>NC_140800.1:6447500-7020000 GCF_037176805.1 Vigna unguiculata
ATACGCGAAAGGGATGATATTGCACTGTGTGACCTTGGAAAATTTTAAGTGAATTGGTGTGGCTTGGTGTAATTTCCTTGTGGGTCAAAACATGGGAGTAAAGATTTCTGGGCAAGTGTGGAAATCTGGCTTGTGCCAGTTATTGATGCACCGCCTGACGGCACCTTGCTAGCCGTCAGGCGACGCTTGGAACAAGGGCAATTGTGTGTTTTGACTGGATGGTTGCGAAAGAGGCTGGTTGGAGTGAATTGGGACAAAAAAAAAATTGGTCAATGAGATAGGAAGAATTGGTGCCAGGAAGTTATGGTGATTAAGGCTAGGGAAGGAGTTGGAGGGTATGTTATGCTAAGAGTGGGTTGGTAATGAGTGTGGAAATATGTCATGATGGTTTAATTAGTTAAGTGATAAGAAGGAAAGAGATAGAGCACAAAATAGTAAGGGGTTGAGAATTCATATATCGATATGTGGGGATTGGGGACTTTTTCGCCTATAAATAAAAGAGTGAATGGGAAAGTTAGATAAGAAGGAAACAAGAAATAACTGATTTTAGTGCTGAATCATAAACTATGATTTCGGATTAGTATAGAGGTCATGGAGTGTGGTCAATGGTGATTCAATGTGGATAGTTGGGCAGCTGGAATTAGTGGTATAAACATGGGAAACAAGTATATACTATTGAAGGATTATAAAGGTGTTTATGAGTAGAGAGTGTGATATTAGGCATAGTAATGGAATGTGGAAAAGATGCATAACTAATTGGTTAAGTCTAGGATTGTAATGAGTTGAACATGGTACAGGGACTGAGCAAGACTTGTTCGGTTCTAAGTTGTTTAGTAATGGTGTATCTAAAGTGTTGTGGGTGAAACACCTAGTTTGAGATGGTTGAACGATGAATTTGAATTATAAGGAATTAGATCCCGTTGTGATGGATAGGAAATTAGAACTAGGTTCTGATACGAGAGTATGCCATTTCGATTTTGGAAGCAACTAGATTAAAGGACAATCTGGTGAGTGCCAAAAAACCAGCAGGTTTCGCCACTGTATGGCGCCTGGCGGCTTGAGTAGGTGCACCAGGAGATAGGACCCTAGGGAAGTCCCTGTCCCGCGTGACGCTTGGTGGCAAGGTGTGGTCCGCCAGGCGGAAGACCTTCAAACAGAGACTCTAAACTGACCTGGCGCCTGGCGGTAGAGATGTTCCACCAGGCGATTTAGGCAGATTTTGCCTGGCGACGCTTAGGCTGCGCTAGGCGATAACGCTGTTGTCAATGACTTGTTTGTGTGTTGTTTTACACAATGATGTTATACTTGGATCAGGAGATGTTGTGCCATGAGTGAGTAAGTTCATGGATGGTGGTGAACATGTGATGATATGAGCAGGGAGGTTCATATCCAGTTAGTCTTGTGTGGGGATACGAGCGAGGTAGGTTCGTATCTTTCGTGCTCACACTTGAGAGATGCCGCGTGCGGGGAGGTACGTAGCTGGTGGATCACATGTGTTGGACTACGGGCGGGTAGGCCTGTAGAGCAAGATTACGAGCGGGGAGGTTTGTAGAGTAGGACTACGAGCGGGGAGGTTCGTAGAGGTAGGACCACGAGCGGGTAGGTTCGTGTGAGCATCATGAATCCTGAATCTGAGGCTAACTATATGTGTGATGTTAAGGTTGAAAAGCCTATGGGGTTAAGGTCTTGGCCAAGAACTAAGTATAATGAATAAAATGAGTGTCCTATTTATATATTTTGTTAATGTATATGTTATTTCTAATTTTATCAGCCTACCCTTTCTGTTTGTGATTGGCGATGTGTTACACGAGAGCAGATGATGATACATGTGATGTTGTGGATGCGCAGACGACGGAGTGAGGGCTAGCTTGGGATTAGAGCTAGGGATTTTTTTATTATGCTTTCATTTATGGTTAATGAATTTTGGAAATTGTAATGTTTTATTACTACTATTTTATAAATTTTTGGCGCGTTGTTAAAACATTTTATATTTTCCCACGTTGGGAATAATAATATTGTGACGTTTGAACTTCTTCTTTTTTTATTTAATTATTTAATCAAGTAATATTCTTTAGGGATGTTTCAGACTCACACTTGACAAACTCATTAGATTTATCAAAACTTGGTATTATTTCTTACCATCAAAACTTAGGCTTACTTATTGAAAATTGTGTAGACTTGGATCTTATTATCTATGTTTTAATATTTGATCCATTCCATGCAATTGAATGAAGTGATATACATTTAAAGTCCAATCTCACTTTCAAATTAGAGTCTATCCAAATTTTCAATCACAATTTTAAAACACTCCATTAACGAATCTACATGGAATGAAGAAGAGGATCTACATGGAATGAAGAAGAGGATAAGAAAGCTCAATATTCGTGTATGTTTGATTGATATTGGTATGAGATCCAAATTTTGAGGACAACTTTTTTTTTTGGGGGGAAACATTTCAGCATACAAAAACCATTTAAGTTCTTATGAGAACACAATAAATTTATTTCACTCAACAAATCTATAATAGAGAGTAAAACTTTTTTTTGTCATATTTACTCATTGGAATATATTTCATTTAGCGAATATGATACAAATTTGATAAATTTTTATTAGAGAAATTATGCATAAAGGAAAATAAGAAAAAACATCTAAAGTTTTTGATAATTTACTCATTAAATTCAATTTTATTAGATGAGAGTATATGTAGTTAATGAGTTTAGATCTACTCAACAAATGTGAACCCTAAAAATCAAAGTTGCTCTCAAGTTGAATTTTCCTTAATAATTTTCTATTCCTTAAAAAAATTTAGAACAATACTATTTTTGTTTATAAAAACCAATTTATCAAATTAGGATTCACTCGATGAGTTAAGGTAATATTTTAAATTATAAATAGTGATCGATAAATATTTATATAATTTTCCATGTGGAGCCGTAAAAAAAAAAAGGAAAGTCAAAAAATTCTCATGCAACTTAGAGTCTAAAGTTCAATTTTTATTTATCATCTCCTCATTTTCTTTCCATCATAATTGATATTTTTCTAATTAATTATTTTCTCTTTTTGTTTAATAAATTTAATAAAATAAATAGGATTCTTAAGTTGATTCATCTAACTCCTTATATGATTATAAGACCCATGTGAAATATAATTAAGAAAATAACAAACTTTAGTGTTAAAAGAATGCAAAATCTCTCATAATTAAGAATAGAATATGTTTATATATAACTCCAAGACAAATGTGTCAATTTACATAAAAAAGTATAAGTTCAAAATAATTGTACTTTCTTATTCTAATATTTGAGAAGAATAAAAAAATAATCACTTATACTCTTTTTAATATTCTTTACAATGATTAAATATTATTAAATTATTATTTTATGTAATTACTCTCAAATTGAGAAACTTATAAATATTTTATATCTTACAAATTTGCAATTAATTTTCACTCCCTCAACCTCCATGATGATACACTAGTGCACATATCTGTAGTACAAACACAGTATTTTATTCTTCAATTATATTTAAAATAAATTTATTATACTTATAACATCGGATCGAAAAATGTTATCTATCTCATTCATATGAAGGAAAATATTAACAATTAATTTCATTTATTACAAGTTAAAACTATTAAAAATCACAAAAGTAATAAAAATCTCAATTTATATATGTAGTATTTTATAAGTCTCATTTCATGATTTTATAGTTTACTTACACTTCTTCTGGTTAAAATTTACAATTTTCTATGAAATTTGTCTTTTTTTTTTGAAAATTTGAATTTAAATAAAAAAGTCGTGAAATTATATTAATTGCACAAATTTAATGAAAAATCATCACAAAATTAATCTTAATTATAATTCTTCTTTACTAGAAAACATTTTTCGATATTTGGCAGAAAAATTATGAAAAAAAAATTGAAGATAACATTTGTTAAATTATATATATTTTAATTGTTACCATAAAATAAATAAATAATCTGTACCAGTATCTGCTGAAAACATATTATATAAAGTTTGAAAGATAAAGAAAGATAATCTGATTTTGATATTTAAAAAGAAATATCAAGGAGAGTAATTGAATATTTTACTCTTCTTTGGGAAAGCCCTACCATATATATAACGGCCTATTGTATTTGGAATTGCCTTTTATTTAGAATGATGGGAGAGAGTTGTGAGCTGCGATGAACATCATTGGATAATAGCGCACACACACATCACTTATCATTCCTTTCCGATTTGAACGCTCGAACTATCGGAGCAACTTAAAATTTATTCTCAGATCGCTTCGATGGTTGATCACTACAACAAGTACGCGGGTTTTTCTTCTAATTCAATCGAAGATTCTAGAACAACTGTGTTCTTTGTCAATTAAAAAACAAACACGGAAGAATTGATCTATTTAATTAGTTACTTTTGATTTTGGTGTAGGTTGGTTAAACTAGCTGCAAGGGCTTTTTATGATGATCTAACAAGTAAAGGAGAGAATCAAGTCAAATCGGGAAGGAGCGATAACAGAGGTATCGCTGTGGTGATTCTCGATGCCCTCACAAGGTTTGATCTCACTGAAAATATTCATGATATTCAGCTTTTGATTGTGGAATAAGTTATGACAGAATACCGAATGAAAATGAATATGGGATTGAAGTGAAATTTGAAGGAATACTTATTTGAAAATGTGGGGCGTGAAAGTATTGTTGCAAGTATATTGCTTCTTAATATGATAGTGTAGATCAACGGGGCTGTTTGTGTACTATATTGAAGTGTGATTTTGAAAGAATTTTGGATGCATTTCCTTGATTCTGTGGTTTCATTATTGATCTTTTGCTAATTCTGTTCAGGCGACAATGGGTCAGAGAAGAAGATTTGGCAAAAGATCTCAAATTACACACAAAACAACTTCGCCGAACTCTTCGGTTCTTCGAAGAAGAGAAGATCATTACTAGAGAATATAGAAGAGAGGTAACTATTGGGTTCTGTCTGTGCAGTTCATTGGTGTTACTTCCCTGAATGACACTCTCTTGTAAGCATATGCAGATGTTGACTCTCATCCTTGTTAATTATGATGACCAATGTGTAATCAAAATTTCTTCATTATAGGGAATGAACCTAGTTATTTGACTTTGTTTGCTTTTATATATGCCAGCTTCAAGGAAACAAAGTCAAACACTGTTTACTTGTACAAAAGATAAGGAAACAGAGGATATTTTAGTACTCCCCCCAAGCTAGTTCATATTTGTTGTATGTACCCGAAGGCCTCTTGAGTGACTTGGTGAAAACATCTGTTCATTAGAGTTCCCAAAAGGATGTAATGATCTCGCTTGATTAAATCTTCCCGTGAGGCAACATCATTTTGCCTCCGTTCTCAATCTGACAACAAGAGATGAGATTCCATCTAATGGAAACACAGTAGCCAAATGTTAATTGTTTTTCATGTATACATGCATACACACACATATTAAACTGACACTTGTATGATAGGAAACTTGAAAATATATATAGCACTACACATTGACAATAAAATTGATAAACTGCTCTTGAAATGAAAAGTTATTCATATACATATATATATATATATACATATATATATATATATGTATATATATATATGTATATATGTATATATGTATATATGTACACACACACACACACATATATTTATATAACTACTGTTTACATAATCTTTTCAAAATGTATACATAATGAAAAGTTATCCAAAACTTAATCTGATTAATTCTAGTAATTTATTGGTTCAAAGTGATTAAAATTTCATAATCATTGAGTTGATAGAACAAAAATGGAGACAGTGGCATTACATGCACCAGCAGAGCTGCCTTCCCTATTTATCATATTTATTTAAACAAACACAGGCATAGTTCTTCACAGGTGCTCCACTAAGCTCTTGCTCTTGCTTCAGACATGGTTGGCCTTGTTGCAATTGATGCCTGAGTGCATAACAATGCAATTTCTAAGATTTTGTTTACTTCTTCTGCATCATACTCATTAATGACCTTGTCCACAAGCTCCAATTGTATGCTTCTCTCACACAGTTTCCATTCAACTCGAATGATCTTGCTCTTGTTGTTACATTTAATTTCAGCGAAGAATGAGTGTTGAATTCCTCTATTGAAGACTTCATGTGACTTGCACAATTAGTACCAACCAGTTTTACAAGACTTGAATATGGTTTTTGACAAACGGGGACCAGAGCCTTCCTGTCAAACCTAATACTGTTTCTGATTCCCATTTCTCAGCAATAATATAAGCACAAGCGGTCATCAAAACTCTCTTGTTTTCCCCCCCACAACCTGGTGCATAGCATAGTAGTAGCTGTTGAAAATTCAGGTGTTGTTGAATTTTGCTAGTGAACCAATTGTAGAAGATGAAGCAACTGTCAATTAAAAAACGTGTGGTGAGGTTTCAGCCTCATTACAACAAAAGCAACAAATAGAGACGTTTGTGCACCCTCTTAATCTAGGATTCTCATTCTTAGGAATTTTTTTGTAGTACAATCTCCAGAATAGAAAAGCTTTGGAAGGAGGGGAGGAGGAAGAAATAGAAACACTTCCTTAATACTCAAGTTACCAGTGCTAGTGAAACTCCATCTTTTAGCATCCTCTACAATAGAAGTGGAAGGATGTTTAAAAGAAAGCTCAACAGCTAAAGAAGGACACTTTTGTATAAGACTAAGAGGAATAACCCAATCTCCATTATGTCTGAAGTCCTTGATTAATGCTTCCAGCATACAATTAAAAAAATCGGGGAATATATCACTTGAATCAGGGGCTTCGCAAGCCAAGTGTCTGTCCAAAAGTTAATCTTATCTCCTGTGTCAATATACCTAGCATAGTTCTCCTGGACTATTGCCATAATGTTCTTCAAACCAACCCATATAGAGGATCTAATATGGTTCTCAATGATTTGCCCCGTTTTGAAGACCCTGGCTCTGATTAAGTCCATTGATTGTCCAGAGACTAACTCCCAAACCCAACTTCAACATGGAAGCATCATTCAATTGTCTTGTAGATCTAATTTCTAATCCACCATCCACATATGGCTTACGAACTTGAGACCAGGCAACCGGAACCAATTTCTTAGAATTCGAGTTGCCAAACCATATGAAATTCTTCATGCATCTATTTTTGGCTTTGATGAGGGATAAGGGCCAGCTATTGACGCTATAGCTACAAGTGAACATGCTGCGTATCACAAACTTGACCAAAGCTACCGTGTCTGCAATAAATAGCTAATATGCCTTCTACCTGGAACCTTAGCCTTAATCCTATCTGCTATGGGTTTCATGAGGAAGATAGGGATACTCAGATAGAGAAAAGGAAGAGAAGTACATTGAAAGCCAGGGGAACCAGCAAGGGAGAACCACTTCTCATTAGTGACCCCTCTTACATGCATGGGTAGGCTTCACATCAAGTCATCAATATACATTTGTATATGCTCATATCAGGATGGCCTTGTTCTCATAGACTATCTCAACATTCAAACCACAACATTGCAGTAACTATTACAAAGATAGGTTGGGAATTGACTCAACACTTAGAGCTAATGAAATATTTGGTTGACTAATAGTGAGATAGTTTAACATCCCAGCCAGTCTTTGATAGGCTTGAAAATAAGGAACATTTGTCACCTTATGATTCTTCGGTTACTAATTTAAACTCTTTACTTGGATCACTTGCCAGTGTTTTTGATAGGACTTCAAACGCAATGCAAGGATGGAACTTCACTCCCACATTTTAAGTATAGGATTCTAGTTTTCTATTTTGATAGGGGGGCTTGGGTACTAGGGAGGGAGTGCGTAAGTCTCACATTGATTAGTATTATATCTTGGATCACTTGGCAGTGTTTTTATTTTGTTCGTGCTTGTCTGAGTTTTATTAGTTTTCGTTATTATGTTTGGAGTGTTAGGATGTTACCTGTTAATGATGCAAATAGTGGTGCCCGTATTTTCTTCTTATGATATATATTATCTCGTTTTCCAGACAGCAAAAGGAGCCAAATTGTATAGTGCTGCTACAGCTGCTACAGTTGATGCTCAACTAACTGGAAAAGAGGGAGAAGAGAAAGTCAAGTTACACACACACTCTTACTGTTGTCTAGATTATGCCCAGGTTTGTCTCTTCCCAGTTTATCCCATCCATATATATTTCTACAAATGTTGCTCTTCCATGATTCATGTGGTTTTTGTTTTATTTTGTGTGCTTTCTTGTCACTATTTTTGAGTCAGTTATCAATTAAATTATGGCTCCCGCATGTGTAGAAATTTTTATGTTGAATTTTGTTGCAGATATATGATGTGGTTAGGTACAGAATCCATCGCATGAAGAAGCTGCTGAAAGATGAATTGGACAACAAGAACACAATTGAAGAATATATCTGTACAAAGTGTGGAAAAAGGTTTAAGTAATCCATTATAACTCCATATTTATTTCAATATCAATAATTGTTTCATGTTTCCATAATACTTGGGGATTTGAATTGTTTAGATACAATGCTTTGGATGCATTGCGGTTAGTATCTTTTGAAGATGACGACTTCCATTGTGAAAGTTGTAATGGAAAACTTGAGGTAGAAAGTGACAAGTTTGTTGTTCAAGAAGGGGCTGATGGAGATGATAACGCAAGAAGACGGCGACATGAAAAGTTAAAAGACATGCTTCAAAAGATGGAGGTTCTTTTATGATTTTACAATGTCATTTCTTCTATTTTGGGCTTCCTATTATGAATCCTTTTGTTTTAAGATTGATTATTATGGTTTTCACAACCATTTACTAGAACTGATTAATTTTGTATCATTAGGCCTCACAGTGTAAAGGCATTGATTTATGATTAAAAATTGCTGTGAGGTTAATATATTCTTGTTTTATCTGTTCAATTATCTGTTGGCTTGTTCCCAACACAATCCTGGCAACAACTCCATTTCACCTTTTAAATTCCTTAGGACCTCTATGCTATACCTACAGTCACATTAGCAACAATGCACTTTCTAGTCTCCCTTGCCCTAAAATGCTGTGTTTATGGCTCAGTTAACCACACAAGAGTACCATCCTTATTGATGATGGTAAAACCCACAATTTTTGTGCAAACCTATGCTGTAAAGTTCCTTGGCTTCCTACCTCATCTAATCAATGCCGTTTGCGTCATTGTTGGCAATGGCTGTATTCTCATGTTTGTCCACAAGTCTTACTCACCATCCAAGGCCAAGTTTTTTCCATTGAGTTCTTTTGTCCACAAATCTTACTCACCATCCAGGGAACGGACATTATTTTGGGCACGCAATGGCTCATGAGTCTTGGACCCATACATAACAGTGAACTATGATACCCTATCAATGCAATTCCAATGTATAAGCCAACATGTGGTGTTCTAAACATGTCATTAATGGACCTAAAAAGTCATTGACCTATCAATTTGGAGGTTCCATTTAAAAAGCATGTACTACTTAAACATTATTCCACTTAGCCTTATTGCATGACCCACACTCGAACCTACTTACTACTAATACTATATGATGTTCGCTAATCATCCTATTGTGGAACCTATGGCTATACTTGACTCCAAATGAGACAATGTTCTCACTCCAAATGGCTATAATTGCTAATTATCCAAATGGGATAATGTTCCTAGTGTAATGAGTAGGGCTTGTGCCCTTGAAGACACTAGTCAATGTAGGCTAGGCAGGCACAAGACCTTTTGGCCACTAGGTGTAGCCCACCCCATATAATTGCAAGCCTGCGAGCAAACCCTCAAATTGTAGAAGTCTTAGAAAGTGGATTTTAAGTCTAATTTAACATTATAAAACTAGTTTGGTAAGGTGAAGTTTACATCCAATAATATATTATAATTTGGTGCTATGTCTAGCTCCAACCGTGGGAATAGAAGGGTGTCTGATAGCATTGTCTCTAGGCAATGTGGAATCTCTAACAAAAGGAATGGAATAGAAGGGTGTCTCATAGCTTCATCTCTTTGTTTCTTTTGATATTAAAGTAAGATGTGCATGGTTCTTGAGTTAGTAATAGTTGGAATAGAAGGGTGTCTGATAGCTTCATCTCTTTGTTTCTTTTGATATTAAAGTAAGATATGCATGGTTCTTGGGTTAGTAATAGTTGAAATAAACCACAGTATAATAGAATGTGTAATGGCATGGTAATGATAATAAGTCCAACACCTGAATCCTTATTTTCAGGTTCTTAAACTGTCATTTTTTCTTTTTGTTGGAAAAGTTGATGACCAATAGTCCTATGAATCCATTTAAAAATTGAGAAGTATTATGACTTGATCTGCTCTCTTTCGTACAGGACTTGAAAAATACCTTATATTTTATGGATTTCATCTAGATATCCTAGACATATACAAGACTTGTAAAATACCTTTTATTTCATGAATTTCATCTAGATATATTTCGGGTGTCTCAAATCTCATTTGAATGGATTTAATTTTTGCTAGACAATGCACTGTGCTAGCCTTTATTTATTGGTGTTTCTGGTCTGCAATTTTTTTTTTGTTTTAACGTTTGATCATTGTTAAAATTTTAGGGTTTTTGATGGAAAACAATGTTAGTATTTTAGAGAAAAGTGCAAAAGTGAATTTCTGAGAGAAAAGTATGATTTCATTAACTGTTTTGATTTTGAATTTGTTATATCAGAAAACTTATAGCTATTCTGAGTGCCGAGCAAGCAACTGAAACTGTTAATGACATGTGTCTATTGACAGCTACCATAACTTCTGACTACCGACAAGATAGAACAGCTGGGGCAAGCTCAGTACAATTTATACTAATAAGTAAAAACTAGTTCAGTACTAGCTGGTACTAGCTCCAGCCCAGTCGGACTACTGCTAACAATGACTATAATGACTAAGAAACTTGTGTAGTGCATGTCAAACTCCATTCTTTCTTCTCCTTAGTTATATTGGTTCAAAATACATGTAATTGATAATCAATGGATTATACTCTGTTATTTTGTCAAAAAAAGCTAAAATAAAATTGAAATTGGTTGCAGATACAACTCAAGCCTTTAATGGACCAACTCAGCAGGGTGAAAGATTTGCCAGTTCCAGAATTTGGTAGTCTCATAGCATGGGAAGCTCGAGCTAGTGCTATGGGGCGTGCAGCCAACGGAGATATGGCTGGTGATTCTAAAATGTCTCAGCTGGGATATAATGGAGCACCAATGCCTTACAGTGGGGATACTAAGGTAAGAGTTTCCTGTTTTAAGGATCATCATTTCTTCAATGCAAAGAACTAGGCAGTTAACCTTGCTAATTATTCCGATTCTTGTTTTTATTTAATTATTTTTGTCTTGCTTTTCTTATCTTATCCTCCACATAATTATGATTTTCCTCCCTTTTCTATATTTTGGCTTTCATCTATATTTGAAAGATCGAAATTTCTGAAAAAATTCTGTTTAGTTGAGGTATGTGGATACTACATTTATACTAACTTGCTAAGAAATCAAATAGGAAATATATCTTTCCTACAAGTGAGTGTCCTAGTAATAAAAGTAATATACAAAAGTTACATAATTATTTATTTTGTGTTTTATATCACATCCCTCCAAGATGTTGCATGGATGTCTATAATTCCCAACTTGTTA
This sequence comes from Vigna unguiculata, assembly GCF_037176805.1. NCBI lineage: Eukaryota > Viridiplantae > Streptophyta > Magnoliopsida > Fabales > Fabaceae > Vigna > Vigna unguiculata. The sequence goes on from NC_140800.1 coordinate 6,459,105, forward strand.
CTAATGTCTTGACATTTCTCTGTTGGCAACCTTTGAACATGTTTTCCATCTAAAGACCTTTTATGATGTAGTCATCAGTTCTCCTTGATGAAGTGACAAACGATTTCATTGTGTTTCATTCCCTCGTCTTGAACCAGATTGGCAATAATGCTAACTGTAATTTAGTATATACTACTGCACCATAGTCATTTCATACTTTGTTGTACGACAGGCTAATATAATTTTCGCCAAAGCAATTCCCAAAACCCTTGTTCCATAACCCAAAATTCAGCCTCTGCACTTGGATTCTTTTTTCTCCATGTTACTAAATTTCCACCAAAAGTATAGAATAACTTGAAATTGATCTCCATCCAGTAATTAATCTTGCAATAGCCACATTAAATTGACCTCCATGCAATGTTATTAGACTCAGATCATAGATCAACTCAGTTGTGGTACTCGGTTAATGGTCACTGGTTCAACCTGTGATTTCTTTGTTAAATTGATTAAACCAGATATATATAAAAAATTGATACTAACATTATCATCTCATTGATCCATGTCACTGAAATTTAATGAAGTTTTACATATCTCTCAATTGCTTAACATCCCTCTTAAGTTTTATCTGGGCTTTGGGACCGATTAAGTAAAGATTAGTAACAAACCCCAGTATAGGCAGGTTTTTATTGCATAAAGATGTGTAGAAAAAATGGGATCTGACATTCATAGGTTAATCTAATGTCGTACAAACAGATCCATCCATTAGATTTTGTGGGTGTACATTTGTATATGTAGCATTACTCTTGTGAAGTATATAATTATCAGCAGTTTAATTAACACTTCTTTTCCCTTGTCTCAATATAAGTGATACATGAATAAATGTAAGGTGTGCTGGATTTATACAGGTTGTGGTCGACTTCAATGGGACTGAAGGCAATAGACATGATGTTAAGTCCGAAACTGAAAGTTCATCTCTAAAGGTTTTGCCACCATGGATGATAAAATCAGGGATGGTTCTTACAAAGGAACAACGAGGAGAGGTGAAGGAGGAAATAAAAATGGATGGGACTTCAACTTCCACATCAGCACAGTACTCGGATGACAAGAAATCAACGGTTGATCATGATGATAAAAAAAATATACAGGCATGTACTATTTGAGAAGCTATTGTTTTATTTTTCTTTTATCTTGTTATTTCACTTCAGTTCCTTGCTCCTTCCATTTGAAGGTTCTGAAACTTTTATTCACTTATGTGCTGGTTTTTCTTCTCTTTGTAGGATGAGTATATCAAGGCTTATTATGCTGCTCTGCTTAAACAGCAACATGAAATGGAAGCTTCTAAAAAACAAGACTCGTCAGATACATTTACTGAAAATGATCCTTCTAGCCGTGCTTCTGTTCGCCAAGTTGGAATCAAATCAAAACATGAGGAAGATGATGATGATGATGGTACAGACTGGGAGCAAGCTCCAGTTGCAGGTAATTTGTCTTTTCAAGGTCATTTTAGCACATCTCGAACAGTGTTTATATGTGCCTTTACTAATCTAGATGTTCAGTAAAAGGAAAAGATTTTTTTTTCATTGTGTTTTCCGTACGCTTTTTCATTTAGATTTTTATGGTAATACTGATTGAAAATTTGATTCAATTGATTGAAACTTTCTTTTTAATCTTAATATGGATTGTTATCACCTTATATTCATCTTTAGATTTTACGCCCTTGTCCTTTTTGTCAATTTAAGATTTTTAGGTTACTCCATCAATGTTACAATCTATGTTCTCAGCGTCAACCAATAATTAATAGCAAGTTAATTAGTTTGCTTAGAATCAGGTGGTTAGCAGACTTTTCCTGCTTTGAACTTTGAACCACATTCATCTGGTTGGTGTTGGATGAACCTGAATAATAGGAGCTAGGAAATGCATTTCTGTAATTTGCTGTGGCTTTGTTTTACTGGGGTATCCAAATTGTTAAAATACTTTTAAGGATGGGAATCAGAAAATTTAGAAGAATTTGCTTTTTTACTTTTTGACATGAGACTTTGCTAATCCAAATGAGGATAAATTTTATGGCTTACACTCGTGAATAATTAAATGGAAAATTGGATTTTATTTTTAAATATGATGATTATACTGAAATTTGAACATATGACCTCGTGCACACTATCCAAACCCCTCCACTGCTGATTCTAGTGGTTTGGAAAACTGAATATGTTAAAAGAGTCAATTTTTTGAATACACGAATATGAAATTAAATGTTTCTATGCCAGTTGCAACATTGGCATAGTGTGTTGGCAATGATGGCTATGGTCAAAACAGTTGGATTATGTAATGCAATCCTTGTTGGTAGTTCCTAAAGGTGGAAGAACAGTTGTAGCGGTGTCTTTAGTAGTTTGGATTAATACGTTGAACCTTTAAAATTGATATTTTTATAATTTTCAAAACCAAATTTGGCTTTTCATCATCTTTGAAATACTTACCTCAAGCAAAGTAATATAATGGATTGAATTATACATATAATGTGCTCTTCCCTTTCCTCTTCATCTCCAAGCCAGGAAGTCATATATTCTACAGGCAAGTCTTAAAATGTTGATGATGGCTGTTGTACCTTGTGTATTATTTCTTTGATCACACATATTGCAGATTGACTGCCTCCTTTTTATGTTTCTTTTTTATTTGTTTCACTCCTGTTTATTTGGGTGGCTTTCAAACAGGTACTGGAAATGAAAATTACAAGGTTAATGATTTGAATGTTCAAGCTGATGTTGCTCCAGCAGATGTCGATGAAGATGAAGATGTGGACTGGGAGGAAGGTTGATGAGAAGTTTCTCTTTGAACAGTAAGGTTAGGACTCGTACTGCAATCATGCTTTTCTGCAAAATAATGTATCCTAAAGCCTAGAATTTTATTCATCAATCTTCTATTTCAGGTGCACAAAATATAATTTTTGTTGGCGTGTAATGTATTCAACAACTGGCAGCAGTTATATACACTGATATCATAGCAATAATGCTATTATTCAGTTTCATTTCCAGTGGCCTTAACAGTGGAAAACTCCGTTACATTTTTTTTTTTACTAGAAATTGAATTTGGTGTTTCTGGGAAAGTAAAATCTAATGCTTTATTGTACTTATGAATTTGTGCTACAATCTCTTTGTGAGGGACAAGTGGTCCAATTCAAATACTTCACCAATGCAGTAATCGATGCAATACACATATACACTGCATTTTTTTTTTAACTTTTGGATAAATGTTATATTTCACTATAATGTGGTGGCTGACCAAAACTAATTTGTTTCCCATTAGTTCCTTGATGATTTTTCATATGATTATGTTCGTTGAGGTAAATATTCCTTTTTTAGACAAGTTAAGTAAAAAAGCCTTTTGTTGTCTGTAGGTGAGAAATTTCTTCTTAGAATTGTCCCAAGTGTTGATGTTTCCCCTTTTCTTTTGTGTTGTGCCAAAAAAAAAAAATGTTTAAAATCAAGAAAGATTATACTTTGAAAAGAATTGTTGGAACAATTGGCTCTATAAGGGTGAATAGAGTTCTGAACTTTTTGCGCAAGCAACCTGACTAAAGTATTTAGTAGGCAAACAAAATCAACAACACACAACAAACTCATACTAGTTTAGCCAAACTCGCTTAAGAGAAGTCTACAAAGCAAGCAATACTCACCAAAAAAACACAAAAGCTCAAATTGATTCTCATTCAAAGATTGATTTCTACAAGCTCATATGGGTTTCAATTTATAAGGTTTTTGTTGTGAGCATACAAGTCTTATTTACAAAATGTGGGAATTGAATAACAGGCTATTATAAGAATTACTAATTTGTCTCTCTTCAAGTTATCTTTTATATGCAAGACTTTCTTCTATACTTTTTACTTATTTATATTCTTTGTCTTGTCTTCTTGAGCAATCTTTTCCAATCAATTATTTACCTGAAGGCTCTATTTTAGGATAACATTGTTGAAGCTTTGCTAGTTATGTCTTGTATTCATCAAACTTCATAGATATGTCTAGTGATGTGAAGTTTATTCATAGTAGTGAATAGGGATGTCAAAAATTCGTATTCATGAATAAAATTCGTAATTGGTAGAAAATGAATATTCGTGGATAACGGGTATGAGTATTTTTTATACTTGCATGTTAATGAGACCGGTACGGATATTATAGTATTCATACTCATTTAAATTAAAAAAAATTAAAATATTAACATATTGATCTTGAATATGATTCTTTGTAAAAGAAACATTTTTATCATCTTTAGCTTTTATTTAACACATGTTTTAGCTTTTATTTAACACATGTTTCACAGTAATATGTTCCTTATATTAGATGAACCAAAGTTGTATTGATTGTTTTTATTATCCAAACATTGGTATCATTGACAAAACTATAAGATTAAGAATTGTCTTATGATCATTAGACTCGTTTGTGACTTAACATGTATTTAATATTCTTTTTTTAGAGTAACGTTATATGACTTGAAAATGCTTATTATCCTGGAAAAAATTGTGTAATTGATGCTTAATTTCAAAGGAAAATAACAAAAAACCTTGAGAAATTTGTATACTTAGTCTAAAAAAATATTTTATCGTCGAATAATATAAGTCATTTTATGTATTCTTTAAAAACCACAAGTATTAGAAAAAAATACTTGAAATATTTCAAGATTAATTATTATAACTCTTTATAATTTATAAAAAGGAATTAGGCATAACTTAAATCTGAAGTAAATCAACATAAAAATGTTCATTGGCAATTACGATTTACACACTGTGATCTCTTAACCGTTTGTAAAAAAGTTATAAAAATATTGTGAATTTGTTTGATAAACAATTAAATTAGGACCGTGATACTTTGACAACTTTCTTTTAAAATTTAGGATGGTATCTTCTACGTAATTTTGAAATATGAAAAAAATAAAAAAATGAAAACCACTTAAAATATATTAGCTTATTGTAAAAAATAATTGTCAAAATTTAATTATTAAAAAATCATTTTCGATCAAATTATCTCCTTCTCTTTAAATAGTTAATTGTTTGTTTCACATTATTGTACAGTTCTACTGATACAACCTACATATGTCTACTTATGGATTCCTTCAAAGGTGAATTATCATTTCCATTATAGATACTGCATCCTAGCCTTATATTCACCTTTTCACACATCTATAAGTTTACTTATAACTTGTTCCAAGAAAGTGTATAAATATATATATATATATATATATATATAGAGAGAGAGAGAGAGAGAAGGTAGTGGTGTTAATAGTTTTACTGTTTAACACTCAACTCTGTTACTGCAAAGCTAGGTTGGTGGTGCACACGCAAGTTGAAACTATAAGATCATAAATAAATTAAAAATGGTGCTTTGCTTAAGCTCTATCTATACTAAGGTACGATCGATCGAGAGCGTCTTTCAATGCATGACAATGACGCCTAACCACTCACAAATCATGATCGTAAAATCCACTTTCAACTCACTTTCTGACAAAAGTTGTGTTCAATTATCAGTGCCATGTCTTCTGCATATATAGTTAGTAGTAAAATAAAACAGTGTTGGTTAAACACTATGCATGTGTTGTCATGATGAGTACCTACAACGTACCTACTTATTTCATCAGTAATAATAAACTTGGAATGTTGGGGAAACACATTCAAAGCTACTCTGCGCATACAAGTTAGCACAAAACAAATGTTTCTCAGTTTTTATCTACTTTTATCCTTTTAATTTCAAGCTATGATAGATAGAAATTCAAGTGTGAGTCTAAGTTTCACATTAGTTAGAAATGAGAAAGTAAGACACTATAGAAGGATAAAGACCCATAAATTTATTGTCTTAGTTTTAGGTTGAGAGTGATGTCAATGCTTTTGTGGTTGGACTCAGGTCTCATTAGTATTTATTCTTCCTAGTACAGTAAAACTCTTCTATAAACCTAACAAGTGGTATCAGAGCCGATGCCGACTAAGACGAGAGACGAGTGTAATATAGTCTTTGTATCGAAAACGTTCCAGATAAGTATATCCCATTAAGAAAAACGACGATAACATGAATTAATTAAACTAAATTGATATATCATAAGGAAAACCAATGCCAATTCTTGTATGCATTGAAAATGAGTGTCTTCTAATACATTCTTTCATTACAAAATGGTTGTGTAGAATGAAAAGAATCGGGATGAAACATTTTTGGTGTACTAAAAAAATCTATCTGATGAAATTTCTTTTGGGTATTTGATTTCTCTTTATTCAATTTTTCTCTGATACATATATAAAGTTTATGAATAAGTTCACTAATGATTAGGATTCGATACTTGTGGAACATGAAAATTGGATATTTGTGGAACACGAAAATATCAACTTACTAACCCCTACTTTTCAACATAATCATGTAAATAATATCTATCATTACTATCAATACAAAGAAAATGCATATTTAGTATAAGTTAAAATCCCAAAAATCAAAGTTTATTAATTAATGGCGTTAGATTCTCGTGACATGTATCAGATTCTAAAACGGTAATTCATTAACATTACTTTGAAAGACCAACTTGAGCAGTATTAGCTAAATAAATATTAATTTATCATTAATTTTTAAATAAATTTTTAATTAAAGTAATTTAGTGTCGAGCAATATTACAGGAAAATAATATACAACCAAAGAAATTCTACTCATCAATAATTATCGATAAATATTTATTAACAAATAATTATCAACAAATTTAAATTGTCACTGATTACTTAAATTTTTTATCGTTAGTAAATATTATCGACAAGTGATTTGTTAGAATCAAATCAGTATAAATTTTTGAATGCCTTGTGTTTTTCTTACTTTTAATTTTTCTCTTTGTGATTGTTCAGGTTATTAGTAATGCATTCAACTCCAATCTTGTCAAATGATTCATAAAAGTCGGCGTAAAATGTGTTTAAAGCATTGAAAATTTCCAATTTTAACCAACTCACCTCTCTTTGTTTGAATATTAGCTTGATTTTTTTTAACATGTACTTTATTTTAAAATTTATTGAATTTAATGTCATCAAAATTTATTTTTAATATTAATCTAATTTGTGTCGCTGTAGGTGATGTTAACGATAGTAATTAAAAAAATTATCGTACAACGCCTCTATCTACAAAAAACGTAAAACACAAAAAAAAAAAATGGACAAAAAATTTAGCTTTGAATTGAAAGAAATTTATGGAGAAAAGGGTTGAGATAAAAAAAAAAATCACCGTTGAAGAAGGAAGTGATTATAGATGAATGATTGTGAATGAATAAGTGTAGATAAAGGATATAAATATAAATAAAGAAGATGAATATAAATGAAGGAGACAATAAAAAAAATTAAAGTGAAAATTGTAAATAGAGACCTGTGATCATTAATTAAGCATAATATATAATTATTATTTATTGTTATGAAAACAGACAAATTGTTTAGCTAACACCAACTCAAAGAAATATAGAAATATATTATATTAGTATCAACTTAATTAATATTAACTTAAACAAATAAGAAAAAAAAATTAATGTAAAAAAATAAATAAAATTAATGTAATATAATCGATTTAACTTAAATAAATACAAATAATTTGAAAATAAATATATTAATGTTAACTATTTATTTTTAATATTTACTTTGGTTAGTGTGACATCTTATTTAAATAGAATAAATCTACTAATTATCCATTACAATCATCCATAAATGTACTTCAAAAATATTAAGGCACACCAAAGATTTCATGAATAAAACATAATCTAGAAGTTTAACAGTTCTACAAAAGACTTCCCAAACAAGGAATTACAAAGGCACCAGGGCCTTGGGCATAAGAGCCACAACTAGCATATCCAAAAACTAGGCAGTAGCATCACCACCATCATATCTATCTCCAGGAATTCCTCCATTTACTCTCACCAATAAGGTGATCATCGCAAAAGAGAAAATAAAGCAAGGAATAGACATAAATGAAAGGGTAAGCTAGTGAAAAAGAATTTTTAACATGGCATGAAGCAAGCAGTATTAGACAATTCATCAAATAGGCATTCAACATGTGATAGCAAACAAACAGGACACTATGACTCAATTATCCGGATATATATAATAAGATCGAATTCACTAGACGCTTGCACTTGTGGTGGCCTCTTCTGCTCTACAGAGCCATTGTCAATGGGTTTCACCCTACCACACACAAGGTTAGCTTTCAACCATCTAAGGTCATTATCCTGCCAAAGACTAGGGCCTCCCGTTACTCTCACCACTTGGATCAGTTTGCTCTACGTGAGACTAATTGATCCTTTAGAGCTTTTGGATGTGATCCTTACTTGAATCCTTACCTTAATTATATACACTACATACCACCATGAGATCTCCCCACAGAACTCATGGAATTATGTCTATCTCACACCAAATTCATGTTCCTCATGCAATAACCACCACTTTTATCTCAAACATCCAATTCTCATGCCAAAACACCACGAACCAACAATTACATGCCTTAATTCATTCCAAGCATACTAATTTCAGTTCTTACAAACCAAATAACACATGCATATTCACCTACTTCATGCATTTTCAAGATAAATAACCAGCCACAATTTAATCGGGAAAGCAAAACACAAACATGCATTGTTCTCGCTTAGGCTAGAAGCCTTCGCCCAAGCGACAAGGACTGTCTCGGTTAAGCTAGGCTATCTCTCCTGAGCGAGCACGTTAACAATGGCACTCTGTGAGCTCTTGCTTGGGCGAGATCACTCTTTACCCAAAACGAAAGTCCCTCGCCTAGGCTACGATTCAAGCAGAAAACACACAGGTTCTCCACGAGTTCTCGCTTAGGCGAGACACTCTCGCCTGAGCGAGATGATTTGTCGCCCAAAACAAAGGCTCTCCGCCTAAGTGAGATGCTCGAGCAGAACCAGGGAGAGCTTTTGCTATTCTCACCTAGGCGAAACGAGCTCGCTTGGACGAGAATATTAGTTCTCGCAACTGTTCACGCGTGCAGGGCAGAAACACAAGCCAAGACAACACCCAAAAACTCAAACCAGACATTTTCACACAATCATCATTATCATTCAACCATCAATAACGTGAAACAAACCAAAAGCATGCAAAGTAAATTAAAACATGCAAAAACCTAACTTCCCTTACCTTTTTGGGTTGAAAGCTACAATAGGATGTTTAGTAGAAGAGCACCAGTAACCAAAGCAGCTTAGGAAGCTGAAAACATAAGTATAGGGGAGAAACGAAAATGAGACTTTGGCATAGATTTAGGTGAAACCAATACTTGTGAGCTAAAAGACGAAGAGAAATAGAGGCAGAGAGGATTACTTACTTGGAAGGAACTCGTAACTAGCCCGTAGAGAAAGCTTGCTCAAAACCCTAGAAGAGCACTTTGGTGAAGAAAAGAGAGGGAGAGAGAGTAGCTGATTTCTGGAAAATGAGACAGAATGAAAGGATTAAGGGCTGTAAAAGGGTATTGGGATCCCCTGATGAGCTGGTCTTAGACCCACGAAAAGGCCAGACCCAAAACAATTTTAGAGCTAAAAAATTGGTCTCATAGTTAGTGTTAATTAATCAAACACTAACAATTTTTTTAATTAAAAAGTTAAAAACAACTAGCTTCAATTTGAAATTGGTTAAACCAATACAAATACTTTTACTTATTAAAAAGTTAATATCAACTTTGGTTAAACCAACTTTATTGTTATAATGAACATCAATTTAATCGACATATGCATAATACAAATTAAATTTAAAAAAAGAAAAATTAACTTTTCTATCACAATAGAGTTAAGTGGGTTGATTATAATAACTTCGGTTGTGCTATTGTTTGAAAATTTGATGTTTTCATGTAGTTTATTTTCCTGTAAATAGTTATACCAATCATACTAATGTTGTGTCCGTTTAAGATTGAACGAAAATGTAAAGACAGATTACATAGTAATTATGATGTTCATTTGAGGAGAATTAAAAGCAAGAGAATGCAGCGATTAGCGTGATTTATCAGTTTTTCAATCTTGCATATTGGGAGGTCATTTGAGCTAATCCATTGATGAGATACAATTTTACCCTTTGTGGTTAAAGAGTTGAATCTGATCCCACCTCAAATGGAACAGATCTGTATGGGCGTAAAAGTGACAGATATGATCCCACCTAAAATGGAACAAATCTATATGGGCGTGAAAGTGAGAGATCTGATTCCACATGACATGGAATGGATCTGTGTGCTTTAAAGGGAGAGGATTCAATCCCGCATGTGCATATCCAATCCCTAGTACATGAACTTTATGTTACAATGGATCATGTTGGTGGTTGCTTGATGGCTGAATGTTGTTTTCTCTTTGTTAATTTTTTGTTTTCAATTTTATTGGTTAAAAAAAATTAAACAAAAAAAAATTACTCATACAAATATCAATTTATGGTACTTATTACATAAAGGGCAAAATGATAATCTCACCAATACTTCTATTAAAACATATTTTTTAATCTATTAAGTAAATCAAATGATCTCACAAACTTTCACAAAAATCACTTCCAAATCTACTCACAATCACCTCTAAATTAAAAAAAAAAACATAATTCATTATTAAATCCACCCAAACTCATGGACTCCCTTTTCTTCAAATCCTCTCTCTCAAATGAACACAAATTCTGACCTAATGATAGTTTAAACTCATAAAAAAACGTGTTTTCCGTCTTTTTAGAAAATTTCAAATTTAATAACTCATCAAATATACATCAAATTTCAAATTCAATCAATTCAATGAAAAAATAAAAATTTTAAAATAAAAATTCAAAAATGTCATAATATATGAATCTGTTGTAGATTTCTTTGTCTTTGATATTTAACATCACTTTAACGCGTTTATATTAAAAAAAAAATCATGTTTGATTGCAATCTTAAATAATAAAAAAAAATCCAGAAGTAATTTCATTTGATTTATTTGAATTATTATATATTTATTTTAATGCTTTTTCATCGAAAACCTTATATAAGTTTAAAAAAGCATATAGTTAGTAAATTTTAGATAAATTATATTTATACAAAAGCTTGCACATTTTTTTTTCAGTGTACAGAAACACAAGAAAATAAGAAATTGAAATATAAAAGAGATAATATTGTCAAAGATAAGTAAAGAAAATGTTTTAACAAGTGTTACATAAAATTGAGATGAATAGTGTTTTTTAATCTATTTAGATAAAAAAGATCACATAATATAGAGAAACATGGTTGGTCATAAACAAATTCAATCATTATGATTTTTTTATTGTACTAAAAACAAATTTTATTGTCACATCTTCCTTCTTTATTGAGTTGAAGTTGTTGTCCCTTTTATTCTGACCTTCCCCTTTTTGCTTTTTGAAAATTCCAGTGCCTATTTTTTTCAATCATGATATACATTTCCTTTACCCAAAACTCCAAATCATATACTTTCTGAGAATCATTTTCCCACCTATCATTTGTGTTCACTTACATTCTGTCACCCCCATAAAAAAATCCCCACATTATTTTTTTTTCTAATTAACCTTCTCTTATCCACTTTCCATCTCAAAAACTAACTCATATTTTAAGTTTAAAATTTTTTTCATTTTTAATTTAATTACAATAAAATAACCTAAAAGTAATGAAACCAAAAAAAGAAAAAACCGGTTTTTTTCTCAAAAATCAGTTATACAACCACAATCACAATCACTAGATTGATAGGTCTTTAGATGACACAGAGAGACAACACTAAGACACTTGGTTTATGGGTTTTATAGTTATATATGTTAAATTTTATCATTTTTATTTAATGCGAGACTTAGACTTATATTTAAATTTTTAACAATCTTTTTTTCAAGTGTGAGTTACTTCACATTGGTACTTTCACCTCAAGTTAACAATTGATCCCTTCTTAGACTATTGTCATCTTAACGAAACACACTTATGTGATCCTTTGCTAAAAGAACATTCAATACACAAACTCGTCTATACCGATTACCAACAATAAACTATCGACTCTGATATTATTTATAAATCTTTCAAAAAATAATTACCAAAAAAGAGACAACTAATAAAACATACACTCAATCCACATATAAAAAAATTACCACCACCTTTAATCTAAACAATAAATTTATCTATCTTCATAATGTTATATGAAATTATTTTGGTGATTACGTGATTCACCACGTGAAGTCATCTTATTAATTTGACGAAAACTCTTGTTATTATTACCGTTATATGATGGTAAAAGGACATATAGAAAAAGTTAGAGAAGTATAGTAGGGTAAGATTAGCTGCACCAAAAAGATGACCGTAGTACTATTCGCAGAGTAATTATTTTCTTGCCCTAATCATATTTCTTTCAGCCTAGGAACAACTTAACACCCACAACTTCTTTCTTTCATAGTAAATAAAAAAATAAAATTTGAAAATGAATGAAAAGTAAAATAAAAAATACTGATATTTTTAAATGTAATTTGATTTTTCTTTCCATTTGTAGTCCATGTTTGAGAAGAGAAGAAAAACACAAAGGACGCGAGTGGTGGTTGTTGCTTTTTATTATCATCACTCGCACCTAACCATGTACGAACATTGAATCAATGAATGAGAAACGAAGCACGCTTTGGCATTGTCCCTCCCCATTAGGGTTTCTCATTCACTGTTCCCTCTCTTTGCACCACCACCACCCTAGGGCTTCTCAGATCTGCACAATCAAGAATCTGGTTATGCGTACACGCTTTTCTGCACAAATTTGTTACCAATGAAAGCTTGTGAAAAGCCTGAAAATGGGGTTGCTTCATCTTTAGGATGTGATCCAGATTTGTAGACTGAAAGTGTTGTACGACACGACATGTTTTAATGGTCTCACAGATTGGGGAAAGTACCTGAAAACAGTGTACATACCAATGTTGCAGAGAGCAGTTGGGGGTTGTTGCTGTTTCTGGAATTGTTCTTCTCCTTCAATAGTTGCCAAATATTTTCTGCTGCATAAAACAACCAATAATAAATACTCTCTCTATGTATACATCACTATCTGATTCTGATCATATCACTGCATTCCCTTATTAGGGTATGGATCTACGCATTTATGAAGGGTACAGTATGTTACTATGTGGTGTAGGGCATTCCGTAGGTGAAAAAAAAAAAAACTCTTTTGGATCTATCTATCTATACCCTCATAAATGTGTTCTTTGACCAGTCAGATTTTGCTTTGAAACTTTTCGTTTTGTTTCTGAATCCTCAAGACTTTGTTTTTCTCCCCTCTCCTTTTTCTTCTGCAACAACACCATCACATAATTATCTTCAATGAAAAGGCTCTGAAGGTTTTTCTGAAGCTCATATTGTGTTGTTGTGGCGGCGACAAAGAGCCTGAGAATTTGGGTAAAGAATAACAGAAAATTGACGTTGTCAAACTGAACTAATGATTTTTTTTTTCCTTTTTTGTGAATATCAGACTCAAATAATTGTTGAAACTACTTTGATTCCTATGTTTCTACTAGTAGAAAGAAAGTGCGGTTGGCGTTTTGTGCAGAGGGAATCTAACATTTCTGTTCCTTCCGATGATACTTTTTTTTTTCCTTCATCCCAACAGATACATGGTTGTTCCGCTAGCTGCTTAAATTTCTGAATTATGTTTCTCCTTAAATCACTTCAGCTAGAAGAGTCACTGAATATGATCATAGTAAGTACATTGTTTTTTTTTTATCTCCTTTTTCTATTGATCTTATTTTCTTCTTTTTTTTCTGTAGATTTTGTAATGAGTTTTCCTTTAACGTGAAAAGTTAAAAGTGGGAGAGATAATTCTGAACTGGAGACCAATAAGCTGGTGCCACTTCCATCTTCTGCTGGTACTATTTAATATTCAACACATTTATTATCATTCTTTTCAAAAAATTCTCTTTTATCGGCTATATATATTGTGAAATGGAAAATATTAAGACCACTTTCAATGGTATATTAAAAAACACAACTTTAGCTGCATCATGTGATGTTTGCACTAAAAAGTCTGTGCTAATAACAATGTTCTTGATTTTATCTGTTCGGAGCTTCATCGTTTCATAGGGGATTGTACGGAGCTTCACATATATCAAAATGAATTTTCTGTTAAAAAATAAATGGAAAAACACAGCAAAGTACTATCTTTTAAGATGCATTATTTGATCTTGTTATCGCGTTTTTCCAAGTTTTACAGTACGTGCAATCCTACTGTACTGCCTGTGTCTATCTATGTATATATAATTATGTTAACATAGTGATTTTAATAATTATAAAAACTACATTTTTAATAAATTAGATATGTGTAATAAGTTAATCTTATTGTTTTTGTTTACTTTTCTTTATCTGGAGAAAAATAGATTTTACTTATATTTAAAAAGGTATAATATGCATTATCATTTATTCAATGAAAAATTGAATATTTTTTTCTTTAATACACTATAGATTTTATTTAGTCAATAAGAACTTTTATATGAACACATACATAGAATTCAAAGAAATTAATATTACCAGATATTATTGAAAACAAATCCTTTTACAATGCGCAAAAGAAAAATGCATATATAAATATTTAGGTTAAAAGGAAAACTAACTTTTTTTACACGTTATATGTTTTATTTTAAAGCAATATTTTATGCATACTTTGTTTACATGTTTATATATAACTTAATAAAGACATGCCTCTGATATTGTTTACATGTTTATATAACTTAATAAAGGACATACCTTTTACAGTCGAAAGGAATATTGTATCTTAAAATACATATACATATATATATATATATATATATATATATATATATATATATATATATATTTACTAAGTATGTAAAAACATTCTAATTGTGAATGTCTTTAAACTTAATTTAAATGTAAGTAGTATGAGATTTTACTTAATATACAGAGATATTTTAATTGAAATAAAATATTACTTGTTGAGTGATTATTCTATATCATTGATCAATAGTTGCCAATAAAACGTACTTAATATTTTACAAATCGTTATTACTTGGTTAAGTGATTTATTTGCTTCAACTGATTGATTAATAGCTATAAATGATGTTTTTAAAAAGAAGTGTATCACGAATGAATAATATGTTTTTCTTCCAACAAATATTTTTCTTGAAAAGAAAAATCACGTTCAATTGATCGAATAAAAAAATATTGCTTTTCCCTGTTTGTTAATAAGTGGTTAACATGGAAAATGAAATTCTGCCAATGCATAAAAAAAGACGAAATTTGCCGATGAATTTTATTTCAACTAGCAAGTTGTTCCCATGCATGACATAATTTTCATTCTAATTCAAAAATCAATAAACTTAAAGAGAAAAGGCATCAGAATTGTTAATTATCAATATTTATCTTATTTTATTTGAATAAATCAAAGCAATAATACTTTAAAATCGTTTGTTATTAGAACCTAAACATTTTCAAAGGAAAATTAAAAACATTTCAAAATATATCTTTTATTAAAATATGAAATGTTGACCTCATCTAATTTTTTTCTTGAGTATAAATTGAACAGAAATCAAGGATTGAACTATAACAAAATGAAAAAACTGCATTTCCTTGTGATGGATTGGGTTATCTGGACAAAAGAATTAAAATATATGTAAACATTATGGTAAAATAAATGTTACTTGCTTTGGTAATACCAAGTTGTTGTTTTTTTCAAAGCTTGCTTCTTGTACCATTCATTACAGATAGTGCTGATAAAAGAAAACACATCAAATAAAAAAAAAGGAATAGCCATTATAGTTACCTGAAATTATTACAACTTACCTTTACTCTGCAAAAATATTAACATTGTAACATTACTAGTATTTTTTTTTTTTTTAATTTTCTTTTCTTGATTTGAGGATCTGATTAAAGAAAACTAATGACTCCAAAAAAAGAAGCTAAACTTGTAGTAGTCATCCACACTTAACAGTAAAGAAAACAGAAAAAAGAAAAGAGAAAACTGCTGTCACAACAACCTAAGAGAATAGGTATACCTAATAACTGCATTACAGAAAACAGAGAAAAAGGAAATTCTCCTTATCAAACAGTTCTCAAATTCTGTTTTAATGTATGGTAAATTAATTGTCACAACTTTCCCTGTTTCCTCTAAATTATGTGTGTAAATCAATTCCAGAGCATATCTAAAAGGATACAATGTTGTTTCAAAACAAGACAACACACAATAGAATGTATTGTTTGTAAGAGTTTGCAAAGCTGTTTTTTCAGTTAAAAAAAAAGTGTTTTACTTCGATAGTTCACACAATTAAATAATGGTGAACATCAAAAGTTGATGGAAGTTATTGTGGTAAATTTTCACCTTTCATTTAAGAATGGTGAAACAAGTAACATTACCTAGTTTTCTTCAAAAGCAAAACCTTATTACGAGTGTTTTATGCCTTATAAAACGTCAAACTTATGTTTTGAATAAATGACAACACTTCACTGAGATCTGAAGGAACGAAGTGATGGTTCTTTCAAGAAGAATTTATTGAAGAGATACAATACTAGGACTTTGAACTCAATTCATATAAATTTGAATTCCAATATCTCAAGAAAAACTCATCATATTAACTACTTAATGGTTGCATCAATAAATTTAGCCATACAAAGTTAAACAATAAACAAAACAAGTCATGGAACTAGATTTGAAAAGCACTACACACTACAATTAAGTAATTATTTTAAGTCAAAGAAAAATATGTTTTTTTTTTTTCTACAACTATTGAATATTTTAACTAATATGCTAACAACAAGTCTTCATATGTGGTTCATTTGGCACTATATACAAGTCTTTGTTAATTATGCTTCATTATGCAACTAGGACTTGCAAGCCTTCTAATTTTATCACTAAATTTTTTTAACCAATAAGTAAACTATCTTTCCTAAACCTATTTTTAATTAGCCCACAATACTTGTGAGCACATCACTATAATGTTAAAGATTGCTTATTTTTAATTACTCTTAATAAGATTTTTTTTCTTCTTAATAGGTGAATGGAGATATGTGGCTGAAAAGTTGCATCAAACAGTTGAGAAATGCATTTTAATTTCACTTAATTGCAATCTGTGAATTAGTACAACAAGAGAACATATTAGCTTCAGTAATTAATTCAAGAACCAAGACATACACTATTAAGAATATAAGTGCAAGGATTAGCTAACTAAATGCATGTCACTGTGTTGTTTTAGCTCTTTCGGTCTTCAAGTTAAACAACACACACAGTTTTCCAAAAAAAAAAAAAAAAAAAAAATTCAGATGACAGTCCCTTCAAAGCAAGATATGAATGTATTATGTTTTTATTAATAATTTGACATATGCATGCACTTTAAATGATAACAAGCTAAATTTTATGAAGTAAAATGGAGTTAAAAAATTTTCATAAAAAAATATATAAAGTAATTGAATCAATGGTGTTTTATAGAGTTCTCTTAGTACTATTTTCATTTAAGATAAATTAGATAAACCCACTTTTAATGAGAATTATCATAAAATACATAATGATACATTCACACCCATATATCACAAAAAAAATATTAGGCACCTATTTTATTTTATTTTTATCTCTGTATTATTCATGTTACATTGTCATTTATCTTATCTACATTTTCTCAAGGTATGAAATATAATTCGGTGCTCATACATTCTAACAATTTTTTAATGGACTGTTATAATTATTCTATTTTAAAGTACAAACTCCTTCAATAAATACGAGGGATATCATAGTATATAAGCCTTAAGTTTTAGTCCAACATTATTTCAAGCCCTAGGTATTAAAAGAAATATGTTAAAGTGTCATTAATATATATATATATATATATATATATATATATATATTCAAATAATTTATTTATTTGTCCATGTTTAGTTTCATCATTATATTCCTCAATATTTTTCTACTGAGTTGATAATACTGTATATGTTGAATATATTCAAATGACAAAGTCAATTTTAATCTTTGCATTAAAGGGAATGTGGATCACCCAAGTGTCTATTCAGTCACATCTATAAAGATTAATATCACATACTAGAAGACACTCGGGATGCTACCCACATCTGAGAAGTGACCCAATATTATCCTATTCTTATTGGACTTATTTTAAATTTCTGAAAATATGCCAATACATCACAAAAAAGGACAAAAAACCATGTAAATGCATTTGAAACATGATGTTTAAGGTGGTAAAATCAATGCATTGAACCAGGTTACAGTAAACACTGAGACATTGGTCATTTTTCTTAACTAGAAACATGCATAAGGCCGTTATACGAACTATTGAATCTGTACCATGACACTGAACAAGTAGGTAGATACGATCAGAGCAGAAACATGGAAAAGGAAACGTGTTATAGAGATCAAAATACAACCGTTTTATATAATTTGTTTTCTTCAGATTCATCATAGATGTTGTTGAGGGTACCTTACTCCGTTAAATTCTGAAAGAGAAAGTAAAGAAATACATAGCAGGCTTCCGTCGGCACATCAGATATATGAGATGTGATTGTTCTAGGTCTCCCATGGCTTTCCCAAGGACTGAAATTCTGCAAATTGGTGCTGCAAAAACACCGTTGACTAGTCAGCACCATGTTATTTTGACCATGCACTTGCTCATGTAAAATAGTTTGAGTAAGCAAAACGAAGTTTTGGAGATGGTTTTTCGTTAAAATGTTGAATCTGGTCATTCCTTGCCTTAATTGTGTCTATTTCCCAAACTACATATATAACTCATAGCATGTTCCAATTTGACTCTAAAACGTGGACGTGGAAGCAATAAGTATCTGGTTCTGTGTGTTTTTGTTTCTTTTTTGACGTGATTTTGGAGAAAATTGTGAGTGTTGGACTTGATCTAAACACCCATTTAGTTTAAATCATCTTTGTTAATGTTTATATACTCAGATTCAAGCATTACTTGTTCGTTTTCTTGTAGCAGTGTATGAAAATTATGTACTAAGTAATTGTGGAAGGAAGTTATCTAAACACCAATTGGGACTTACGTCGTGAGAGAATCCATAGTTATTGAAGATCAAGGAGGGGCTCCATTTGCTCAAGATAACCAAAGAATCATCATCATCATGCTCCTTTGTGTAGTAGTAGCCATGTTCTTTACCCTCAGTGATCACGTCCAAGGAAGGATGAACACTATGGCTCTTGCTACCAAATTCTTCTGCAGTTTCTGAGGGTTTCCAAGAACCCAATTGGATCAGATTTTGATTTGCTTCCTCTCTACATGGCTTTGATTCTTCAGCCAGGCCACGACTTCTCATCTTTTGTCTTGTCCTCTCTCTTGCCCTCTCTCTTGCCCTTTCTCTGCACTCCCTTGCAAGAGGGTGGAAAGCACTGATCTTCCTAGAATGCTTAACCCTTCTCTTCATCGCTTTGTCCACTCTCTCTTCTGCTTCTTTTTCATCTCTACTCACTGCAACCTCATCAAGACTAGACACACCTTCTTCACATTCCGAACCAGCACTGCTGCAGCTGCGGTGAACACTCTTCTTCTGCTTCTTTTTCTCCTTCGCCAGACGATGGATTTCAGCTTTTGCTTGGTTCAGTAACCACTCCACGGTCTTGCTAGCTTTGTCAAAGCCTAGCATATCTTGCAAACCGAAAAACCTCTTTGCAACATCAAGGGAAAGTCTCATTCTCCTATCCCTGAGTCCTCTCGCGGTGCTGATCTTGCTGTGTCTGTCTCTCTTGGCAGGCCTTTTTCTGGGGGTTTGAGTATTCTTCTTAACAGAAGTCTCCGCGGCAAGATTAACTGGTTCAGGCTCGGGGGGTTTATGGTGAAACTGAAGGAGGAAATCGTGGTGTTGTTCGAGGAAAATTTGAGAGTCTTCAAAGGGAGGAGGAGAAGGAAAGTGGAAAAAGGACAAAGGAGGAAGGTGAGGGTTGTTTTCTTGTTTGGACGTTGGGTTGCTTTCAGAGTCAATGGAAAAGGGTCTGGTGTAGTAAAATGCTGGGTCATAGCAGGAAATTGGTTCGTTTTCACAGTGAGAGGGAAACGTATCCGAAGTTTGAGATTGCATAGTGCAGTACTCTCTCCCTCACTCTTGGAGTAGTAACCCTACAACCCTTTTGGAGGAGCTAATTAATTAACATGTATGTGTATGTTGTGAGGGTGAAGATGAAGATATTGTGATTGTACAACCGGGAATTCATGAGGGTAGTGCTGCAGTTTGAGAAAGACAGCAAAAACAGTAACACATCAGAGAGAAGGGTAAAGAAGAGGGAGAAGAGAAAGAACCTAGTTTTAATAATGTTTGGTTTTTGATGAAAAGCTAATAAGGTGTTTAGGATGATGATATATGCAATGGAAGAAATGAGTGGATGGAAGAAGTTGAAAGTTGTAGCACTTCACGTGGTGGTCATGTGCGAGTTGACAGGGAACTAAAGGCAACTAACTCAGCTCCACCTTCATCACATCACTCACTATAGCCCCACTTCACTTCACCCTCTCCAATCACCTTTGCTATATACTCTACCACATTGCATCACTACATTTTCATGCTTTGTCCCACACAATAGTGTTTCACATGCCACCACTTTTTATGGGAACATTCACACAATTCTCAGGCTCTATTTTAGATATAATATGTTTTGCACCAACCTTTTTTCTTTCTTTTATCATGGGAGATTCAATATTATATAAGTTATTGAGGTGTTTTTTCCTTTTGAAAAGGGTGGAAAGAGAATGTGTAGGGTTTTGAATTGTGAAAGAGATTTTTGAGAAGTGAATAATTAATGTTTTGGAATTGTTAAGAAAGTGCAATAATTTGATATGCGTGGTCTTAACTTAACGGGTTGCAGTTTGACTGGGTTTGTGAGGGACGTCGCTTTCAGTAAAAAGAGAAGGGCCATGAGTCTATATAGTCTGTGATGCCTGCAACTGTATCTCTATGTATATCTATTCCTCTTTGGAATTTTGTTGTTGATTCTCTTCTTTCCCATGCGTGCTTATCCTTTCTCTGTCATCATTTCTTTCTCTTTTTTCTTTCATCACAATTTCCTTTCTTACCGACCCAAGCTTTTTGGAATATCTCTTCTATGCTAACTGCTACATGTTAAAATGCATAATATGCAGAAGTTCATGCTTTTTAACTTCTAGTTGTGAGTCTTTCGTTCAAGTTTGAATATCATTTTTTAAACTTTCTTATGACACTTAGGTGATGATGTATGAACTAGGTCAATTATAAAAATAAAGTGGTATATGTATCAACAATTAATATATGGATGTGATCTATTGTTAAAGAATGGTTAAAAATATATTTCATAAAACATTATTGGAGATTATTTTATTGAACTCTTAAAGTAATTAGTGAACTAAAATGTTTACTTTAAATTGTTCAACGGTCTCCATATCTAATTTTGATTTATGTCTTTAATGACAAAGTAGAAATATTTGATTTCTATAAAAATGGATATCAATAAACAAAATCAGTTGGTTTACCTATAATTTATATTTACCGATAGATGATTGATGACAAAAAATTCGTCGATAAATTTTATTAAAGATTGTGAAATCCGTCAATAATTATTGATTGTCGCAAATAGGTATGTAAATATTTGTTGATAATTATCGACATGTTTGGTTGTCGGTAAAATCATCGGTAAACATCACGATTGAATCTTCTTCTTCCTATTCTTTTCATTTTATTCTTCTTCATCTCATTCTTCTCATGCCTTGCTATCATCGTCGCCTCTGACTCCTTCTCCTCATCCTTATCATCTTTCTCCTCCCCTTCCTCATCCTCCTTTTCATCACCCAACTCTAGCAAATTAAACTTAAAATTCACCTCTTAACATGGTATTGAAGTTATGGGTTAAAACCTATACCAAAGAAATTTGTTATCTATTGTCTATTGTTCCATCCGCTATCGGACTATTATTAAACTATCCATTAATGTTTAGTCTTACGCTCAATATGTATATGTTTCAATGTGAGGGATATGTGTTGGAAGTCTTACATCAACTAGAGATAAAACCAATTTATAGTATATAACCAATTTAGACATTAATTCCTTTGATAGCCAAAATTTTGGAAGCTAAAATTTTGGTAGCTAATATTATGCATGAACCACATATAATTAATTGGTCACTAATTATAATTTTTTATTCATAATAGTGATTATTTTAGAGACCAATGATTTTTAGTTTATAAAGTATCTAAATTAGTCACTATAGTTACCAATTATTTTGTCTCTAAAATTGGTTGTTATTTAAATATTTTCTTGTAGTGCCACTTGTTCTTGATTCATATGGATTAACCCTTTAAGGCGTTAATTTGATCATTTTAGTTATGTTCGTAAAAATTGTTTACATGTTTCTACCTATTGGTTTTTATTCTAAATTAATTTGTTGTGAGTTTTTAAACTTTAATTGGTTAAGAGTTATAACCAAAACAATGAGCAAATATCATATTAGCCGAAAACATAAAATGAAAGTAAATATATACATTGATCCAAATTTATTGCTACTTAAAGAAAACGAGTTAAAATTTGAAAATGAAATATATGGAAAATGTTTTCAATGTACAATAAAACTATAAATGTGTGAATAAAATATGATCACTTGACATGATGTCTTTACTTAAAAATAATATATTGGAAAGGTAAGAAATGTATTTGATGTCTCTCACTAGTTAAACTTTTGTATTGGGAACATGCAGTTGAGTAAAACATCTCGAGCTTCATCAACCACCACTAGTATATCCAACTTAGTTGTAAAGATACACCATGGATGTTTAACCATCACTTAATTTCTTGTCTAATTTCCACTAGATGTAGGGATCATCTATACGTATAACTCACTAGTTTGACACAAGAGTGTAAGTATGATCTACAAAGGATCTAAACTTTTGATGTTAACTTGAGCCCAGTGTAAAAAATACTTTCAAAATCGCCTAATATGCTTCGATTTCAAAAAAACCGAAATCTTTCACAGCTTGGTAGCATTTTTGAAAATTTTCACACAACTATAGGCTTCAATTCTAAAATAATTGAAGCCTATACCGGTATATGCTTCGATTCTATAAAGAACTAAAACATATAATAATATAGGTTTTGGTTCTTTAAAGAACCTACATCTATAGTTTTGCAAGTAATTTAAAGATGTCACTGGTGACATTTTTGTAAATATTTGCAAAAGTATAGACATTGATAGTAAATATTTAAAGTATAAATGCATAACACTTAATTTTGACAATAAATTTATAACTTACCATCATTATCTGTGTTTAACTTTCTTATCTTTAATCAATGTAGGATTTAAACTTAAGTTTGGATTCCTAACTATTTTAACTAAATTAAACCATAATTAATAAACTAAAAACTTTAAAAGGTGAATTTTAAGTGATTTAATTGTTCAAAAATATTGATGGGACTTTCAAATTGATATGTTGTGGCGTATTAAAAGTGATTTTAATTAGCACCAACTATAAGACCTAGAAAAGTACGTAGTTGATATGTATATGTATGTATTGAGAGTGTCACACATGGTTGATTGATTCCCTCATCATATACATGTTTTGTAGTTGCCCATCTTTTTGCCGACCAAGCCCTTGATGATGGGGTCTTTTTCTTTACCACGACGCTTTCGCTAAGATTTTTAGTGGTATTGTAATAATTATGGTTAGATTGACATAGAATTGAATACCAATTGTTGTGTGATTGAACCTCCTGCACAATTCTGTGTTAGGGTATTTATTTTATTAATTGTTCGTTGAATTAGATGGGTGGTAACTAGCTAATGCCTTTTTCTCCACATCCAAAGTATCTTTGGATTATGATTCCCAACAAAGCATAAGCATCTATGATATATCTGCAGAGGACCAAGCTATATGGAGTGTGGGCCATAGAAAAGACACTACACATCTACTCTTTAGGGCATTACATCAACTTACCCACCACATTCTGCAAACTTTCCACATCTAAGGGCTTTACCACAACACCTATAACTCCATTTTTTCATTCATGCAATATCAGAATTTGCTCATCTTCATTCTTTTTTCCCGTTCAAACCAGAACACAATTAATATAATTATCGATGAATAATTATATATATATATATATATATATATATATATATATATATTTTAAGAATATAAGTGTGAGTTTAAGTTCCACATTAAATAGAAATGAAAAAATAAAATATTATATAAAAGTAAAGATCTATAAATTCATTATCCTTATATTAAAAATATTGTCAATAACTTATGTGATTGGACTCAAGTCTTATTAGTGTTTGTTCTCTATAGCAATGCCTACGGCTTTTAGTTCCTGCACTCAGTCAATTTCTTCGCGCACCGATCAAATTTTCAAAATAATCACTTTTAGTATCCGTAAAAGTGACTTCCGAAACATATGTTTCCGAAACTTTCTAGAAAAAGTTTTCCCAAACAAAATTTTCAGAATAAGATTTCTGAAACAGAATTTCTGGAAAAAAAAAATCTGAAACATGATTTCCGAAATACAATTTTCAAATGGATTGATGTTAAGGAATGAGATTTCCAGAATAAATTTTCTGAAACACATATAATGTCCTATGGAATAAATTTTCTGAAATACCGCTACATAAAATATGTTCTGGAAGTTTTTCATTAAACTTCTAGAAATATATGAAATATCTTCAAAAAAGAATTGTTCAAAATGAGTTTTTC
The DNA here is from genome assembly GCF_037176805.1 of Vigna unguiculata. Classification (NCBI taxonomy): domain Eukaryota; kingdom Viridiplantae; phylum Streptophyta; class Magnoliopsida; order Fabales; family Fabaceae; genus Vigna; species Vigna unguiculata. Next base: position 6,483,706 of record NC_140800.1, read on the forward strand.
TTCGGATTTTCTCTCTTTTTATTTTTATGCAGAGTTTCCTCTCTTCTTCTTCCTTTGCAATAATGGTGACGATGGAAGCAGTGATCACGATAGTAACGATGGTGGTAGTGGTTGTGAAGAGTGTTTAAGTCTCTCTCTCTCTGGGGGTGCATTTAGTAATTGTGGGTGCAAGAAACAATGACCTACCACGAAACAGCTTTGGAGTTCTTGAAAACTCTAGCTTTTACGTCCTGGACCACCTATAATTTCCAATTACACCCCCAATAAGTTTTAAAATACCTATTTTATTATTTGGCATTTATTTGAAAGTTGGCATTTATTTGAAAGTTTCCGTTGCATTTTCTTTTTTTTGCTATTGTTTTTCTCGATCGAGGTTCAAAGCGTATTCCAACGAAGTTGGATGGTGGTGATTTGAATTTGGCTAGCCATGGATGCAAAGAAAGTATGAATGGGTAGTTTGGTATTTGGATTTGTTTTAATGGCAATAAAATTGTCTTCGTATTCTAGATTTCATAATAGAGGCTTTTCGTAGTTTGTAAAAAATGATTTTTTTTTATATGATTGTGTTTAGAAAGTTTTTTTTTTTCAAATTCTAAAAAGAATATTTCAAAATTGTTATATTACTTACTTGACTACTTTAGACCTAACATGACTTGGTTAAAGGTGGACTTGACTTATTTAGTATGAGGTGAATTTGACTTTATTCGGTTTGAGGTGGACTCGACTTGGATCTTGGTCAAAAGTTTAGATGAATTTAGCTAGGTTAGAAGATGAATTGAGTTGGTTTGACTCAATTAGGGTTAGATAAAAGTCGAGTTGAGTCAATTTAAGTCAAAAGTTAAGCTAAGTTGACTCATACCAAAGGTTAAACCAAGACAACTCGGATCGAAAGGATCAATGGTCAAGTCAAGGCAACCTTGGACAAATGCTCAAGGCTAATTCATCTTGAGTCTGACCTAACGCTCTTTATCTTGACCTGAGATTGACCCACACAAACCTATCCATGGAGCTTTTATTTCTATTTTTCACTCTATGAACTTTTTTTATGTGGATTTTTTCTCTATCCTAATGCATGTGGGTCAGATTAAATTGTTGGGTCAAATTGACCTAAATTACGTTCAGCAACCTATATTTACTACAATTACACAAACCCTATTAAACTTATCTTCTAAACTCACATGAAAAAACAAATAACATTTTCTATTTTTTCTAAAATTCTAATATGTTAGAATTATGTTCGGTCATTTAGTAATCATAAATATAATATCAAACTACTAAAAAAATTCTTGTTAGACTATTTCTAACAAATTTTCTTAAATCATTGTTAATATGAATTCTCCTTCGTTTATTCTATTACATGATCGGAAAAAATTATGATTATTGAAATATTAAAAGAAGATATCATTTTACTTCCAAGATTTAAGGGAAATTATTGAATATGACATTATACATCCAATAAATACATTTACACTAATAATTGGTCAAAAGAATGAATTGAAGGAAAATAAGCATAATAAATTATACTATTTACAACAAGCACGGATGAATACATAATTTCAATAATAATGAATGCCACAAGTTCCAAAGAAGCTTAGAACACACTTCATGATAAGTTTCAAAGTAGTATAAAGGTACACACCATGGAACTTAATAAATATGAAAAAGAATAGAGACTATGCATTAGAAAATGTGAAGGGCAAGGAAAAGTTTGTTGAGCTACAGACCACGTGTCAGAGGGAGGTGTACGTAGAAGCACACGTGAAAGAAAGGAAAATGCTAATGGCGTGATTTCATAGTGGAAGGATAATGAATTTGGTATGGAAAATTCTCTCTCCCTGATTATTCTCTCTGTAGCCCTTCTTCCCTCTGTGTACCTTTCTGAATGCCACAATTAACTTCCCCTAATCTCATTGTTGCCCTGTAATTGCAGGAATGGATGTTGGAGCAATCTCTATATGCTCAACCCCTGCAATTTGAACATTGTTATTTCACTTTGAATACTGTTTCCTTTTTTTCAAAATGTATTGGCATTGAAATTTCCCCCCCATAAATCAGAGCCATTACAGATTTGTTGGTTTTTATCACTGTTTTATCGGAGAACTCTGTTTCTGGTTTTCTAGCACTGTTACATTGGTGCTTTCATTGACTTCCATGGCGGAGAACACCCGAATGAAAGATGTGCAGACCGAGATTCACAATCACGCTGAAGACATTTGTCGTTTGAACATGACGCTTGACAATCTCCAAAAAACAATGGACATTAGAAATCAGGCGCAAGAAAAATCTATGGAAGAGATTAAAGTGGTTTTACAACAATTACTGTTGAATTCTTCGAACACACATGGAAGTTCTTCGCACTCAAGTTCACCGGTCCAAGTGTCTCCATTAACGATGGTTGTTGCGAGCAGAGATATTTCTCTAGGTTTTCCCCATTATGATGGTTCTTCATCCATTTTGGATTGGATTTTCAAAGCTGATAAATTCTTTAATTATCACCATACACTTGATGGGGAACGTGTTGAAATAGTCTCTATGCATTTCGAAAAGGAGGTAGTGTCGTGGTTCCAAATGCCGCAGAAGATGAATGTCGTGCAAACGTGGCCAGCTCTCACTCGCGCCTTAGAATCCCAATTTGATCCTTCTCCCTTTGATAGCCCTATGGCTACTGTTTAAGCTAAAACAGAATGGGTCAGTTTCTGATTACCACTTAAAATTTATGTCATTAGCAAATCGTTCTGTAGGCCTCTCTGATGAAGCTATCTTGAACTGTTTTCTTAGTGGTTTAAATGTTAATATTAAGAGAGATGTCATGGCTTTATCTCCTCCCAGTTTACTTCGAGTAGTGGCCTTAGCCAGGTTAAATGAAGAAAAGTATATGCCACCTTCGAAAGCTCCTCTTTCGTATTCAAGCAAATATCCTCCATTTTTTATTAGTAGCTCTTCAAATGCTGCAACAACCAAAATAACTCCAAAACTCACAGTGCCTATGGCAAAACCCACCTTACCTCCATTATTGCCCAACCCCCCAAGACCACCACACAAAAGTGCCAATGTGAGACGCATAAGTCCAACTGAAATGCAATTGCATTGAGAAAAGGGTTTGTGTTATTTTTGTGATGAGAAGTTCTCTTTCAGCCACAATTGCTCCAACCGACAGTTATATGTATTACAATTGAGTGAAGAGGATTCTGATTCGGTGGGAAATATTGATGCCCAAGGTATAGGAGTGAATTAGCAAAGAGCGAGGATCATCATTTGTCTCTTAATGCTTTGAAAGGGGGCTTACGAATGGGTATTATTAAATTTATAGCACATGTGGGCACACTACCAATTACATTGTTGATTGATGGCAGTAGTTCTGACAATTTCTTACAACCTTGAGTTGCCAAATGTTTGAAACTTCCAATTGAGCTAGCACCCATGTTCAAGGTGATGGTCGAAAATGGTCATTATATGGAATTAGAAGGGTTAATACAAAATTTCACTCTCCAGACACAAAGGCATGTTTTTACATTACCAGTCATTTTACTTCCCATTTCATGTGTTGATCTCATCCTTGGTGCAAGTTGGCTTAAAACAATGGGCCCTCATCTTGCAGATTATGAGTCACTCCAAATTAAATTCTTACATGACGGGAAATATATCACATTTCAAGGTGATAGAGATATGGTGGCAAATTCAGCTCAACTGCATCACATCTAGTGCATGGTGCATACTAATGCTATTGCTGAAATTTATAGCATGCAAGTGATACATGAGGATATGAAATTAGTGTCTCTGTTACCGCTGATAGAGGACATGGAGCCCAAATTTGCTCTTTTATTACACACATACAACTCATTTTTTGCTCTTTCTAGTGGATTACCCCCACCTCGTTCCCATGTTCATTCCATTCCTCTACTAGAAGGTTCTAATCATGTGAAAGTGAATCCCTATAGATACCCTCATAGTCAAAAAGAGGAAATTGAAAAATTGGTGCAAGGCATGCTTTTGGAGGGTCTAATTCAGCCAAGCTCTAGTCCATTTTCCTCTCCAATTATTTTGGTCAAAAAGAAAGATGGCACCTGACGTGTATGTAATGATTTTAGAGCTCTCAATGCCATCACTATCAAGGATAGCTTTCCTATTCCTATAGTCGATGAACTCATTAATGAATTGTATGGAGCTCGCTATTTTTCGAAATTGGATCTATGCTCGGGCTATTACCAAATTTTGCTAAATCTGGATGATCGTTTCAAAATGGCTTTTCGAACTCATCAAGGGCTATACAAATGGTTGGTCATGCCCTTTGGTTTATCTAATGCGCATGCAACTTTCCAAGACTTAATGAATCAAATTTTCAGTGGCATATTAAGGAGGTTTGTCCTGGTGTTTGTTGATGATATATTAGTGTATAACACTAATTGGAAGGATCACCTTTACCATCTTGAAGTCGTGCTCAAGATTCTTCAAAAGAACCAACTCTTTGCCAAATTTTCCAAATGTACATTTGGCGTACAACAGATTGGTTATTTGGGTCACACTTTATCAGGAGATGGAGTGGCAATGGACACGAACAAGCTGACAGCAGTCATTAATTGGTTGAAGCCAAAAACCTTGAAACAACTGCGTGGCTTTTTGGTCCTTATAGGATATTACCGACGTTTTGTAAAGGGTTATGCTCAGATAGTTGCCCCTCTCAGCAATCTCCTAAAGAAAGACTCTTTTAAATGGTCTTCAACAGCAGATCAAGCATTTGAGGCATTGAAAATAACTCTTACCACAACACCAATGTTAACAATTCCGAATTTTGCTACACCTTTTGTTTTGGAAATCGATGCTTCAGGGTATGGTATTGGTGTTGTCTTAAGTCAAAATAAGCACCCCATTGCTTATTTTTCTAAGAAGCTATCTCCAAGAATGCAAAAAACAATTTATCTATACTAGAGAATTTTATGCAATCACGGAGACCTTGTCCAAATTCAGGCATTACTTGTTGGGCCATCAGTTTTTTTATTAAAACGAACCAAAAAAGTTTGAAAGAACTTTTAGAACAAACACTTCAGACCCCTAAGCAACAACAGTGGTTACCCAAATTCTTAGGGTATGACTTCAAAATTCAATATTCTCCTTTAAAGGAAAACATCCCTGTTGATGCCTTGTCCCAAAGTTTAGCAATGGCTTGGTCTGCACCTTCACATACTTGGTTTCAATCAGTAGCGGCTGCTACAAAAACTTATGCAATATTGAGCAAAATTTATCAAGATTGTATTAAGAATGCAGGGAAAAGTGGGGACTATGTTGTCCAACACGATATGATTACTTGGAAAGGGAGAATTATGTTGCCAAGGGATGAGAAATTACTCCAAATGATCCTGACAGATTTTCATACTTCAAAAGTGGGAGGCCATGCTGGAATTACAAGAATCTTGAAGAGAATTAGTGCTCAGTTTTATTGGCCCAAAATGAAAGAGGATATCCGAAAAGTTATTCAAGAATGTGTGATGGAGATGTGACAATGAGCAAGGACAAGGATCCACTTGAAGAACTTGGAGGACCTATGACAAGGTCTAAAGTGAGGAAAGCAAAAGAAGCTCTGCAGCAAGTGTTGTCAATATTATTTGAGTACAAGCCCAAGTTTGAAGGAGAAAAGACAAAAGTTGTAAATTGCATCATGGCCCAAATGGAAGAGGACTAATGCGCCAGATTAATGCAATTTCTTTTATTTAAATAAGGGCCATTTGACATCTTAAGAACCAACCTTTAGAAAACTAAGAGGACCTTGCTGAATACTTTTAGATGACTTTTTGGCTGCCCCAATTTCAGTTATAATCAGGCATTAGGTAATGGACAATTATTAGCTTGATTGGTTTATTATTAGCACTAGTGGAATATAATGACAATTAATGGTCTTTTGTAATCCTAATGGTTAAAGGTCCTATATAAGCTGAACCATTTCTTATCAATGAAATCAAGTTAAGTTTTGTTCAGAAATTCAATTTTTTATTTAATAATGAGAGTGATTCTCCTAGTTCTTGAGTGATTCAAGAACCCTTGGCTGTATCAAAGGATTTTGCCTCCTTTGTTTGTTGCCTCCTTTGGAAAGAGTGATTCTTTCCTTCCACTTTTAGATTCACCCCTTATTCCTTTCTTCTTCACCCAATTTTCAAAAAGAATACCCAATTCTGCCCACAAAAATATCTCGTGGTCATAATTGGTTCTAACCCTAAAGATCCTAAGTCAGCCCTTGTGCAATGAGAATCACATCAATGTGTCATTTGCCAATAAGCTAAAGTCTCACAATCTTTACCTGCTGGCCTTCTACAGCCACTGCCAATTTTGAACCTTATTTGGGAGGATATTGCAATGGACTTCATCACTTGCTTACACCTCTCTCACGGATATTCTAACATCATGATGGTAATAGACAAATTATCTAAATTTGCCCACTTTATCCCCTTAAAATATGGATTTAACAGTCAAAGCGTGGCAACAACTTTTATACAAAATATTGTTAAGTTATATGGCTTTCCCAAAATCATAGTCTCTGATAGAGATAGAGTCTTTATCAGCAACTTTTGGAAACAATTGTTTAAGTCGTTAGGCACCTCTTTGGCTATGACTTCGGCTTATCACCCCTAATCTGATGGTCAAACCAAAAATTTAAACAAAACTCTGGAAATGTACTTGAGGTGTTTTGTTTTTGACCATCCTAAAGATTGGTCTAATTTGTTACCATGGGCCCAATATTGGTATAATTCAGCTTTTCATCACAGCATTTCAATGTCTCCTTATCAAGCAGTCTATGGTAAGTTAGCCCCTTCTCTAATCAGGTACGAGTATAATGAGAAGGATCCTCCAGACTTACAGTAGTCCCTCAAGGCCCATGATGCTTTGTTAACAAAGCTATAAATGAAATTAAATCAATCTCAAAACTATATGAAGCTACAAACAGATAAGAAACGTAGGGATACCCATTTGGAGGTGGGTGATTTAGCTTTGGTTAAGTTACAACCTTACAGGCAAAGTTCTGTTGCTTTGAGGAAAAACCAAAAATTGAGTCTCAGATATTTGACCCTTTTGAGGTGTTGGAAAAGATTGGGAAAGTTGCTTACAGATTGTTATTGCTAGAATCTGCAAAGATATACCCAATTTTTCACATCTCCCCGTTGAAGAAGTTTCAAGGGGTTATCAACCATACCTTCCCTTGCCACTCACGACAAATGAATGTGGTCTTGTGATGCTGCCATATAGGATTTTGGATAACCGCGTCATTAAAAGAAACGACAAAACCAGTTTGGAAGTCCTGGTTCAATAGATTCATTATGTGATGATGATAACACTTGAGAAGAGATTGAAGGGTTCAAGAAGGCCTATCCTCAGTTCAACCTTGAGGACAAGGTTAATGCCAAAGGGGGGAGTAATGTAACAAACGCATTACAAAATGCGAAGGGCAAGGAAAAGTTTGTTGAGCCTACAGACTACGTGTCAGAGGTAGGTGTACATAAGAGCACACGTGCAAGAAAGGAAAATGTTAAATGGCGTGATTCCATAGTGAAAGGATAACGAATTTGGTATGGAAAATTCTCTCACCCTAATTATTCTCTCTGTAGCCCTCCTTCCTTATGTGTACCTTTCTGAATGCCACAATTAACTTCCCCTAATCTCATTGTTGCCTTGTAATTGTAGGAATGGATGTTGGGGCAATCTCTATATGCTCAATCCCTGCAATTTGAACATTGTTATTTCACTTTGAATACAGTTTCCTTTTTTCTTGAATGTATCGGCATTGAACTTTTTGTCCCATAAATCAGAGTCATTACAAATTTGTTGGTTTTTATCAGTATTTTATTGCAGAACTCTATTTCTGGCTTTCTAGTACTGTTACAGACTATTAAAGACTAATATTTTAGAATCAAATGGAAGGGCAAAGATATGGGATTGTGAGATTCTTAATGGTGTTTTACCTAGAATCTTTGGAAAAACGATCAAACAAGATTTGAATAGGTAAGATGAACATCCAAGTTAACCTGTTCAAGTCTAATAAGAGGAATGGCATTATTAATATAATGAAAAATGGTTAGGAGAATATGTGATCTATCGAAGAAGGTTTCAGTGAAATCAAAAGAAAGTATTTGGGTAAAGAATTCTTGAATGGTTAAAAGAACATAAAAGAGAGCAAAATGAAAAAGAGGTTTTAGAAGTGAATAGTAAAAATCTTCAACCTCACACTGCTTCTTATATACAATTTTGAGAACCACTTAGAAAAATATTTTTAAGAATATTTTTTTAATCCAAATAACTTTGGATATCCAATTAAAAAGCATACATTTTGTTATTTTTTTACTTATGAATCAAATTTGTTCATTTAAAGAAGCATGTTTTTTGTCATGATCTTAATAAGTCTAGTTAATTATTCCACTATGTAGAAGTAGCTTTGAGAATCACAACAATTAGAACCACAATTGTAACGAATCTTGATTGAAGGGTTACATGGTCGACTACATTTAATGTTTTGTAGAAAAAAAACTTCGGAACGAAAGTACAAATTTCTTAATGTTGTCTTCAATCACAAGTTTATTAACAAGAGAGTGACTTTTGTGATATATTTATGGTACTGATCAGAACTCTTAAATACTAGTTAAAAATAATCAATATGCATTAAATTTTATAAAAAAATATAATAAATTAAAGTATTAAATAAATTTTAACTTTAATAATTATTAATGTGATAATATTTTATATTTAAAGAACAAAAATTCTTACAAATGTTATAAAATTATTATTTATAATTTTTTTTCATACATAAAAAAAGTTAAAAATAATAAAATAATTTTATTAAATTATAAAATTTAATGTCAACAAAAGTTTAACTTTCTATTTTATTTTTATTACATAATAAAATTATTTAATAATTTTTATGTTATTTAATATGATACTGCATTAGTCATTTTCATTATATAGAGTTCTAAATTTAATTTATATATTACTGTATTATATTCCATTAAACCAAAATAGTGTTACAATATTCATATTTTCAATATAATTTTATTAATTACATTACATTACAACTTCATTAACTTTACTTTATTATTTAATTGTTTTAAATTTTATTTTAATATATCACATATATTATTATTATAATATTTGTGAGTATTTTTGTCCTCTAAAAAATAGAACTACATTAATAATTATTTGCATCAAAACTCATTAATGACACATGTACCTTCTCGGTTGAATGGCGTGGAGGTCAGCTAGGTCTCAGGATGAGTTGTACCTAGAGGTTAACTAGATTTAGGTGTATTGCGTTACTTTTGAGATATTGAGATTGTTTCTTCTTTCAAAAATTATCTTTTGTCTTAGTCTAAGTATATTATTGATCTATTTAAGCGTGTTCGGCTTATTAACAACAAGATTATTGATACTCCTCTTGAGACAAGTGTACAATATTTCCCAGTAGATGATGTTACTTTGACTGGTTCTACTTTATATAGAATTATTGTTGGGAGTCTGGTTTATCTTACTGTGACTCGTCCAAACATTGCACATGTTGTTAGTTAGTTTGTTTCAGCTCCAACAACAATTCATTGGGGTGTTGTTCTTCATATTTTCATATATCTTCGGGGCACTTAGTTTCAATTTCTTTTGCTTTCTTTTACGTTGTCTTTAGACTTATGTGCCTATTGTGATACATATTGGAATGGTGATCCTAATGATCAGAAATCCACTACTAGGTGGTGTATTTCTCTTAGTGATTCACTTATATCATGGAAGTAAGAAACAAGATGTTACATCTCAATCGTCCAAAGGAGCTGAGTATTGTGCCAGACTTTGACTAGTTGTGAGATTATTTGGCTGCATTGCTTACTTACAAATATGAGTATCTATTTGAAAGATCCTATATCTCTACATTTTAACAATAAAAGTATTATTCATATTGCTCACAACTCTGTTTTTTATGAGTGAACCAAACATATTGAAACAGATTGTCATTTTACTTGCCACCATCTTCAACTTGACATTATATCGTTACCATGTTTTCCTTCGACTCTACAAATTGCAAATATATTTACCAAGCCGCACTCCGTTTTACGCTTTCGTTTTGTATTTGACAAACTCTTAATGCATTTAGTCGTAACATTTTAAATTTGAGGAGATGTTAGCATAGACCCATGTTTTAGGACAATTTACCTGTGACTTCTGAAATTAATTTTATGTGTATATATAACACACATCTTATATCATTTAATACAAACCGAATGATACATAATTTCCTTCCTCATATATATCATTTTATACAAACTCAATAATACATAATTTCATTTCTCATATATTTATTTGTTTCCTACGATCTTACAATGTATGCGTTGAATTTTCTATTTTTCTTTCTTTTAACTTAAGATTCTTCCTTTCCTTTTAATGTTTCTTAGCATTTTATATTTATTACTACTTGTTTTTATGAATTATATTATCATGAAATTTATTTTTGATGTAAAGTGAAAAGCGCTTTATGTTATAAAAGTTTAAAAATATTATTTTTATTCTGAAGAATCTATTTTTCACCTCAAATTGCGCAATGTAACTGATATTTTAAAATCAATATAAAATTTTATAATTACAATTCAGGAATACGTTTAATACAAATTAATTTTATGAAAAAATTGTTGACTAAAAACTTAGTATATGATTAGATTTTAAACTTTGTCCCGTAAGGAAAAAGTGTTTTGCAAAATTTTAGCTAGGCACCTTGGATTTGGAATTGAAAGTTTGAATCACACTGCAAATCCAACTAATTCTATTTCTCTTAAATTCCCAAAATATCGCACTAATTCTATTTCTCTTAAATTCCTAAAGTGTGATATTACCCTTCTTCAACCATTTGCAATACCCTTCCCTTTTTCCTACACCTGTCATACAACTTCTCAATTTGGATTTGAGCCACCCCTTTACATTTTCAGGTACCCATTTTCCAGATCTTCATCAATCAATCAATTAATCTCATTTTCGTTTCGTTTTCTAAATCCTGGATCTTGTGGAAGCCCTTTTCGGTTCCTAATCTGCTACCCAGAGTAACACGAACAAGTAGTTAAGCAAGGTTGTTTTTGGTGTAGCATAATTCTTGCGCTTTTGGCGTTAGAGAATAAAACCCAATTCTCAGATTTCCACCTTTTCATTTGGGTTTCTCTTAGAAATTAAGCCCGTTGACCAATGAATGTGATAATGCTGGTTTTGTAGCGGAAAACTGAGGTTGGTTTGTAAAATTTTTGTGTTATCTTTTGGAAGATATGAGTAGGTCTCCTTCGTTTTTAGTGAGAACAGAAGTGAGCCCGAGTGTTGATTCAGAATCATTGCAACGATGGGTTGTTGCCTTTTGTGCTATAAGGTTTGATCTTGAACAAGGTCAGCTTGTGGAAGAGTGTTATCCACAGGGTTGTCTTTCACACGATGAGGAGCTTGAAATTGCTTATAGTTCCTTTCCTGATTCCGTTTCACAGCACCAGAACCGATCCAGCATTCACGATTGTATCTTCTTTTTCCGAATTCGCAGGATTCTTAAGAAGTCATTAGATGAAAAGAGTGTTGCTGATAGTAGCAATGCTTCCAAATTCTTGTATGGTTATGTGTTCAATAGGCAGAGACAGGATGAGCGGTTAAAGCGAGGCGGGGAGCAGAAGTCTGTTGTCATTTTGTCTTATAATCCTTATTCAAGTGTGTTTAGACCTTTGTTGCAAATTGTGGGCCCTTTGTTTTTTGACATTGGCAAGAAAGCTTTGGAGCATATTGCTGCATATGTTTCTAAATGGCCTGTTCCAGTTCCTGGTAAGGTGATGGATCTTCCTATAGGAAATGCAGCACTTAAAGTGAATTTGCCACCTGCTCACAGTTTGCCTTTGGAAGGTGAAGTTTTTTTTGAAGAGGGTGCTTCTTCTATGACACCCTTTGTTCCTAATAATCAGCCTGTCCCACAAGGTCTTTTTCATGATTCTGATCTTTTTGGTTCGTTCCGAGGGATTTTATTGCAGCTTTGGTTGCTGTGGGAGTTGTTACTCATTGGTGAGCCTATTCTCATCATTGCCCCCACACCTCCCCAGTGTTGTGAGGCCGTAGCTAGTCTTGTGAGTTTGCTTGCTCCATTACTTTGCAGTGTTGATTTCCGGCCTTACTTTACCATTCATGATCCGGTCTTTGCACGCTTAAACTCAATCCAAGAAGGTGAAGCTTTCCCATCAATGATTTTAGGGGTGACAAACCTTTTCTTCCTCAAAGCTCTGCGTAACATCCCGCACATTGTCTCAGTTGGAAGTCCTCCTCCTAATTCAAACAGGCTTACTCTTATGAGTAGGTCCACTGGGAGAATTTCTGGCAGACCAGAAGGTCTTGGGATTCAACAACTTTCCTTAAATAAGTTCTCTCCTTCGAATTTATTGAGTGCAGTTAGACTGCGGAGAGATGGTCCTCTTTGTCTCATGACAGAACATAAGGAGGCCATTTGGAGTACCTATTCTGCCACAACGAAGCCAGATACTTCTATCCTGAATAGGCTTATAGATGCTGGGGTGTCACCTAGAGTTGAGGAGTCAATGTCTGTTGTGAACAATGAGATATTACGGAGACACTTCTTGGAGCTCACTACTAACTTTTTGGCTCCTTTTAGCCCATATTTTAGGACATCAATACCATCAGAAGGATCTTCTCCTTATATAGACCCTCCTTCTCTACCTCCATTCAATGCTGATGAATTTCTTGCAAGTTTATCAGCAAGAGGTCCAGGGAAGTTTATCTTAAAGCGAATGAGATCTAATTGGCTTGACTTGTACAGGTAATACTCATGTTTGCACTATTTATCAATCATGTACTAGCGTTTGCTTCAAACCTCTCCGTAATATATAGTATTGTACATTATGAATTTATGACCTTACACTGAATTTGCGGTTCTTATTAAATTATATAATCTTCTCATGATTTGCTTGCATACTCTCATCAGGCGATTCCTATATGGACCCAACTTTATGCCATGGTTTAAGAGGAGGCGTGCTATTGCTGAACATGAGCAAGGTAGATTATGGAGGCAAGCCAGAATGAAATCTGACATCCAACAGCTTATTTCTAGACTGTCTGAATTGGAAATTGTGGATTCATTCAATGTTATAGAGAGACTTCTCCTCAGAGAAATACAGGTAGTGTGCTTTCTTGGGAACCTCAAATAAATGTATAATGTTGATTGACCAAACCTTTACTTTGTCCAACAAGAATAAAACTTGCTATTTCCGTATATGTTTGATTTGTTATCGTTTTCAATTTTATTATTTGCATTTGCAAAGGAATTGATATCCATCATCGTACATGCCGAGTAATGAATATTGTTTTACTGGGGAGGAATTTTAAAATAAACTCGAGTAATGTTGATGCTAGCTACTGAATTAGAAGTGTATCAAAGGTGTAAATCTCTGTTACAATACTGCAATTGAAGAAATAATAAAAAGAACTAGAGAACCCCTTAGTGGTAGAAAATGCTATCCAAGAAAATAGGAAAAACATCTAGAGAACCCCTTGCCTTGGGAAGAACCAGCTTTTTCACTCAGCCTAGTCAATATTAATACCAACTACTCCTCTCCTTATTTGGCTACCGCACCCAGTATATAATCCTTATCTCTCTTTGCTTGCTTGCTACCTCTTATTTTCTGTTGTTTTTTCTCTCTCCTTAAAGCACACTTACATATTCCACTCCTCTGCACTTCTGCCTAATGCGTGTCACTTCACTTCCCTGCCATTACTGTAACTAATAGTGTAAAACTGATATTCAAATTCAGATAGAAGGACATGATAGGTATGTTATCTCTGCTGCTCTCCCCTTTTTGTTTTTATTTAGATTTCATGATGTCATCAAATGTTTACCTACCACTAAGAGCAGAGAATTTAATTTTTTATTGGTATTTGTTTGTGTGAATGTGCAGGTTTCTTAGTATTCCAAGGATCTGTTTCGGTTGATTACTGTAGTATTTTTGTTTGTAAGCTTTAGACATTATATGAATTATGAATTTTCCAAGAGCAATCTTTGACATAGACTAAGGTTTTTAATATCCCTCATTTCTTGACATTGAAATCTTCTCCTTTCTATGATGGAGGTGTCTACCTAGATTCTGTCAACAAAACTTACCATTAATTACCTCTTTGTTTGGTTTAGAGGAAATAAAAGTGAGGATACATTGAAATTTGAGTTGTTGAGAAAATGGAATATAAATTTTGAACTTTTGTTTCTATAAGTTAATGTTTCCTCTTCTAACAAACAGAAGAAAACGCGTTATTATTCATGTGTTTTCTTCTCTGTCTTCTTTCATCTCATCCAATTGACCACAATGGAATTATGTAAGGTTTTCATTAGTTTTGATTATCATAAAGCTATGATACGAAAGTTCAAACGTTCATATTTAGTGAAATGTGTAGAAATCAAAAAGATATACACAATTTCGCTTATTATGAAAAAATATTATTTGATGTAGCTTGTAATAGCTAAATATTGTCTAGAACTTTATTGATACATAGGCATCATGTTAAAAGAAAATACTCTAGAATTTTTCTGTTGACATTACATATTTTTCACTGATTGTTCCTTCTGCTGTGAGAAATTGTAACACTATGGTATCTATGGAACCATTATAATAAGTAGATGATTTGCCCCATCCTATTTGTCTGTTTGGAGCTTAACATGGTAATTTCTCAGATTTGATGTTAATGTGTTCCCATGGAAAAATGCACCATACAAATTGGACTACTTTCCCACATGAGTAGAATAAGACGATTAGTGGAGTCTTCAAGTGTTTGATTTTTCCCTTAACATTTAGCTTTTTAGGGTAGGTTCCCCTTAAATTTAAGAATCAAATTTGGTTAGTTTTACTGTCAATTTGGCTTGATTAGAGGTAGGAGAGCAACCTCAGATGAATGCTAACATGCTCAAGCTTGTTCAGTTAGAATCTACGAATGGAACCAGGTTTGATTTAAACTAAAAATTTGTGCTCAAGCTTAATGAGCCTTAGCATTTATGATTAGTAATCTGCATATGATGCATACTTGCACATGCATGTACTAATTAAACTATTATAAAGGTATTCAGGCTCTAAGATGATGGGCATGAACTTATTGAAAAGACAAAGAGCTGGTTAGTAATGTGCTAGGATAAAAGCAAAAGTTTAGTACCCTTGGCATATTTATTTAGTCTGCTGGTTCGAGAACGATCTGTATGAGGTAGCTTTGAGAGTTGAATACTTGACTAAGAATAGTTTTTAGGAGGCTCATAGACAGAAGCAAATACAGTCTGTTGATAATAAGACAGGATTGCAGGTTTATTATAAGAGGAGGTTTAAAAACAATGACTAAGAATACAGTTGTAAGGTACTTTTTACGGCTTAATGTCTGCTAGTAATTACTTTTCTTTGTTTTCTCTTAAAATAGTTGATTCTTAACAATTTTGGTCCGACCTGCTGGGTCTCAGTGGCATAATAGAAACTAGAGTGAGTGCTTTGAAAAAATGGGCCAACGAACAGAGGAAGCAGATTGTAGGGTTGAGAACAAACATGACTTTGGTAAAAGAAAGAATACCTAACAGGAGAGAAATTAAGTATATGCTTCTTGAAATTTAGAAAAGAAAGAATTATCAGATGGAAGAGAAAATTCTGTCAATGGTGATGAGAAAAAGGAAGAGGACACATTGACAGGAATGGATTTAATGAGGATGAGGAAGAACCACTATGCCCTTGGGTTAAACTGGTGGAGTTGCCCACATTTGAAGGGAATGATCCACAAGGTTGGATAGTGAGGATGACAATTTTTTTAAAGTTTAAAACGTCACAGAATCAGAGAAATTATGCCCAGCCTTTATTAACATTAAGGAAATGTTGGCCATTGGTTCAAATTCTAGCAACAAAAATCCCAGAACCCTTCTTGGGAAGATCTTGCATTAACACAGCCAGAGTGGGACATTATTTGAGAGATTGGCAAACAAACGAGGAGTGTGAAAGATTTCATCCCAATGTGCCACAACTAAACCAAACATTGAGATATCGGTTGATGGTGTATTTCTTCACAGGTCTACGACACAATATACAAAATTAGGTTTGACCACATGACCTAGGGAACTTAATTGGAGCTATGGAAATAGCCTATGATGTGGAGGAGGCTATGAAGGACAACACAACAATGGTCCTTCATTTCGAGAATCCAATTCAAGTTTCCATTATCAAGGTCAAAGAGGAATTTTATCTCGAACACACAATCAGTAAAACAAACCTAGTGCACACTCGTCCAATGGGTGTGAAAGAACATAGCAGGGGAGTGGAAATCTTTCTCTGGGTTAATAGTGGCCAAACCTAGTACAGGACATACAAGACTAGGAATTAGAGAATCCATGAATCTTTAATATCTTTAATATGCTACTCAGCTTTATTTCAGTTGAGATTAAAACAGACAAAATATGTTTGAGGGCTTGATTTGAATTCCCTCTACTATTCCTGATATTTATATATATGATGAAGGAGATACAAAAAAGGTGAAAAACTAAAGGCTGCAGCTAGGTGCTAGGTTAGAGGTTATCCAACACTCAACCTCCTAGCCTACACATCATGATTGCCTAGATATATTAATTACTCCTACACTCCCCCTCAAGCTGGAGCATACAAATTGTATGTACCCAGCTTGGAACAAATAAACTCAATTCGAGGTCCTCTTAATGACTTGGTCAACATGTCTGCGAGTTGGTCATTCGATCCCACAAACTCAGTACATATTTCCTTTGCCAATAACTTTTCACGAACAAAATGACAGTCTATTTCTATATGTTTTGTTCTCTCGTGAAACACTGGATTTGAAGCAATGTGGAGAGCAGCTTGATTATCGCAATACATCTTCATAGTCTTGATGTCACAAAACTTAAGTTCTTGAAGAAATTGCTTCACCCATATAAGTTCACATGTTAGTGATGCCATGGCTCTATATTCAGCTTCAGCTGTCGATCTAGCTACTACACTCTGCTTCTTACTTTTCCATGAAATAATATTACCTCCAAGGAATACACAGTATCCAGTAGTAGATCGTCTGTCCATAGGAGATCCTGCCCAATCCGCATCACAATATCCAGAGACATGAAAGCTTCCTCGATCTTCATATAACAACCCTTGCCCGGGAGCCTTTTTTAGGTACCTTAGAATGCGGATGATAGAATTCCAATGGCCAACACATGGAGACTGCATAAACTGACTAACCACTCCAACTGCAAAGGATAGATCTGGCCTTGTAATGGTGAGGTAAATTAGTTTTCCAACCAGCCTCCTGTATCTTTCAGGGTCAGAGAATAATTCACCTTCTTCAGTTGTTAACTTTTGATTTGGGTCCATAGGACTCTCTACTGGTTTACAATCAATCATACCAGTTTCTTGCAGGATATCAAGAGCATACTTCCTTTGAGAGATTACAATGCCATGTTTAGACTGTGCCACTTCAATGCCCAAGAAGTATTTGAGGCTTCCCAAATCCTTGGTTTGAAAATGCCTACACAAGTGCTCCTTTAATTGAGATATGCCAACAATATCATTTCCTGTAATGACTATATCATCAACATATACTATTAGGTAGATACATTTCCCAGGAGAAGTATGCGAGTAAAAGACGGAGTGATCTGCCTCACTGCGTCTCAACCCAAAACTTTGAATAATGGAGCTGAATTTTCCAAACCAGGCACGTGGTGATTGTTTGAGGCCGTATAAAGAGCGATGCAATTTGCACACCATACCAGACTCCCCCTGAGCAATAAATCCAGGGGGTTGCTCCATGTAGACTTCCTCCTCAAGATCACCATGAAGGAAAGCATTCTTGATATCCAATTGATGAAGTGGCCAATGACGAATGGCGGCCATTGCAAAGAAGAGTCGAATAGCAGTCATTTTCGCCACAGGAGAGAAAGTGTCACAATAGTCAAGGCCATAAATCTGAGTGTACCCTTTGGCAACTAATCGGGCTTTGAGCCTATCAACCTGACCGTCAGAGCCAACCTTAACTGCATATACCCATCGACAACCAACTGCCTTCTTGCCCGGTGGGAGGGGCATGAGCTCCCAAGTGTGGTTGTGTTCAAGAGCTTGCATTTCTGCAATCATGGCTTGTCGCCATCCAGGATGATCAAGGGCTTCCTTCACATTTTTGGGAATAGGAACAGAAGACACTGAAGATAAAAAAGAACAATAGAAAGGCGACAATCTGTGATAACTAAGAAAATTATAAATAGGATGGGGGTTCCGAGTGGAACGAATACCTTTTCGGAGAGCAATGGGCCAACCAGAATTACCTTCATCAGGAGGCGTGGGAGCAAGAGACGAAGGAGAAGGATCTGAAGTCGAGCAGTCACCAAATTCTTGGATAATTGGGCTATCCGTCAGAGTCCTGTGTGGGAGGTCGGGACTCGGGAAGGTATCAGTAGGTGGGGATAGGGGCTCGGGAGTAGGTGGAGTAGGACTTGGGTTGACAGAGACATCTGAGATAGGGGACTCAACCACAAGAAGAGGGAGGACTTGTTGTATGACATGAGTGTCTTGAACAGAGGAAGAGAAATAAGGGGTTTGTTCAAAGAATGTGACATTGGCAGACATGTAGTATTTCTTGGTTTCAGGAGAGTAACACCGATACCCTTTTTGAAGACGAGAATAGCCCAAGAAGACACATTTGAGAGCACGAGCAGAAAGCTTATCTAGACCTGGAGACAGGTCGTGAACAAAACATACACAACCAAAAACCCGAGGAGGAATGTGAAAAAGAGGGTTATCTGGAAACAAGATGGAGACAGGGACTTTATGATTGAGAGAGGAGGAAGGCATCCGATTAATAAGAAAACATGCAGTTAAGAGGGCATCTCCCCAATGATGGACAGGGATATGAGCACCAAGCAAAAGTGTGCGAGCAGTTTCAACCAAGTGTCGATTTTTTCTTTCTGCTATACCGTTTTGCTGTGGTGTGTGTGGACAAGTGGACTGATGCAAGATACCATGTGAACTTAAAACTGCAGACAAAGCAGATGAGAAGTACTCTTTGGCATTGTCACTTCTTAAGATTTTGATTACTCGACCAAATTGGTTCTTGATTTCGTGTAAAAAAGATGTGAAGATGGATAACAATTCAGAACGATCTTTCATAAGATAAACCCAAGTACATCGTGAAAATTCATCAATGAAAGTAACAAAATACTTAAAACCAAAAGACGAAATACGACTAGGTCCCCAAATATCGGAATGAATGATGGAAAAACTAGAATTACATTGTGAGAGAGACTTTTTAGGAAAAGCAGATCTAACATGTTTGCCTAGTTGACATGATTCACATTCTAAGGTGTGGAGACCACTAAGTTCAGGACACATTTTTTTTTAATTTAGACAAATGAGGGTGACCAAGTCGATCATGTAACACTTTAGGACTAGGAGCTGTAACACATGACACTCGTGGACGAGATCCAAAATGATATAAACCGCCGGCTTCATATCCTTCTCCAATCTGTCTCCCCGAACCACGCTCCTGTATAACAAAAGATTTGTGATCAAAGGTTACTGAACAGTTGAACAATTTGGTTAACTGGCTTAAGGAAATTAAATTAAAGGGACAATTAGGGACAAAAAGGACAGATTTTAGAGTGAGGGAGGGAGACAGGATGACTCGACCGACTCCCTTTGAGGAAGTTTTAGAGCCATTGGCAAGGGTTATAAAATGAGGTTTGTCTTGAAATGAAATGGTTGAGAACAAAGAGGTATTACCAGAGATGTGGTCAGAAGCACCGGAATCAATTACCCATGCATGGTGACTGTCAATGGATTGAGAAATGCAAGCTGTTGAAGTACTCGGGGCTTGAGATGATTGTGTCAGGCTGCTGGACTTGAGACATAGGTACTCTTGATACTCGTCCTCAGTGAATTTGGACTCAGTAGTGTCAGCCTGAGAGACATTAGCAGTCTTAGAAGGAAAACCATGTAAGGAGTAACAGTTTTCTTGAGTGTGACCCATCCTCTTGCAATACGTGCATTGAGGACGTCCACGGCCTCCACGTCCACCTCCTCTAGGTCCACGTCCTCCTCTTCCTCGAGTAGCGGCCATAACAGATGAATCTACTCGAGCATGAGATTCTTGAATTTCAAGTGTTGGGACTTTTGGGACACGAATCATACGCTGGATCAGGGTGTCCATGGAAGGGACCTCATGAGAGGTCAACAGTTGATCTCTAATGTGATTGAAGTCTGGATGAATGGCGCGAAGAATCATCACCATATAGTATTTGTCCAGCTTCTTCTTCATTTCATCTGAAGCGTCGACTTCGAGAAACATCCGCAGGTCTTCCACGACTGATTGTGCTTCATTCATGAAGGAGATCATGTCATGATTGGTCATTTTCAGAGATGCCAACTTGTCCGCCGAATCATATAGGCGTTGGATATTGTTGGCATAGATATTCTGAGTCCTCTTCCAAAACGAGTGACATGTTTTGAATGCCCTAAGAGACATTAACAGTCTCGGCTCCACGGATTGCCACAACAAGGCACACAATTGAAAATCTGCTTGCTTCCACTGTTCGGCTTTTTCTTGAGGCACATGGCTTCCGTCTTTCTCAAGGTGGTCATGATGTCCTTGACCAAGGAACCACATCTCGACAGCAGCGGACCAAGAGAGGTAATTTTGTCCATCTAGCTTCTCGGAAGTAATGGAAGGACTTCCAGAGAATGAAATAACACTTCCAGAGGCCATTTCTGATCAAGGGAACAAAAAACAGAGAGCAGAAACGCAGAAACGCAAAAACCAGTGGAGATTTTTAAACGACCGAGGGAGATGTCCGCAAGGGTGACGTCTGGACCTCATTGAATCGGAGTTTTGAGGGTTGGAACAGCAGCAGAAGACTCCGGCGAGAGCTACGGAGGTGGCGCCGTGAGGTTCCGAGCAGCAGAAGGCGGCGCGTGGGCTGCACGCGCCTGTTCGCAGCGGAGAGAGAAGCGGCGCGTGGCGGCGCGTCGACGGGAGGCTGGTTCCGGCACCGGTGGGGTTGGCTGTCGCTCGGAGAGGCGCTCCAGATCCAGTGGTCGCCGGCGAAAACTGAGGTGGTCGGAGACGGCGGCCGGCGGCGAACAGTGGCGGACTGCGGCGGAACAGTGGCAGACAGCGACGGTTTTGTGAACAGTGACAGTGAGTAGCTTTGGATAGTGTTTTATGGCAGTGAACAGCTACAGACGGTGATTAACAGTGACGAATAGCGGCGGACAGCCGCGGACGATGGCAACAAGTGCCAATGGACATACCAGACGGAAACCAGAGCGGGATCGACCCGCTCTGATACCAAGTTGAGATTAAAACAGACAAAATATGTTTGAGGGCTTGATTTGAATTCCCTCTACTATTCCTGATATTTATATATATGATGAAGGAGATACAAAAAAGGTGAAAAACTAAAGGCTGCAGCTAGGTGCTAGGTTAGAGGTTATCCAACACTCAACCTCCTAGCCTACACATCATGATTGCCTAGATATATTAATTACTCCTACAATTTCATCAGATTTGCTACACAATTTGGGGTTAAAGATTGATCCATCAAATTCTTGTAAGGTGAGATTAGAAGATGGGTATAAAAATAAACTCATGGCCGACCTAAGGACTTGAATGCGAAAATAGGTGATTATAATTTTTTAGAGGAGTTTGTTCTGTTTGAATTAGGAGGAGTAGATGTTATTTTGGCATGACTTGGTTAGCCACTTTAGAGGAGATCAAGTTTAATTGGAAGACCCTTGCTATGACTTTTTTCTCACTATGATCAAAAGTTTACAATCAAAGGAGATCTCAATTTATATAAGCATATGATTTCATCCAGAATATTGTTGAAGTTAATAGAAACAAAAGTTGTCTAGCTTCTGATAATGGAAGCACAAGCCATGGAAAATTCGGAGAAGCATGAAGGGGAAGTGTATGCAGATTTGGTTGTTGCAATTGAGAATGAAAAAAATTCAAATCCTAAAAGAATACAAAGTAGTATTTGTAGACTTTGAAGTTTTACCTATGAGGAAAATAGGTTAAAGCACAAAAAGAGAGGGTTGAATTGTGTTTTGGGAATTTTGAAAAAGTTTTGGCAAAGCTTTGTTTGGTGAATGCAAACAGACGAAGTTGATACTTGATGGATGACCTATCAAGTAGTCTTTAAAAGATTATGTTTGATGAAGAACGTCTTCATGTTTGACAAATGTATTGCTAGAAGCTTTTTTGTTGAGAATAAAGAAGATAGGGATTGAGATTAATCTCCCTTGTGTATAAACCACACATAGGGTAATCTATTTATAATAGAGAGAGGTACAAGTAAAAAGAGTAACTGAAAATAAAAAGATTAAATAGAAGATATTGTTTGATATTGTGGTTATCAATATCTAACAATATCTTAATAATATCAAACTATATCTAACACTCCCCCTCAAGCTGGAGCATACAAATCGTATGTGCCAAGCTTGTTACAAATATAATCAATTCTAGGCCCCCGTAAAGACTTCGTAAAAATATCTGTTAACTGATCACTTGAGTTAACAAACTCAGTCTTGATGTCTCCAGACATAACCTTTTCCCGAACGAAATGACAATCAATCTCAATGTGTTTAGTCCTCTCATGAAAGACAGGATTAGAGCTAATATGAAGGGCAGCCTGATTGTCACATACAAGTGTCATTTGAGTAATATCTCCAAATTGTAACTCTTGAAGCAATTGCTTGAGCCAAACAAGTTCACAGGCAGCTGAGGCCATAGCTCTATATTCTACTTCTGCACTAGATCTTGCTACAACACTCTGTTTCTTACTTTTCCACGAGATCAAGTTACCACCAATGGAGACACAATACCCAGATGTAGATCTTCTATCAGAAGGAGTTCCTGCCCAATCAGCATCTGAATAGCAAACAACTCTTGTATGGTTATTAGAACCATATAACAATCCTTTTCCAGGAGATTTTTTAATATACTTCAAGATGCGAATGACTGCATTCCAATGATCTTCACATGGAGAATTAAGAAATTGGCTTACCACACTGACTGCAAAGGAAATGTCAGGACGAGTAACGGTAAGATAATTCAATTTCCCAACCAATCGTCTATACTGCTCAGGATCAGATATAGGCTCCCCCTGATTTGGTAGAAGTTTAGTATTGGGATCCATGGGTGTATCAACAGACTTTGAACTCATCAATCCAGTTTCCTCCAGAATATCCATGGCATACTTTCTTTGAGATATAACAATACCATCATTAGACTGTGCCACCTCAATACCCAAGAAATATCTGAGTTTGCCAAGATCTTTGGTCTGAAAATGGTGACAGATATGTTGTTTCAACTGAGAGATGCCATGGTTGTTACTCCCTGTAAGAATGATGTCATCAACATATACTATCAAGTAAACACATCCAGCACTCGAGTGTTGATAAAAAACAGAATGATCTGTTTCACACCGAGTCATACCAAATTGTTGAACAACATTGCTAAACTTTCCAAACCAGGCCCTAGGAGATTGTTTTAGGCCATATAGTGATTTGCGAAGACGACATACCATCCCAGAAGACTCCCCCTGAGCAACAAACCCAGGAGGTTGCTCCATATAAATTTCCTCTTGCAAATCACCATTGAGGAAAGCATTCTTAACATCCAGTTGATAAAGAGGCCATTGTTTAAGAGCGGCCATGGCGATAAATAAACGAACAGAAGCCATCTTTGCCACGGGGGAAAAAGTATCTCCATAATCCAACCCAAAAATTTGAGTATAACCTTTGGCTACAAGACGAGCTTTGAGGCGATCAATAGTACCATCAGATCCAACTTTGATAGCAAACACCCACCTGCAACCAACAACAGATTTCCCAGACGGCAACGGGACCAGTTCCCAAGTTCCACTATTATGAAGAGCACTTAATTCATCTGCCATGGCCTGACGCCAACCAGGATGGGCTAAAGCGTCACAGACAGTTTTTGGAATGGTCACAGAAGAAAGAGAGGAAAGACATGTATAAAAAGGTAATGACAAGCGATGATAACTCAAAGCAATATAATGGGGAGAGGGATTACGGGTAGAACGCATACCTTTTCGGAGTGCAATGGGAAGGTCAGACTCAGGTGTCAGAGCCGGAGGAGACAGAGTAGTTGGCACTGGAGTGGAGTCACATGGTGGTGGTTGTGATCGATTACGGCGACTATAAACCTGAAGAGGTGGTGGAGGAGCAGGTGACTGTGGAGCAGGAACCGAGGGTGAAGAAGACACAGTAAGAGGGTCACAAACAATAGGAACGTTAAAGGTATTAGAAGAGTTGTCAGGATTGGATGGAGTCAGAGGTGAAGATTGACTCTTAAAATAAAGGGAGAACTCATTAAAGGTGACATCTGCAGACACAAAATAACGGTTAAGAAAAGGAGAAAAACATTTGTATCCTCTTTGTGATCTTGTAAACCCTAAGAAAACACACTTATGTGATCTAGGAGAAAGCTTGTCAAGACCAGGACTAAAATTATGAACAAAACATGTAGACCCGAAAACTCTTAAAGGTAAGGGATGAAGAGGTTCATGAGGGAATAAAATGGAGTGAGGTATGTTATTCTTTAAAACCGAAGAAGGCATACGATTAATGAGATAACAGGCAGTAAGAATGGCATCACCCCAGAAATGTTCAGGAACCTCGCCATGAATTAAAAGAGTGCGAGTGGTTTCCATAAGATGTCTATTTTTACGTTCAGCTACACCATTTTGTTGAGGGGTATAAGCACAAGAAGTTTGATGCAGAATGCCGTGAGAAGCCATAAATTGTTTGAAAGAATGAGAAAGATATTCACGGCCATTATCACTATGCAAAACTCTAATAGAAACACCAAACTGAGTTTTAATTTCATTAAAAAAAGATTGAAAGATATGAAATAATTCCGAACGATGTTTCATTAGAAATAACCAAGTGCATCTGGAGTAATCATCAATGAAAGTAACAAAGTATTGAAAACCTAAAGTAGACTTAACGCGGCTAGGACCCCAAATGTCAGAGTGAACCAAGGCAAAAGGGGACGAAGCATCACGTGTGACACTACGAGGAAAAGAAGTACGAGTATGCTTGCCTAATTGACACGACTCACAATCCAAACGAGACAACTTGGACAAGGCAGGGACAAGCTGTTGTAACTTGGCAAGGCTTGGATGACCAAACTGAGCATGAATAAGAGAGGGAGACTCCATAACTGCACCAATGTGTGTAGAGGGACGAAGATGATAAAGACCATGAGACTCATATCCTGTGCCAATCACCTGTTTCGAACTCCGATCCTGTAAACAGACAGAATTGTTGGTAAAAGAAACAACACAATCAAGAGAACGAGTTAGGCGACTGATGGACAACAGGTTAAAAGGAGACCCAGGGACATAAAGAACATTATCAATGGTTAAAGAAGGAAAAAGTTTAACAGTGCCAACACCATGAGATGAGACTCTAGAACCATCAGCGAGTGTAACAGAAGGTAAAGGATTAGTAGAGGATAAAGAAGAGAACAAAGATTTGTTACCAGTAATATGATCAGTGGCTCCTGAATCAAAAACCCAAGGACCAGGAGAAGAAGATTGAGTCAGACCAACAAAAGATGTACCTGTGTGAGCAACAGATGCAGTGGAACTAGAAAACTGTTGATCCTTATACCATTTGAGAAATTTGTTGTACATAACAAGTATATCGGATGAAACAGAAGAGAGTTCAGAACGGAAAGAGTCAGCGAAAGACGCCATAGAGGAACTGGAAGACACGCGGCTTCGAATGCTCGAATGCGGCTTCGAATGGCGCGTGAGGGATGATCAAAACTGTATGGTCGCCGGTCGGAACTAACACTCCGGCGACGACAACGGTGGTGGCGACTTCGGCGGCGGCTCCGACGACGGCTTCGGCGACGGCTCCGGCGACTACTCCGGCGGCGGCGCCGGCAGTGGCGCCGGCGGCTCCGGTGGCAGCAGCGGCGGTGGCGGCAGAGGTGGAGGCAGCGATAGCGGAAAAAAAAAAAACCTTAAGCTCTAGATACCATGTTGAGAATAAAGAAGATAGGGATTGAGATTAATCTCCCTTGTGTATAAACCACACATAGGGTAATCTATTTATAATAGAGAGAGGTACAAGTAAAAAGAGTAACTGAAAATAAAAAGATTAAATAGAAGATATTGTTTGATATTGTGGTTATCAATATCTAACAATATCTTAATAATATCAAACTATATCTAACATTTTTCACAACTTGTTTTTCGCAAAAACTCTCCTTAGGTTAGTTGCATATATATATAACATGCAATATAAAAATATAAGAGTTGAGAGAGATTTATGTAAGGTATTTTTATACTAGTTTGTCTGATAACCTAGAGTATATCTAGTTTCTGATCAACACGGTCAAGTTCTATTATGGTAGACTATCGTTGCAAGATAAAACTGAATATCCTTTGGACCTCATCCACTTATGGCTAAACACAAATATTATTTGAAACTCAACCACTCCTAGCTAATGACTGAGTATTTTTGGAACACAATCACTCTTGGCTGAGATTGAGTGTTGTTTGGAACACATCCACTCCAAGCTAGGATCAAGTATTGTTTAAAACACAATAACTCTTGGCTAGTATTGATTATTGTTTGGACAACACCCACCAATGGCTAAAATCGAGTATTTTTTGGAACTAAACCACTCCCTGGCTAAAACCAAGTATTGTTTGGACAACAACCACTGTTGACTAAAACCGAGTATTGTTTGGAATACGCTTACCCCTAGCTAAAATCGAGTATTTTTGAACAACAATCACTCCTAGCTAAAACTACAGAGGTTTACAAAGAAAGTAATCTAAAGGATTGCAAGGTTGTTCACTAGAAAGAAGGTAATGTCTTACAAATATAAGCATTATGCTCTCTTATAGATAGCTATGAATAGGAACAATGTTCTTTCTCACTAGCAAAGGCTAATGATTGCTTAAGATTACAAGAGCTTGTTCTCGTTCTTGTTGCAACACTTTCTTCAACCTTCCTTCTTCAAAGATATCTCCATTATACAAAGCTAAGAAGAAAAGAGCCATTACAAATCTTTTGGAGCTATTTTGAGGGTCTTCTTTTTCTATTGCTTCTTCTTGCATCTTACCACTCTTGAAGCTTTGAGACGCATTGAATGCTCTTGACTTTAGCATTGAATACATGTGGCTTCTTTGGCAACACCTCTAAAACACAACAAAGCTTCACAAGCCTAGGTAGGTAGCTTATCTCCACCTTTCGAGCAAAGCGCAAGGCTTGGTACAACTGACTGACTCTGTAGGATTGACATCCCACCTATTTTAGAAAAGTTTATTGTATGGAGCAACTTTCAACACATTCTTTAGAGGATCTTGATGTTGACAAAATGTTGTGAGCTCCTATTGAAAGAATGAAGAAGTGAACATTTCGTGCAAGTATAAAATAAGCATTTTATTAGTTTGATGTGTACCATGAAATTCTCAAGGTTTGCATTTGTCAGATGAAGTATACTCGTTTGTGTTTGTCCAAGCAAAAGCTTATTAGACTAAGAGCATACACAAATTGCTTAGGTCTATCAGACGAAGCATACAACAAATAGCGCTTGCATATATTTAGTCACACAACTTGCGTTTTGTAAGAAAAGTTTAACATCTGGTTCGGACTTTATGTGATACTCGTATATTTTTTATACTTTTTCATCAAACCACAATCAAAATCATACAAAGGGTTTGTTGAACTTTGTTCTAACAACCTCCTATTGAAGTTATATTACCATGGCCTAATCCCAAGACTAGTAGAGCCTTGAGACGCTTTCTGGGATTAACAAGTTATTATCAACACTTTATACGAAATTAGTAGGCTCAAGACAGTCTAAGTGCCTTTAAGACAACTGCAAAAGGTTGTTACTATTGCTCCTATATCTAAACCGTTCTGGCAGGATATTGTGGCTATTGATGATGAAGTTAATCTTGATCCTGTTTTGCCAAAAATCAAGGAGGATTTAACCAAGGATCTAAACTTGCACCACTGTTATACTTTGGAACATAGCAGATTATTACAAAGGAAGATTGGTGTTTGCAGCAACATCTCAATGGATTCCTAAATAACTACAAGAGTTTCATTCTTCATCTACCACGAGACATTCATGAATATATCGCACTTTCCATAGACTTGTGCAATCCCTTTATTAGATTGGTATGAAAGGGGTACTGACGGAATATGTGGCAGCTTGTCATGCATGCCAAACGTAGCAAGTATTTGTCATCATCTCCAACAAGGCTACTGCAACCCTTACCAATACCCAAATCTAATGGTCTAATCTTGGTGGTTGTGAATAGATTGAGTAAGTATTGCCATTCCATTCTAGTAAAACCCATATTCAGCTCAGTCTATTGCTGACATATTTTGTTTGGGAAATAATTTGTTTGCATGGGAGTACCTAGTTCTATTGTGATGGTCGTGACCCAACCTTTATGAGCTTATTTTGGCAGGAGTTATTCAGGTTGCAGGACTCGAAATTAAGGATGAGTATAACCTATCACCCACGATTGGATGGACAAATCGCGGTCCTCACTTGGACCTTGGAAACTTATATAAGCAGTTTTTGTTCTGAGCAGCCAAAAGTTTAGGCATAATTCATCCCTTGGGCAGAATCTGGTATAATATCAGTTTCCAAAGTGTCAACTAGTTGCACTCCTTTTGAGGTGGTTTATATTCGTCCTCCTCCTTCAATAGCCAGGTTTTTACTCAGAAACTCTAGTGGAAGCTATGGTGCAGGACCTTATGAACAGAGATAAGGCTTGGCTTAAACGACAATTCATGCTAATGTTCTTTGCAAATCTTCCATGATCAAACTAGGTGATCAGATGTATCTAAAAGTTCAACCACATAGACAGAGTTCTATGTTTAATAAGTTTCACCCAAACTTTCAACACGTTATCATGAACCTGACTATATTTGTTTCTTAAACAAATTGGAGAAGTGGCTTTCAAATTACAATTACCACAGCGAATTGAGTCTTGTAACTGGATTAATCCAGTGGGAAGGAGAGTGCTCCTTTTGTATCTTTTGTTGTATCAATTGGTGAAATTAGAGAAGTTCAGGTTTACTTTTCTTTGTTTTATCTTAAAATAGTGTTGATTCCTTAAAGAGGCAATGATGAGATTTTGTACCGTATGTAATACTTTTCGCATGTTTTCATCACGAAAGCATACTTTTACTTTTGAACAAACAACAATTAATGTTCACCGGCCCTTTTGTTGTATACTATGTGCAAGGTAGCATGTAAGTATTTGTTGCATAATGTGCTACAAGGCATTTCACTCCTAATCATAGAATTATTTATGGTGCAAAAACCATATTCAGTATGTAAATTTAACTTGAGTTCAATTTATCAGCTGCAGCAATCTGGAAAGGGTGGTGTTGATTCCATAGCAACCTGTCGAAAACTAAAGATAGACCTTCAGGCTGTTTTCCACGTGCTTTCAAAGGACATGCAGCAACTAATGCTTTCAAATCCTGAAAGGGCATCTCTTCTTCAAGGAAATCTGGAGCCACCAAAACTCCCAGGGCGTCCCCTCATACAAGTTGCGGTTGTGTCTTCTACATCACCCCTGTAACCGGAAAACATGAAAACAATGTTCTTGGATCTTTCTTGTGCTTCTGAGGGACAAATTCGTTCCTGGTCTACTTCCATCTGATTCAGAGAAGTTCTCAGATTCATGATAAGTCATGTGGGGTAAGACTCTTTTGGTACACATGCTGAAAGCCTTTAAAGTCACTTATTTGCCGATTTTATCTTCAAAAATACGCAGTTGAGCATTCACAGGAATTTATGTTGGTCAAACACTTCAAGCAGCCGGTGTGCTTATAACTTCTCTCTCGGCAAAAGTGGATGGAAAGTTCTTTTGGTGTTAAATTTATGAGGTTTTGTTGATTCCTTTTTTTGGCAGAAATTGAGGCTTCGTGTTGTTTCCTTTCTCAAAAGATCAATCTGTAAATTATTAACTGTTAGTTTTTGGTAGTGCTCTCCCTTAGTTTCTTTACAATGCTTGTCTCTGGAAATTCATTTACTTTGTAGTTTATCAAGTCTATTAATATTTTGTGGGAGAAATGCTACAAACAACTGTAACATATTCTGTGAATGGTTCATGTACTCTAGCAATGCTCGTGAGAGCATGGTTCTTAATGTTGGTTTAGAGGTGTTCTAGCACCCTCCACGAAAGGAGGAATCCAAAAAAAAAATAAAAGGTTAGCTTTGCTATTTAAAAAGCTGTATTTTTAATAAAAATATCATTTATTATATTGAAATTAAATTTTCTCTGAATTTAGGATCTTTATTTTTTATTTAAAAATAGATAAATGAGAATTTGCTTTGACTTTTCGAAAAAACGTGTTTAATTGTTAAAATGAAGATTTGTATACACAAGAAATTCTAATTTATTATTTTATAGATGGGATAAAATGGAAAATCCATTATGCTAGTCGTATTGTCCAACATCCATACTTGTTTCAAGGCTTTTACTTCCTGTGTGCACCCCTCAAATTTTCAGATTTCACTTTCGGAAAAGTGGTTTTCGGACTACATATTTTGGAATTTTTGGATCAGAATTTTCATAACAATTTTTAGGACATTTTTTTTAATTAGAAAATGTTATAAACAAATATGGAAAACTAACATGTCTGCAAATTGTCATATCTTAAAAATATAATTAATCCACAAACCTGCAACTTCCAACAAAGGTTGACGACAACATAAGTCTCTTTCCTTTGCTTGGATCTTGATTTTCTTCAGTTGTACTTGGTTGATAAAGGTTTTTGTACTTTTCAACTTTTAGTTTTGATTGATTGTTCCTGATGAAGGTTAATCTTTCAAATTCTACCATCATATATCCGTCCACAACAAACTGCTAAATAGTCTCATTGATCTTAGTAGAGTACTTGCTTCAGAATCTTTTATTTGTATGTGAAAGCAAAACCATTATCTTATTGTTAGGCGATTCCTTTTTCTTCCTGTTGATGACAATGTGTTTCGGTGATAAACATCATGCCTATATCAATCCTCACCATAAGGAAATAGTAGTGGGTACTGAAATCCTAGGTAACTTGTGTGTAATTCATTTATTCTTTGTAGTTTTCCACCTATATTTTCCATGATGATATCTCTAGGCGAAGCAGTATCAACATCACTTATAATTAAGGCTGCAACTTCTTAAACAATAAGAATATTATAAATTTAACCATCCTTAGTCTTGTTTGCTATGAGTCTTAGCTTCAAGTCATCATATGGTTTGTCCTTGTATCTATCTCTTGCCATTCTAAATGATTTGGCATGGACATTATAAATATCAAACATGTTTGTTAGTTGCTGGACAATTTCAACATATATACGGTTTGAGTTCCTACAACCAAAATGGAATAAATCATTGTGCTTGTATATTATTGTGCTGATATATAACAGAATAATTAATTGAAATTTTAGTGTAAGTAGTAGTTATTTTTGAACTCGAAATGTTAACCTTGAAGATTGGATCCTATTATGTGTCTCGTTGTTACTATCATAAATATAGAGTTTTGCAAACTTCAGGACTAATCCAACTGATGGAAGAAGACTACCAATTTTGTGACATGATTGACCTTGTATTCTCAAATTTGGTGGTCATTAGCCATTGTTGATACTTCTATCTATTTTTGCTCCCAGAGAAGTAAAAGCAAACATCATGTTATATGTTCTTACATTTTGCTGATAATTCTTGCTTTGTACAGAATCTATATCAATAAGAAGATGATGCAACAAAGGAGGAAACTCCTTCGTAGTGGTAATTGAAAATTTTCATTCTCACAACATAGTTGAAACTTTGGAATGCAGGAATGTACATTTTTCCTTATCCTTTCTTGATAGCACATGTGGGCTTTGCAATGGTGACATTGATATATAGGTTAACCAATATCTTTGTATCCCTTACAAATGACAAAATAATTTAGCATAAATAATATGAACATTTGATTATAGTTAGAAATAGGAATTGATATGAGATGTTACATCTGAGTCAACTAATATATCAATGACACTATCTTCCAACTCTTTTTCATCTTCAGAACTTAAACTTGAGTGCATTGAAAAATCTTATTAAATATGATCATAAGAATTTTAATAACAACTAATTTAAGTATAATTTATTAGATTAGCAGTTGTAAAACATATATTGAGTGGTACCTCCCATTTGTGTATTGAATGTCTTGGTGTTGTACTGATGACATATACCTTGAAAAGGAGATGATCCCTCTATAAAGGCATCAAACCTATTAATTAGGTTTGTGCGATGGGCAATATTATGTGGGATTGTATTTCCTCTAACGTTACTAACTGATTGGATATTTGTTGAGTATGGAATGCTTCCTAGCAAGGAGTTGAGGAAGATGGTTCATTGAGTGCAATTAAAGTAATAGCTGAGAGTGGTATGTTGTATAGCCTTTGTTGTGGATGTTGTACTGGTTTAGAGTAACTTTGTGTACATCTACTTCTTTTTTCAATAATCAAGTTTCTCCTTTTCAATCTTGCCAAAGCACAGTATCCATATTCTTGCCTTTTTGTTTATCCAAAACATTGTCTTCCAATGTTTCTTCATCTTCAGAACTTGACTTTGAGTGCATTGAAAAATCTATGTAAATATGGTCATAAGTATGTTAATAGAAACTAATTTGAGTAGAATTTAGTTCCAAATTGTAAGTGTAAAACATATTTTAAGTGGTACCTTCCATTTGGGAATTGGTTTAATCACATCTATTTTCATCAGAACTTGAAAGAAATTTTAATGGACATGTACTTTGAGAAGGTAATGATCCCTCTACAGTAGTATCCTACCTACTTCTCTTTTGAATAATAAAATTTTCCCTTTTCAATCTTGCCAAAGCACAAACCTAAAATAGTTTGTAAGTTGCAAGAATAGAGTAAATATTTTGAGCAATATGAATATAGTAATAGTAGATGGATAACCTCATCAATGAATCATTAATGGACTTTGTATGCTCGTATTAGATTAGATGAATAGAAAATGAAGACAATATATTAAATGAATAATGTTATCAAAAATTTTATGGACTTTGATCTTTATCTATAAAGCCAAGTTCCAAGGTTTTAGTTGTGTCCCTATAATGGAAGAAATGATATTCAAACCTTTTATGAGTTTCAAGTGTATAATTCATCTATAAGCACTAATACAAAAAAAACATCACCCATATAACGTTTATCCAGAAAAAGTCCCACGTTAAAAATGACCGGTGGCAATTTTGTAAATTATTTGACTTTTTTAACGTCTGCCCATTCCAACACAGACGTAATTTAACGTCTGACCCACAATACCCTGACGTTATGTAAAAATTAACGTCTGAGCTCTCTGCCCCCGACTTAATTTAACGTCTGACCCACTATGCCCCGACTTAATTTAACGTCTGACCCCCTCTGCACCGACGTTAAGTAACATCTGACCACGCAGCCCCGACGTCAATTTTTGGGTTTTCTCTACGCGAAACGCATAAACCCTAATTGTTTCGTCGCGCCACCAATTTTTCGCGAAGCTTCTCCGTCGGCAAACACCATACTGAGCTCCTCCAGGTAATTTTTGAACGTTTTTCACCACCAAACTTGTTGGGATTTGATTATGGATTGATTTTAGGCGTTTTGAATCGAATATTTTCCGTTTTCATCCTCATTTGCAGTGTTTCGCGATCCTTCCCGTCGGTGACCATTATTCTGACCTCCTCTAGGTGAGTTTCGACCATTTTTCACCACCAACCTAGTTGGTATTTGATTGTGGATTGATTTTAGGCGTTTTCAACCAAATATTATGCGTTTTCATCCCCATTTGCATCGTTTTGATATTATTTTGCTTGTTATCTCTTTTTCATTGTATGTATGTAATTGCTTGTATTTTTTATTTGCAATTATAATTTTTATCTTAGACTATTTTTTTTAGTTTTTTTGGCCTATTTCTTTTTTTAATTGAATTTTTATAATAATATTTGTAAAATTACGAAATAAAATTATATTTATTGTTATTTGTAAAATTGGACTAATTGTATTTGATTTTTTAATATTATTGTTGCATTAATTTTTATTTTATGTATGTAGATTTATTATAGATTCATTGTGGACCAAGGTCGATGCCGTATATGGATTCATTGAACCTCAAACCATTCAATCTTCGGGAAACTCACATGACCACATCAAACTTTATTTGCAAACATGGATGGTTGAGTCAAATAGAGAGATCTACTTTGCGCCATACATTGATGCGTATGTTTTTTTTCTAGTAATATTTTATGAAGTATTATTAATTATTTATGTTAAGTACTTGTGATTGACGGTAGGTATCATTGGCAACTATGTATCATCATTCCAAGACAATGCATGGTTGTATGATTTTATTTATGTCATAGGAAGATTCCATCTGCTTTGAAAAACATGTTACAAGAGTAAGTATTAATTTTTTTTCAATCATAACCTATGTATCTACTTAGTTATAAAAACTAACATATGTTTTATGTTTCCAAAATTTCATTAGAATTGTGAGTAAGCCTAGAGGCCAACAACTTAAAGTATTATATTCAAAGGTTAGAACTCATTTAGTTTAAAGTTATTAATTTTTGTATGTCAACTTATGACTTTGATATGTGTTTATTTTATTTGTAATGTTTAGTGTAACAAGCAAGAAGATTAATGAGAATTGTGTATATTAGTTTAGAATATATGTTGAAACTTAAGTGTTATTAGATATAACTGTAACTCCATAATTGTGCTGAAATTATTATGAAACTGTTCTGGGAATTTGCTGATTTTCAGGTGTGGGAATGTTGTAAAAACAACCAAATTAAAAAAAAAAACAGAGCAGATTGACGTCTGGTGGTGCTCTGACAAATGTTATTTAACATTTGAGCTTATTGTGGCCGACGTTATTTAAAGTCTTTCAGAGCCCAACAGAAGTCAAATTGCTCTGTTTTTTGGTTCCATTTAGCGCGAAAATTGACGTTTGCTGCTTTTGGCCCCGACATTGGATAACGTCGGACCCCTATTGCCCCGACGTTAAGTGACGTCTGTTTTGTTTTCCGACGTTATTTTAACGTCACCCAGTACGACGTCGGTGTTTGGACAGACGTCAAAGATCGAAAATATCGGACGTTAAAAGACTTTTTTGTGTTAGTGAAGCCTTTTAAAACTTGACAAAAAAGTTGAATTTGTATGAGTTTGGAGTGTATAATTTTTTTTAAAAACAAATGCATGTATGCAATGTGATAGGATTAACCTGAAGTGTTCTGCATTTATGATGCAACTATATTCATACATTATTTTGGACACAACTGTACTATAATGGTTACTTTCATAGTTCAAACAATTCCTAACTTTACTTTTCTTGTAAACGTTGAGCTTCATCAGTTTACATATTGAAGTTTATTCTTTAATAAAGGATTTTTCCTGAAATTTATTAATTGGTAAAGGCGGGAATTAAAAAATATACATTGTTCTATCTTAAATGTATTTTACTGTTTATGTTTTAATTTCCTTGTTTTAGTTTTCGGATTTAACTTTTTTATGTTTTAATTATCTTGCAATTTTTAGATTTAAACTTTTATTTTTCAATTGAACTGTAGTATATTATTGGAAACCCTTGTAATGTAATGATGAATTGTTATTATGAATGTAGTTTTACTCATTTCATTTTATAAATTTAAATTTTCTTTTAATTAAAGCCGTTACCGTTTATGTTACAAGAATAATATGAAATAATTTAGTTTTTCTTTTTATGCATTTCTTTTAATTTTATGAAATTATTGATACAAAATAATTATTAATATAATATATATATATATATATTAAGTTTCATGTGTTAAACTCTATAAATTGATCCAAGAGTTGATTAAACATCATAGTTTTAAGAATTTTGGACATTTCCACTCACCAAGACCATGTGTCGTCCTTCTCGCCTCCTATTTTGTGATTGGTTTCAACTATTTAAGGGCACGTTAAATCTCCCAGAGGTAAGCTTACTCTTCCTTCTTCTCTATTTTGTATTATAGATCTTACATATATCACTTCTATTTGCGAAAAAATCATTTCTTTCTTCTTAATGAAATCTGACCAAGCATGGTTTTGTTTATGTAAATTGTTTGGGTTCTTAACTTTGTTTGTAGTTTCATTAGATTCTGTTTGGGGTTTCTTAATTTAGGGTTTCATATTCCAACTTATCGGTTCTTGAAAAGTTGATGATTTTATGGTTTAGACAAATGTATCTCTTTAATATGGTTTTGTATATTTCTTACTATGAGGTTGTAAGCACGGGTGATTGTACAATTTGAAGAATATTTTCTTCAGACTGAGCAGTTGAAAAGTGGCCCGAACTACTATAGAGATTCCAATGGAAACTTGATACCAATAGACTTTGATGGAACACATGCACCCAGAAATTCCTTTTGTGCCGCATTCGTTGTTGACTTCTATAGTCTGCGATCATATAATTTCATAGTTACATATTTGTTAGGTGGAAACTCTTTTGAGTTTAGATTTTTTAGTGTTACATGAACTGAGATAGATTATCCTCTCCCTAAGTACATGAAGAAGCCCTTTCAAGCATTAGTTTCCCCTCATTTCCCATATGCTTCACTATTTCTTTGAAGACAAATAAGGTAAATTACTAATTCTGATGATAATGTACAATTTCATGATAATTGGTTGGGATAGTATTGTGGATGGAAAACTAAATAGATTAATTTCTTCTATGCATGACAGTTTGGCTTTTAAATTTCTGTAATATTTTTGGAGTAAGGAATTTGTGTCAAGGAAAGTAAAATTGATAGACCCTAATAACCATCCCTACTTTTGTCAGACTAAAAGAGATGATTGGGATAGAATATATATAAAGAGATATATATCACATGTGCTAACAACTTCTTAGTACGAAATATACAAAACCATATTAAAGAGATACATTTGTCTAAACCCTAAAATCATCAACTTTTCAAGAATTAGTAAGTTGGAATATGAAATCCTAAATTAAGAAAGCCCAAATAGAATCTAACGAAACCACAAACAAAGTTGAGAACCCAAACAATTTAGAAGAACAAAATCATGCATGATTAGATTTCATTAAGAAGAAAGAAACAATTTTTTTGGCAAATAGAAGTGATATATTTAAGATCTATAAACAAAATAGAGAAGAATGAAGAGTAAACTTACCTTAGGGGGATTTAATGTGTCCATAGATTGTTGAAACGGGTCACAGAACATGAGGCAAGAAAGACGACCCATGATCATGGTAAGTGAAAGTGTCTGAAATTCTTGAAACTATGATGTTGAATCAACTCTCGAACTATAATTTATAGAATTTAATATAGGAAACTTAATCTCAATATATATAAATATATATATATATATATATATAATTATAAAAAAAATCATTAATTATGTTGATAATAGTAGAGAGAATATAAGTATGGATGCATCAACAAACAGTTACAAAACACTTGTTCATATTATTATAAAATAAATTATAATAGTAAAATAAAAAAAGCTCAACAATACTGTAACATATGCTGCTGGCGTTATACCCCGAATAACATAACGGAATAACAAACTTTTAACTCTTTTTGAAGTTAGCTTTTAACATTAAATAATTAAAGTTTTAACTCTTGTCTCACATATTTTTATTTACCTTTACTTCCATAATTTTTGTTTTTAATTTGTATCCTTTCCACACATTTTTTACAAAACAGATATTAAAACCAAGGTTAAATTATACTTTACTGTGTAATTCAAACAATATTGCACTGGCATTTTCTTTTATTTTCTTCACTGTAATTAAATTTTGAAGTCGTGAAAGTAGTTTTAATCTCTGCTGAAAAATATTCTAAAAGCAATCTAAAAAATTAAGTTTCTCATCCTAAAATAAGAAAACTCTGGTGGTAGATGGAATTTAAAAAAAGCATGAACAAGTCTGGTGATTAATGCTTTTTTTCTTGGTGCAAAAAATTGAAAAAACCCAACTTCTGTTCTTCGCGAAGGCACTGAAACAAACACACCACAAAGTGAGTTATATATGGAAATTCTGTTCCTACAATCACACATTTTTTTCCACTTCGCTAAATCCACAAAAAGTGAAGAGAAATGGTTCGAAATTGTGGTGATCTAGTGGCATTTTCCCTTGTCTTCTTAACCGTGGTTTCCAGTGGGTCTGCATGGGTTGGCGTGAACTGGGGAACCATGGCAACGCACCAACTTCCCCCGGAGAAGGTGGTGAAGATGCTCAAGGAAAATGGGTTCACCAAATTGAAGCTCTTTGATGCGGATCAACTCATTATGGCAGCTCTTATGGGGACCGATATCCAAGTCATGCTTGCAATACCCAACAACATGCTGCAAATGATAAGTACCAGTCCTAAAGCTGCGGATTCTTGGGTCTATGAAAATGTCACCACTTACTTCTTCAATGGTGGCGTCAAAATCAAGTTAAGTACTTTCGAGATCATACTATTCTTTCCTTTTTCTTGATCAAATTATTTTCCTCTTTCATTTTCATGCTACTCATTTATATATTCACTGCATTGCAATTAACTTTTTAACAGAACTTCTATGCAATGCAACTTTACTGATATTTAAATGTGTAGGAGACTGTACTCTACTCAACTGGGTCATTTTATTAGTTGTTGTAATTTATTGGAAATAACACAATTTTGTAGATTTCATTGTTTTGCTTAACGGGTATTGGATATGGTAAATTTTAACTAGTAATAAAAAGTGTGTTGTAAAGAATGTGTTGCTTGCTATAGTCTTGTTTTAGTTTTTGTATTCTCAACTTTGTGAAAGAAAACATGAGGATTTTTTGAAACTTGACAGCATGCTTCTTCTAAGGGACACTCAGTGAAAATGTATAAACTGGATATGCTTTTGTCTGATTTTGTTGTTAACATTTAGTACTCTAGTTATTGTTTCATTGTGTGGTTGGTCGTGTGTAATAGCTTTTGTTGGATGTTTACAGCCATTTTGAACTATTCCTCACTCTGCTTTGTGCTTGGTATGTGTATGATAACTATGCAGGTATGTTGCTGTGGGTAATGAGCCTTTTCTTAAAGCATATAATGGTACCTTTGCGAAGAAAACGCTGCCAGCCCTGAAGAATATACAGACATCACTTAATAAGGCCGGGTTGAGTTCAAAGGTCAAAATCACTGTTCCATTCAATGCTGATATTTACTATTCACCTGATTCAGATCCAGTTCCATCAGCTGGTGACTTCAGGCCTGAAATGAGAGACCTCACCATTGAGATAATCCAGTTCTTGTATGCAAACAATGCACCTTTCACAGTTAATATCTACCCTTTCCTTAGTCTTTATTTCAACGAAGATTTCCCTTTTGATTTTGCATTTTTTGATGGAAAAAGCAAGCCTCTTAGGGACGGTAAGGCACTTTACACCAATGTGTTTGATGCAAATCTTGACACTCTTCTGTGGGCTTTAGACAAGGCAGGGTATCCTGACATGAAGGTGCTGATTGGGGAAATTGGGTGGCCAACAGATGGTGATAAGAATGCTAATGCCAAGAGTGCAAGGAGGTTCAACTTTGGTTTGCTTAAACATGCTCTGAGTGGCAAGGGTACCCCTAAAAGGAAAGGCACAATTGACTTGTACATGTTCAGCCTCATTGATGAGAACACTAAAAGTGTTGCTCCTGGGAACTTTGAGAGGCATTGGGGGGTTTTTGAGTTTGATGGGAAGCCAAAGTATGAATTAGACTTAACTGGTCAGCACAAGGAAAAAGGCCTTATCCCTGTGGAAGGTATAAAGTACCTGCAAAAGAGGTGGTGTGTTTTGAATCCAGATGTTACTTACTTTGATCATTTATTGGCTGGTAGCATTGACTATGCTTGTACCTTTTCTGATTGTACTTCCCTTGGCTATGGCTCTTCTTGCAATCATCTTAGTCTCCAAGGGAATGCATCTTATGCTTTCAATATGTATTATCAAGTAAATAACCAACAGGGTTGGAGCTGTGATTTCTCTAGTTTGGCTACCATAACACAGAAGGATCCATCACAGAGTGGTTGCCAATTTCCTGTGATGATAGCTAGCAGTTCATCTTTGCTGCTGCTGCATGAAAGACTTTTATGTATCCTAAAGAAAGCATTGGAGGTTTATATTTTTGTTATGATTTTGTTATAGCAAAAGGATAATGGAGTAGTTTGAATTTTGTTCTGAGAAATTTAGTTTTTCTGTGAGTTTTAGGAGTTGGATTTCATCTCAAATTCGTTATGTAAATTTGGAGAATCCTGGGAGTTCTAATACTCAGTTTTGGACACTTGCCTTTTGCTTTTAGTATTAGTATTTGTTACTTTTAATCTATTCTTGAATTAACCAAGTGAGATTTTGAGACAACCAATTGTTTTTTATCACCTTAAATATAAGGTTTAAAGAAGTTTTAAACATGATATTTTATCTTAACTACCCATATATTAAAAGTTATATAATTATGTATCTTATTAGTACAAGTAATAAAAGAAATTAATACCAATAATTTTTTTAACATTCTGCATGTTTCAATATAATAAACATGTGAGAAGAAAACCTGAGAGACCCACGATGAAAAAAACTTACATTAAAAAATACATAATTCATTGAATTTACAATTTAATAACAATTTGCTATTCGAAACAAACAGAATTCGGAACATAAAACTTGTTTAAGTTTAAATATAAAATTTGTTTTTAACTGTTTGCACACACCACATCTTCCCTGCAATACATATTTAGAATTAAGACTGCAATAAATATGTCATTCTTATGTGTGATTGAGACTCAATATGTTGAAAAATATGAGTAATCTAAATCCTAATTAAGACCGAAGCTTATGATAATGGAAATTTGAGATTGAAGGGATAATTTGATTTGGGCCATTTCTTTGCACTCCATTATTACTAAGTACACCCAATCTAACCCAAAAATACAAAAATATCCTTTATCATTATATTATGCCACCATGGTCGCTATTGTCATAGCTGCTCTGTGTAATCTTTATTGCATCTTCATTTTTCATTGCAGTATTTGATATGAAGAAGAAAATTAAAAAAGAAGAAAAAGCCTGTTCTAGAAAAAAAAAAATTCCTTTCAGAAAACTTGTTTGAGATTTCTCTAGAAAGAGCTCATTCTAAAAGAAGTCTAAGAGTATTTGATTAAATTAGAAATGATTTGTGAAAGAAATACTTAAATAAATTAAAAAGGATTTATTGAAATAATATTTTACTGAGTAAAAATGACTTTAAAAAAAAAAACTTAAATAAGTAAAAAGTAATTTGTGGAAAGATTACTTGAACATATCAAAGTGATTTGTTGAATAAATATTCGTTAAGTTAAGAGTAACTTATTGAATAGATACTTGTTCAGAGTGAAATGTGAAATTAATCTCCAAAAGATTGATAAAAAATAATTACAAGTTCAAACAATATTGAATGGGCGAGTTAAAAATAACAACCAGCTTAAAAAATACTAAGAGATTAACCAGATAAAATAAAGGTAAGGAAAGACAAAATGAACTACGAGAATCTATATCATGAAGGGATATAACTTTGATGAAACATGAATTTGGATATCATAAAATCAGTAATTAAGTATTTATAAAAAAAAGGGGGAAGAGTACATTACAAGGAAAAGTTGTTTTGCATAACACTCAACCCTTAGGCTAGTTATACATAGACCCTAAAAGCATTTATGAAAGTTGTATATTTTTCCAAAACAACAACAATCATAATTTTAACACCTGTTTTTGTATATATACTTTAACTATGAGGCTGCATAAGGTATGTTTAATGGCCTAATCTTAGCTGTTTAACAATCTATCCTTTTTTTGAAGTTAATCTTCCTTGCTTTAATTATTGTTTCAATTATTATGATTCCGTAACTATCATAAAAGGATGTTATGTAACTTAATAATCTTCATGGCCTGGTCTTGTATGAAAAGGTGGTTATGTTACGGAACTATTTAAATGGCAGAGTTGGAAATTCTTTTACTTCCTTAATTACTTATAAATGGAAGCCACATTTTTGGATATCTGATTTTAGCAAATGCGTAGAGTTGTTTCATGGTGCACATCAGAATCTTCTAGGTATTTGATAAAAGCTTATGTAGTTCCTGTATCCATCTATAAATCATCAAAATCCATATGACAAATCA
The DNA here is from genome assembly GCF_037176805.1 of Vigna unguiculata. Classification (NCBI taxonomy): domain Eukaryota; kingdom Viridiplantae; phylum Streptophyta; class Magnoliopsida; order Fabales; family Fabaceae; genus Vigna; species Vigna unguiculata. The sequence continues at coordinate 6,525,941 of NC_140800.1, forward strand.
ATAACTATAGCTTGAAAATAAGAACAACTGATTCGGAAAAAGTACACTGAAATGCTTCTTTACTTCTTAAAGTGTGAAACAATACAAATGAACAATCTAGTTTTTTGTTCATAATTGCGAGAACATTTGTCTCTGTCAGTGCTAATTTTTGGTAAGTGAGTATCAGTATACACACATTATCGTATTTGATATTTATGTTGTGTTAAGAAATGCGAAAATTGTTGTCCCTGAAGAAAACAAAGTTCATGCATAACGAGTCTAAAATATTATAAAGGATTATGAATTTATGTAGAAGTAATAAGTGTGTCATACAAAGATGGTAAATGGGTGAGGGAAGTAACATATCATTTATCTGTCACCAACTTCAAACCTGCAAATCTTCTTCAAGAACCCCGTCTTGTTCAGTTCAAGTCTCTTTTCATCTTTCTTCTTTATCGGAGAAGCTACCCCATCTTTTCATGCTTCTGCAAATATTATATCTACAAATTAATGAAGCCACATTTCACATGACCTGAGAAATTATCCTCATGGCTTCTCCATGGGTTCAAGAGCTCCATATCCATCACTTCACCATTCCCGTAACCATTGATAGAATGTCTTCTGTCATGCCATCGAGGCCTATTCCTGTTAAACCAGGTGACACTTTATACCTTTCCAATCTCGATGACATGATCGGAGCTCGTGTTTTCACACCCACAGTGTATTTTTATCAGTTACACAGCACTGGTTGTTCTCCCCAGAAACCTGTCACAAAAATACTACAATGTGCTCTCGCTGATGTTTTAGTCCCTTACTACCCTTTATCAGGGAGGCTCAGAGAGACCAAAAATGGTAAACTAGAAGTGTTTTTCGGACCAGAGCAAGGAGCACTCATTGTTGAGGCACGATCTGATGTTGCCTTAACTGAATTAGGAGACCTCACAGCTCCGAACCCGGCTTGGGAGCCTTTGATCTTCAAGTTTCCGAATGAAGAACAATACAAAGTCCTGGAAATGCCGCTGGTCATTGCTCAGGTGACCCTTTTCCGATGCGGTGGTTTTAGCCTCGGGTTGAGGCTCTGCCATTGCATCTGCGATGGCATGGGAGCCATGCAATTTCTGGGTGCATGGGCCGCCACTGCAAGAACAGGGATGCTGGTCATCGACCCCGTGCCGTGTTGGGACAGGGAAGTTTTCCGGCCACGTGACCCGCCGGTGGTTAAGTTCCCTCACTTGGAGTTCATGAGAATCGAAGAGGGGTCCAACCTCACCATGACACTGTGGAAAACCAAACCGGTTCAGAAGTGTTACAGGATCAAGCGCGAGTTCCAGAATCGCGTGAAAGCTCTCGCTCAGCCGTACGACGCCGCAGGTTGCACCACTTTCGATGCCATGGCAGCGCATATATGGAGATCCTGGGTGAAAGCTCTTGATGTGAGGCCACTGGATTACCAGCTAAGGTTAACGTTTTCGGTGAATGCTCGGCAGAAGCTGAGAAACCCACCACTGAAAGAAGGGTTTTATGGCAATGTGGTGTGTGTTGCATGCACCACAAGCACTGTGTGTGAGCTTGTGCATGGAGAGCTACCTGAGACAACCTTGTTGGTTCGAGAGGCGAGACAGAGTGTGTCGGAGGAGTATTTGAGATCTACGGTGGATTATGTCGAAGTGGATCGACCAAGACAACTTGAGTTTGGTGGGAAACTAACGATAACTCAATGGACCAGGTTTTCGATATACAAATGTGCAGATTTTGGGTGGGGTAGGCCACTCTATGCTGGTCCTATAGATTTAACACCCACCCCTCAAGTTTGTGTGTTTCTTCCTGAAGGAGAAGCTGATTGCAGTGATGCTTCCATGATTGTGTGCATATGCTTGCCTGAATCTGCTGCTCAAAAGTTTACACAAGCTTTGTTGCTCCATTCAGATTTTTGATTCCTTATTCAACTTATCATACCTTATACTGTGTTTACTTCATCATCAATTATGCTCTCAATAAAACGTCGATGTTGATTCATTTTTATAATTTTATGTTGCATGTACTTCATCCACTGTTACTGTGTACCAGGTTGAGAGAGCAAAGTTATAACCCTTTCTTCACAATCTCATATTTGTGCTAGAAGATTAATGGTCTTTGGTAAAATAATATTTGTAATTTTATGCTTCTTCTAGTTTGTACCACCTCCAAGACCTAACATGAACATATATTTTTTCCTAATAATTTAAGTTTTAAACTATATTCACGTAATAAAATGTTGAATTTTATCACAAGTGAGAATATATTTTATCACTGGTGCAATTTAAGCTATTAAAGTGGATTGTTAATGATAGATTTAAAATTTCCATGTGATAATTTGTAATTAAATGAAATTTTACAAGGATTGTTATCTCAAATTCTTGGTTTTTTTTTCCTTCTAGGCAAATCAGTATGGTTTATTACGGATATGGGCAAGTTTTTTTAAAATTACAGAACTAGGCAAAACGTTCTGGGGGAGAACGTTTTCGTTATGAAGAAATCGTGTAGCCCTCGAACGTTATTCGGTCTGATTTTGTCAACGAGCGAAATCGCGTGGGGGTGGACGACATTCAAAGGAAATCGTGTGGGGGGGGGGGGGGGGGGGGGACGACATTGAAAGGAAATCGTTGGGGGGGATGACGTTTTTAGATGAAATCGTGGGGGGGAATACATTTTTAGTTGAGTAATCGATTACCGCATGCTGTAATCGATTACTGCATGTGTTGCAGTTTTCTGGGTGTAATGTAATCGATTACAGACGAAGTGTAATCGATTACATGGTTAATGCATTTTGTTCGAGTGAATTGTAATCGATTACAATACCATTGTAATCGATTACAATACAAATTTTGGAAAACAAAGTTGTTAAATTAGAATTGGATACAGAGGCGAGCATAATAATTTGTTCTCATTTGATAAAGTTTTGTTGGTCCATAAAAGAATCAAGTATTTGAACTTGTAGTTGATGAAGGCATAAGAAATATTAATGTTCATAGAAAATTGTCTTAGTTTTGACATTGTAGAAAGAAGAAAAAAACATTGAAAATTAAATTAATTGAAACAAAAAATGTACAACTTATTGGCGAAATGGACATTGTCCCCTATGATGACCCTCAGTGCGACAGTAAGAGCATTTTTTTGGCTTATCCGTAACGGGTTAATCCATTTCGTTATGGATCCTAGTCCTTGGAGGTCGTCCGGAAGCCTTACGCCTAGTTTGGGGGTCTGGATTGAAATTAGGACCTGTATATGTTGACCAATAGTCCTCATTTCGCAGGGGGTGGAATTGGACTTGATAAGCCTTATTTATGTTATCAAGGGTGTAAACTGGATCGATAAAATTTGAAAGTGGCATGTGACCAAAAGAACAAACAGCTATGACGTGCTGACAGGGTAATCGACTAGCTTGGAAGTGACCACAATCACACCACCAATCGTTTAATCTGACAGTGAATGAGATTGGTTTTGGCCGATAGTAATGGGGGCTCGATATCTCTTGCACCTCGAATTCTGAATTATCTCGATCGTAGCGTTGAACATGACAATATGCAGATTTCTGTTGATTTTGTTGGAGCAAGGTTGTGACATCTTTTGGATATTGATGTCCAGCTCTTAACATAGAGTCTGCCTTTAAGCCGCGTTCAACAAACCAAGCATTTATGTTTTGAAATGTAATTTTCAAAAGTGCACAGATAGGTAATGAGCGAGCCCCCTTTAGCACAAAGTTCATGCACTCCGCCAAGTTTGTTGTCATGTGCATGTACCTGCGCCCCCCATCATAAGCCTGAGACCACTTATGTAAAGGGATTTTATCAATCCAAGCTACTGCTTGTGGGAATTGGGACCTCATAGCTGAAAGTTTTGCTTGCACGATAGGTTGTTTGACTTCATAAGCTGTGAAAAAGAAATATAAAATGAAATGAAAAAGTATTATGTATAGGAAATATTTTGTGCATCTGGAATTTAAAGTTAGGAAAACGTCTTACCCAAGTTAATGAATTGTTTCTTGAGATCGGCATTTTTAAAGCGGTTGTTGAAGTTGGAACCCAGATGACGTATGCAGTAGACAGAGTGAAGATTGTCTGATTCCCAGTCAACTTCTTCCGATCGTAGGGCTGACAAAATTCCCTTGCCTCTATCAGTAATTAGGCAGAGATTTGGCTGAGGAGTTACATGCTCTCGCAGTAGTTGAAAAAACCAAATCAATGCCTCCTTTGTCTCACCTTCTACTATTGCAAATGCCAAAGGAAATATGTTTCTATTTCCATCCTGAGCAATTGCAGTTAGCAAGGTGGCATGATATCTGCCTGTTAAAAAGGTTCCATCCACTTGAACAACAGGTTTACAATACTTAAAACCTTCAATGCAAGGTCCAAATGCCCAGAAGCAACATTCCATAATGTATGTGGAACTTCCATCCTCAGCATCAATATTAACTGGAGGACCGGAAAGTTGAAAAATTGTCCCAGGATTGGTTTGTTGGGCAGCTAATAACCATCTGGGAACTTCATTATAAGATTGGTCCCAATCACCATACTCCATTGTTATTGCTTTCTCCCTCACAAACAATACCTTCGTAATCGATTACAACCCCCCTCGTAATCGATTAACAGGAGAATTTGCCAAAATTTATTTCTACATTCGTAATCGATTACATAAACACTGTAATCAATTACCACTCTACCACGAACCACTGGAATTGATTCTTTTCCTTCGTAATCGATTACATAAACCCTGTAATCGATTACACAACTTTCAGGAGCCCCTGGAATGTTATTTTTAACGTCGTAATCGATTACACAAACCCTGTAATCGATTACGACTCGTCTTCCACTATAAAAACAACATTTTCTCTCTCCGTCGCTGCATCCCAAAAACCCCACCCGCGCCTCCATTCTCTCCTCCGTGAATTCATCATTCTGCCTTCATATCTTCACCAAATCACCTCCCGTTTGTTGCAATCTTTCTCATTTTCAATTCTCTACAAAACCCACCGATTCAAATCTTCAAAAACATCCTAAAATGGCATAATCATCAAGGAAACGCAAGACTCAAGTCGGTGCTCGCCGCCGCCGTGGTCCCGCCGTCAACGAACCTGAAGAAATAATCGCACCTTCACAACCACAGAGACTCTTCTCTTCTGTAGCACAATACGAGAGGTGTACTTCAAAATTTTCTGCCAGAGATATTCTTGAACCCAAATATCCTGATGATTTTATTGCTGAGCAAAATTTTGAGTGCTATGATATACTCCACAACTTGGGATTATTACCTTTTTTGACTAATCGTCAACGTTATTATCCAGAATTAGTTAGGGTATTTTATTCCAACTTACAAATTACTGAGGAAGGGGTTATTCTTAGTGAAGTTAAGCATGCCAAAATTAGGATGGATATAGATATGTTTTATCGTATCACTCAATTGGGCACTCAAGGGGTCTGTTTTGAGGGAAACATAGTTCAGGAATGGAGAGATGATTATTCAAGTCACAATGCAAAAATGATGATTTGTCGTGACAATGTAAATATTGGAGGAAGAATACTGGCAGGGCAAATGAGAGTGGAAACACGTATCCTGCACTACATCTTATGTCGATGCCTAGAGCCCCGATCAACTAACCTTGCCCAAGCTACTGAAGAAGACATTATCTTAATGTGGGCAATGTTGACCGGAAGGCAGCTTAACTGGGGTCATCTGATTAGATATCGGATGAAAAAGGCATTAAAAGACCATGCCCCTTTACCATATGCTAATCATATTACTGACATTTTTATTAAGTTTAATGTTCCTCTAGATGATGAACCATTTGAGGAGATTAATTGGAGAACAGGTCCAATTGGTGCTGAAGTGATTCATTCCTTTGGTTTTGTAAAAAACCAAAATGGTGAATGGATTCATAAACGTGATATGCAGGATGCACCTATTCATGATGACTGAACACCATCTCCACCGCCTCAGCCTACCCAGGATGCATCTGCTGCTATGCTTAATGATATTATCCATGAAATCCGCGATCTCTGGGCTTTTGTTGGTTCAAGATTTGACAGTATAGATGCTCGGGTTGGACAACTTGAGGAAGACATGGCTTATGTGCGGCGCCAATTTCCTCCATCTTAGATGCATTTCAAATGTTTATTTTCATTCAAAAACTTTGTATTTCTTTAATGCACTTTGACATTGATATTATTATGTTAGTACTTTAATTGATTGTAATTTTTTTTTTCACTAATATCACTATTTTTTACTCTCATATTCAACTATATTATACATCATTGTTTTCCTATCGAGTGAAATGTTTTTTTTTTCAAAAAATTACGCATGTAATCGATTACACTTCGTGCGTAATCGATTACACAATACCCAGAAAACTGCAACACATTCAGTAATCGATTACAAACTACGGTAATCGATAACTGATTAAAAAACGTTAAACCCCTGCACGATTAAAGCATGCAGTAATCGATTACAACAAACGGTAATCGATTACGCCACCACAAACGTTCACCTCCCACACGATTTCGCCTCTGACCACGCTGACCCACAAAAACATATGGGGGCTACACGATTTTTTCATATGAAAACGTGCACCCCCAAAACGTTTTGCCTAATTCCGTAATTTTTAAAAAACTTGCCCATATCCATAATAAACCAAAGCCATTTGCCTACAATAGAAAAAGAAACCCAAATTCTTGTTAAACAATTAGAATTACATCAAAACTATTGTCTGAATTGACCAGAACAGCATCAAATTCCTTGATTCATGAAGCGTCAGAGTTAGAATTTTGTCCAGAGAGAGGCTAATTATGAGTTATGTATGAACTCTTCTAAAGTACAACTACTAGCTTTTTAATTATAACAATTTAAATTTAAATATGTACTGCGATGAATCTTATTAAAAAGTTAGCTTTTAAAAGTTAATATAATAAAAAATATAATATTTTCACCTACTTTTAATTCATCGTTTAAGAATGATTGAAATTAAAAGTAGATGAAATTATTATTATTATTATTATCATTATTATTATTATTATTATATTTATATGGTAAAATCTCATATTTCATCCTCAAATCACCTCATTTAAAGTGAGATTGGAAAAATTGTACATCTCGGAGATTCGTTTCTTCCTACACCCTCAAATGGCTGAAAACAAACACAAATCAATACAGCAAATTCATGCCTCTCTATCTTTTTTGAACAATAAATCCAACTAAAAAAACACAACATAAGTGTGTAATCTAAATATGTGTATGGTGTTTGTTTGTTGTAAATGCTACGAATTGATAGTTAGTTCCTTTTATCAATTTCTTCAAAATAATGTTGGAGTAGGCCATAGTGTACCTAACAGTACAACTATTTATTCAGACAATTAAGATATCATAGACTGGTTAATTAAAATGTTTTAACAATTAATTATGTTTAAACAACAAATGGGCTAAAGTTATATATAAAAATTAAACCCCAAATTTGAAGTTGTCCTTTTCTTCATCAAAATTGAAAAATGAAAAAAAGCGAGTCCTAAAATGTTAGTTGTTTTCGTTAACTTATTGAAAGCGGTTTATATGTGTTGTCAACTATAGAGGTAAAGTATCAAACAAGTAAAGAAGGTTCATATATATTTCAATGTTTCTGGTTAAATCAATGAAGAAGTTTACTAGTATAAAGAATGCATTTATTAAGATAGAAGTTAAAATTTATTATAAATTGAGTAAGGTGTATGGAAGTGAGAGTTCCATACTTCATAAAGACATAAAAATTGAAAAAAGTTATTATTAAAAAATCAAAAATGGAATTTGCATTATTGAAATATGATTTAAATAAAATTGCGAAGTTTCACATAGAGAATGTTATGTTGTGGACGTATTTTTGTGTATAAGTCTTCTTAGATATGCAATTATAAAAATATACGTTTTCTTATAACGAAGTAACTGTAGAAAAATATTATCTATAAACAAGATATTATCATAATATTTTAGGGAAAAAAAAGGTAAACATTAATTTTTGAGTTAAGTGTGTTTTTATTTATGAACTTTGACGTGAAATTAGAATTCATTTATGTTCGAAATGTTGATACATTTTAGTTTTCAAACTTTAAAAATGAATAAATATAATCATTTAACTCAATTACCTTAAATGTTTTTAAACGTATGTATTCCATGTTAGTTGTTTGAGTTTGGGTTCTCTACTGATTTTTGTTTGTTATTTCTCTGTTGTGCCTTCAAATTACACTGATGACCATTAATTTTAAAAATTTCAAATATATTAAAATTATCTTTAAATTACCAAAACAATTTGTTTTTAGTGCTCTCAAAGAACAGCACAACAAATCTCAGCAGAGAAACCGTACTCTTAATTGTTTGACATTAAAGAGTGAATGTTTCAAACAGTAAACAACCCAAATGCTAACATAAGATACTTTTGGGTCAAGATGACTATATTCATTTATTTTATGGTTTGAAGACTAACATGTATAAAAATTTCAGATAGAGACGAATTTTAATTTCATCTCAAGGAACTAAAACCATACTTCATACTTAATTTTTTATCATTTTTATATAAACAAAATAGAAGAATCTTGATAAATTATTTTATTCATAATTTTGTGTTTCAGGGTTAAATTCTTTTGATTTAAATTTTTCATGCACTCTTTCCTGAATATGATAATAGACTGATGAAACTGCTTTCATGGGAAGACATTATCTCATTTTCTAATTACGGTGTATGTTAGAGGTAACAAAGAATTAATGATTAACTCACCCAAAATATGTCTAGATTTGATTTAACTATACGTGGTATAGGCCTAATCAAACCATTCAAGTAAAGAGTTGAGTATTATTTATAAGGTAAAATTATTTATTTATTTATTATACCTGGCAGTAGTTATGCATATCTATTTGATTTAAAAATGTAAAATTATAGATTTACACATGTTTATAATTTTTTGAAGAAAATAAAGATAAAAGTGTTTTGTTTAAAAGTTGATCGTAAATAATTAAGCAACCGATTTTGGTGACAAAATGTGGTATGTGATGGGAACAGGAGGCAGTGACGTGATGGGTATTAAGACACACACACAACACAAACACATACCTAAACACAGGGAATTAAAAGAAACCAGCTTTGACGGCAAAGAGGTGAGAAATTAAGCAGAGTAATGAAGAAGAAGAAGTGATGTTGCTTTCTCCTTTCTCATTTCCCACATCATTCTTCTCATTCCCTCAACCATCTTCCATTAATATGCAACCAAATCTACGGTTCCCATTCTCATCTCTCTTTCGCTAATTAACTCATTCCTTTTTGCACACTTATTCTCACATTCATTCATCAAAATATTATACCCTCAAATTTAATTTTCATTTTTTTTATGCTTATATATCTCTTGATTCCTTCTTTTTTTTTTCAATTAATCATTTTGTTTCAAAATTGTACATTCGAAAAGACGTGAAAAACAAGTACACACGTGATGATCAATACATTGAAGGCATGATTGTAGGTTTTAAAAGATCTTAATAAATTGATTGAGTAAATATACTAACGATTCAAATTTTGGTTGTCAATACTAAAGCTTTGCTTAATTTTAACATAATAATATTATTAATCTATATAATGTAATAAAATAGTCAAAATAGTAACATAATGTAATATATAATATGAGATGGTATAAGATTATTTGTCAAAATTTATTGGAATCGATTTCCTAATTATTTAATTATTTCGTTACTGTAGAATAAAATCTTTTTAACATGGTTAACAAAATATACCATATAAATTTTGAAAACTATAGAAATGATTTCAACGTAATTTTCGAATAAGTTTTCATGACCCTTACTTCTTTAGCTTTGTTTCTTTTAACTTCTTCAAGAAGCTTGTTAAACCCATTAGAAATTGAAAATTTATATATATATATATATATATATATATATATATATATATATATATATATATATATATTTGACATATATGAAATAAGTGTTAGATTAAATATCTTTTGTGTTTAACTTTTAACTTAAATTGTTTAATACTTTTATCTTCAAATTCTTTATAAGATTTTTTTTTTTAAAAATGATTAGTCAATAATGTACCAACTAAGTATCTAACGAAAGATAAGATGTTATTTACTTCTTTGTTTTGTCCATTTGATTTTCATTTAATTTTATGTCACTGTTTGTACTCCTTTAACCAAAAACTATATATATTTTTAGATTTTTTTTTTGTTTTAAATCCTTTCAAATTGGATCTTAAAGTATTAAAAAGTACCTCGTCACAAAAATATTATATTGTTTTTGTATGAAATTTTGAACATTATCTTTTTCATTAAAATTTAGTTTTATCTGTAGGCTATCTTTATCTTATATTTTGTTTTTAAATGGTTTCTTTGTTTTTTTTTACTATAGTTTCTTATTTATGCATGTTTGTTTTTAAATTAATTTTGTATTTTTTATCTTTATCCTTATACAATTACAAAAACTTAATTTCTACACATGATAGTTGATTTTTATAAAAGGACAAGAGTTCAAATCTCTTTAAAACATGTTTAGAGTTTCTAATTCCAATATTTTCTTCTTCCAATAACCTTCAATGATTAAACAATAATTATAACAGGCTTTACATTCTAAAATGGATCAAGCTCACTTTATTCAAAGTATTTGATTAATCACAAGGTCTTATTATGCACAAGATGTTCACTTCAATGACTACTCCTTTACTCACTAAAATGGTGGGTCTTGAATCTTCCTTCCAAATATGGAATAACTTTTCAAACACATGTAAAGGTTAAGAAACTCAAGAATTAGCTTAAAATCCCACCATTATATTTTACCTTTTAGACATCCTAGTTGTCGTTGGTTCTCCAATTACTGCTAATGAACATATCAAAGTCATTCTAGACAATCTTTAAGAAAATTATGATCCATTCATCACCTGTGTTACTTCTCCTCTTAACCCGTATAATGTCGAAGACATTAAATCCCTACTACTTGCTTAAGAAGAACACTTTGACAAGAATCGAGCTTTTAAACAATTTCTTGAAGCCAAAAATGCTTCTACACCATGGTCCTCAAACAATTCTCAATCAAACTGCAATTGATCCAATACTTCTCAGAATAAAGGCGACCATGGTTCTTTTCACAACAATAACTCAAACAAGAACTCACATTCTTTATTTTTTTCATAAATATAATAATAAGAGTTCTTGCAACCTTCTTCAACTTTGATACGATCCTATTCAAGAAAGAGTACGATCGTTTCTGAATTTGACTCTTCTAGCAACATAAACAAAGAAAATCAAAGAAGAACGTGAAAATAAGTAAGAGATGGAGAAGCCACAAACTAGTATATTGACGATTCAATGAAAATTTGCCACAAAAATCTCAATCTTTGATAATAACTAGTGTTCTATGACAAGAATCAAGAGAATCCCTTCTCAATAAATTCAAATTTCATATAATGATTATCAAAAGTGTTTACATATGTTTGTGATGCAAGTATATATAGCCTAGGTATCACAAAAGATGGCTCAAAGACGTTGGGCCCATAACAAACGTGAGAATTCAATGTTGCAAACACAGACTCTTCACCCAACGAGTATACAAAAAGTAAAATAGAACGTACAAAAAATAAAACTCAAAATATTTTTAAAAGCTAAAAACTATTATATAAGTGGGCTCCAAGCCATGATCTTCATCTTCTTTGAGTTCTAAGCTTCATGGAACATCAAGAGCTTTAAGGAGATTTGTTCTTTCAAGCTTTTGGCCTTTGACTTTGTCATAGGTCCTTTGAATTGCAATGATTCCTTCTTAAGTTCTTCTTGTATTGGATCAATGGATAGTCCTCTACATTCCCTCCTTATTGAAAAGATCTCATCATTATCCCTTTCTTGGAAATAATTTGACCATGAATTCTAGAAGATTCTAGAAACAAACCCAAATATAAGTCAAAGAACACAAATATAAAATAATCCAAAATAGAAATTCTAGCTAAAATGATATTTGAATCTGGGAAGAGACAAATCTCTTATTATCAAAGGATTTAGGTTTGCCTCCAAGATCAAATACCTACATGCAAAATATACCAAAAAGTTTTAAATCAAGGATGTTGTGCTCAAAGAAAAACAAAATAATATTGTGTAGACAAACAACCAAACTATAGGTATGACTTTGGGTGCCTATAGGTTTATTAGGGATGGACAAAAACGCTAAGTCATGCGCATCTTTCCAAGCTTGTGTCCTCCTTCTCGATCATCCTTTCTTCTTTCCATTGTTGATGTCATTGTTCCTTGATGAACAAGTCTTCCCTAGGCAACAAAACAAGAAGATATGAGTTAGTATATCTTTCTAATGAGAAGTCAAGACGTTGTTCTTTATTTTCTACTTCTTCTCTTTTTCGCTTTTCCTCTCTCTCTCTCTCTCCTTCTTCTTCTTCTTATTTCTCTCTTTTCTTTCTCTTCTCTCTCTTAATTCCTTCTTCTCTTTTTCTCATAGCATTTTCTCCTTTTTTTTCTCTCATCATGTTTGTGTTTTCTTCTAAGCTCACATATTTAGCCATTTAGATGTATTATTTGTGTCATAAATGCATTGACTGTCACAATATCACGGTATGTGAAAACATACTTCAATCCAATACTTCAAGATTGTATTTCAGAATGACTTGTCTTTGATTCTGCAACACCCTTTTCTTAAATAGGCACTGCAGAATATCTTTACATTAATATTCAATAAAGGGGGAGGGATTATAGGAGATTTCCTATTTACATGGAGTAATTGAGGATCCCTAACAGCTAGGTGTTACATGTATAGAATAATCTATTAAATACATAATCAATTATATTTATACACACTAACATCCCCCCTCAAATTGATGCTGGTAAATCAACCAGCAACAATTTGCCAACAAGAAACTGATGGCGCTGTCGAGTCATAGCTTTGGTAAAGATATCTGCAACTTGAAAATCAATAGAGATGTAAGGAAGAGAGATGACATTGTTGGTCAAGGCCTCTCGAATATAATGACAATCCACTTCAATATGCTTGGTACGTTCATGGAACACTGGATTTGCAGCAATCTGAATAGCACTTGTATTGTCTGCATGAAGAGGTGTAGAGGTAGGTTGGGAAAACCCAAGCTGGTCCAAAAGACTACGTAACCATATAACTTCAGCACAAGCAGCTGACATTGAACGATATTCAGCCTCAATAGAAGATTTAGAAACACGATCTTGCTTCTTACATTTCCAAGAAATTAAGGCATCACCAAGAAACATACACCAACCAGTAGTAGACCTACGAGTATCCGAACATCCTGCCCAATCAGCATCACTATAGGCCATAAGCTGTAAAGATGAGGCTTTGGGAAAGAATAACCCACGTGCAGATGAACCTTTAAGATAGCGGATAATACGACGAACCGCAGCAAAATGAAGATGACGAGGAGAAGACATAAATTGGCTGACCTGGTGAACAGCATACGAAATGTCAGGTCTAGTAGTGGTGAGATAAATAAGACTGCCTACCAAACGCCAATAGAGAGTGGGATCAGGCAAGAGATCTCCTTCATCTTTCCTGTACTTGACATTTACTTCCATAGGAGTATCAACTGAAGTAGTTCCAACTAAACCCGCCAATTTGATTAAATCTTGAATATACTTTTGTTGGTTTAAAAAAATGCCATTGGATCGATGATGAACCTCCAATCCCAGAAAATATGTGAGTTGTCCAAGATCTTTCATGCGAAATGTTGCATGGAGCGCAGTTTGCAACTTAATAATTAACTCATGATCAGTTCCCGTAATAATGAGATCATCCATATAAACCAACAGGAGAACGATACCGATAGTAGACTTGTGAAAGAAGAGAGAATAGTCATATTCACTCTGCGTAAAGGAGAACTTAAGCAGAGTAGTACGAAACTTCTCAAACCAAGCCCGAGGAGCCTGTTTAAGCCCATACAAGGAACGTCGAAGTTTACAAACATCAGAAGAGGAAGAAGGAAGCATACCAGAAGGAAGTTTCATATAGATTTCTTCTTTGAGATCACCGTGAAGAAAAGCATTCTTCACATCCATTTGATGCAATGGGCAAGATTGAGAAGCAGCAATAGCAAGGATAGTCCGAATTGTAGTCATCTTAGCAACAGGAGCGAATGTCTCCTCATAATCAATCCCATACTCTTGTCTATTACCAAGAGCGACCAGTCGAGCTTTATAGCGATCTAAAGAGCCATCAGATCGAAGTTTGATAGAGAACACCCATTTACTTCCAATAGGTTTTACCGTGGGAGGACAAGACACAATATCCCATGTGTGATTTTCTTGAAGTGCTTGTAGTTCTTCTTGCATTGCCTTTTTCCAACAGTCATGTTCCATAGCCTGGGTATAACTAGAAGGAATAGAAATAGACGACAATGTAGTGAATAAAGAAATAGGTGTAAAGAAGCCATACCAATCAGGAGGTTTTGATGATCGAGTGGACCGACGAAGAGGTAGAACAGAGGTGACAGGATCAAGTGCCGGCGGAGGGACAAAATCAAGTGTCGGAGCAGAATCAGGAAGGGTACCAGAAGGAAGACGACGTCTTGTATACACCAAACCAGGCTTGAACCGTTCCATAGTGTGAGAAGAGTCTAAAAATTGTGGCATAAAGGAAAAAGATGAAGATGATGGTGCAACATAAGAGGGAAAGAAAAACTGATTTTCAAAGAAGACTACATTCCTAGAAACTCTAATGCGACGAAGCTGCGGATTATAGCAAACATAACCTTTTTGATTAATAGCATAACCTAGAAAAGCACACTTAACAGATTGATTAGTGAGTTTGTGACGTTCATGGAGCAAGATGTACAAAACAAACACAACCAAAAGTACGGAGATTAAAGTAAGAAGGAGAATACCCAAACAACTTATAGAAAGGAGAAACATTATGGAGAGTAGGAGAAGGTAACCGATTTATTAAATGAACAGCAGTGGAGAGAGCTTCACACCAAAAACGAAGAGGAACAGACGATTCTAGCAAAAGAGTGCGAACAACATCAAGAAGATGACGGTTCTTTCTTTCAGCAACACCATTTTGTTGTGGTGTAGAAGGACAAGAACGCTGAGATAGAATTCCCTCATTTTGAAGAAAACTTTGAAATGTGTTAGACATATATTCACCTCCAGAATCTGATCTTAAAATTTTTATGTGAGCAGAGAATTGAGTTTTAAGGAACGAAACAAAACGTTGAAAAACAGAGAAAACTTCTGCTTTAGACCGAAGAAAATATACCCAAGTAAATCGGCTGTAGTCATCTATGAACGTGACAAAATACTTATAACCTGCATGAGATACAATAGGAGAAATCCCCCAAACATCACTATGAATAATGTCAAAACAATGATTTGCCCGAGATGCATTATGAGGAAATGGTAAAGTTTTACTTTTACCAAGTTTGCAGGTAGTACAATCAAATGAAACATGGGAGTTTTTATAGCCCAAAGAACCAGATTTAAACAAGGTACTAAGTACATGAGAATTTGGATGGCCTAAACGATTATGCCACATTTTATTTAGTTGTCTATCATCAACACAAACTAGAGAAAAAACAGGACAATATGTGGAAGGTGGGATGCATAGCGGAAAGAGTCGTCCTACTTTAGGTCCCTTCAGAATGATCTTCCCTGACACTTGATCCTGCACAACACAACCAGAACGAGAAAATTGGACATTATAATCATGATCAACTAATTGGCCAACGGATATGAGATTTGTGGAAAGATTAGGAGACACAAAGACATTAGGCAAAGAAGGAGAAATATCACCAATAGCACTAATAGGTAAGGAGGTTCCATTAGCTGTGTAAATTTGTTGATTGCCATCATAAGATTTCACATTGGATAGGGACACAACATAATTTGTCATATGGTTAGACGCTCCAGAATCAAGATACCAAGGTTGAGAAGAAATAGGAGTATTACCTGAAAGACCAAGGGCAGAAAAGGCTGACACAATCATTTGTTGTACCATTTCTGGAGTAAGAGTGTTGACAGGAGGTGTAGGAACAGAAGTTGGAGCAGGCAAAGCAGTAGAACTCGAAGCACCAACTGAGACATGATAAGCAGTGTCTTGTTTCTTTGCAGGGCGAATAGGACAAGCGGAGATAATATGCCCCTTTTTCTTGCAATAATTACAAAATTTTTGTGAACAATCCTTTGCAAGATGACCAAATCCCTTACAACTGTAGCATTGGACAGAACGCATATCTCTGGGCTTATTCTTTCCTTGGGCAGCATAGGCCACACTAACTGGAGCAGAAGAATTCATATTTTGTTCCATAACTGTGTGCGTTTTGATTCGTTGTTCTTCTCGGAGAAGCTCACTCAAGCAAGCATCCAACGTAGGCACAGGGTCACGATTCATCAGATTGGATCGAGTAGCGTCAAAATCAGATCGTAGCTTCATCAAAAATTGATCTCGCTTGCTAATCTCGTGCACCGTTTGGACAGCTGATAGGGCTTCACCAGAAATACCCGCATAAATAATATTTGAGTATTCAACCCAAAGATTTTGAAAACTAGAATAATATTCCTCAATCGATAGACTTCCTTGTGTGAAATTAGCCATCTCATACTCCAATTGAAACCTTCGAGCTGCATTGGCTTGATGATAAACCTTTTTCAAATAATCCCACATATCCTTAGCAGTGTTGTAAGGCCGAAGATTCATGATAAAATGAGGCTCAACAGAGCTAAGAATCCAGGTCATGATTTGGGCATCTTTCGTTTCCCACTTCGCGAAATCTGCTTCAGCCGTCGGTGCGGGAATTTTTCCATCAATATGACCCCATAATTCTTTGCCTTTGACAAAGAGCTTAAATTGGAACTCCCAAGCAGCATAATTCTTTCCATTAAATCGAACCAGAAAAGTGTTGACTTTGTCTGAGGCCATGACGAACAGGGATGCAAAGAATGGGTTTTCGAAATCAAAACCAGAGAAGACAAGGGTCTGACGAACGTCAAACCAGAATGAATCGAAGAGTGTAAACGAGCAATAACAAGAACCAACCGTGAATCGAAGCGAACATGATAATCACAGTGACGAGAACGAGATTCACGAACCACCACCGCCTGCGAACCGAACCGACCAAGAAGCGCAAAATCGCGAACAAGAATAGATTCACGAACCACCACTACTCGCGAACCCAAACGACCAAGAAGCGAACAGGTTGAAGAACTCCCACCGATTGCGAACGTCAATCACAAGTTCGAACCAGCGACTGCGAACAACAGTGTGCGGAAAATGGATTCCGAACAGTGTGCGGAAAAATGGATTCCGAATAGTGTGACGAAGATGGAGGCAGCGGAGCTCGATAATAGCGTATCAAAAAAGAAGACCCGGCAGCGGAGCTCGATAACAGGTCGAAGAAGAAGCGGGATGGAGAACAAGAGTGACCCACGGTTCAGAGCGGGATGGAGAACAAGAGTGACCCACGGTTCAGAGTTGTAGCTCTGATACCATGTCACAATATCACGGTATGTGAAAACATACTTCAATCCAATACTTCAAGATTGTATTTCAGAATGACTTGTCTTTGATTCTGCAACACCCTTTTCTTAAATAGGCACTGCAGAATATCTTTACATTAATATTCAATAAAGGGGGAGGGATTATAGGAGATTTCCTATTTACATGGAGTAATTGAGGATCCCTAACAGCTAGGTGTTACATGTATAGAATAATATATTAAATACATAATCAATTATATTTATACACACTAACATTGACATCCTCCCCCAAGGACAAACAAACACTAGGTGCATCCCTTTGTATCACTTTCTCTGTACTTTCAAGTTCTCTAACCCATATCTAAAATCACTTCTAGAAGAATGTTTCTATTGGAACATGTTAAATTGCTCAATATTTTTTAGCAAAGAGTTATAAAAACAACAATTGACACAAAACAAAGTAAATGGTTAGCTCAAGTAATATAGACAAAAGATTTAAAATGGACCTCATCTTTCATTAAGTGTTTACACTCAAACCACTCATGTTTTACTCAAAAGTTCACTCATGTATCGCACTTGCGAACTCCTTTTTGAAAGTACTCTCTTTGCCTTTTCCACTTAAATCCTCTTTAACACTTGACAAAGAACTCAGTAGCTTAAGCAAAGAGTGACAAATATCAATGTGAAAATGTTGCGAGATTTAAATCTTGACTCAAGAGGTCACATGTAAAAGAAAACTCTAGACAAAATGTCAAGAAATTTTAAAAGACAAAAACAATAAAGCTAGAAAGAAATTGGACTACCAAATAAAACTAATTGAAAAAATGCAGAGACTCTAAGGAAAGATTGAATGCAATTCATAGATCAAACCTTGGAAATTAGGATTCAAACTTAGATGACTGAAAATCTGCCACTGGTTATTATGTTTATCTTGGATCAAACCTTGTTTCATGGGTCTCTTAAGAAAATAGTTGTTTCTCGAAGCAATATTGAAATTGAGTACCATGTTATTCCATCACTCTGACTGAATCACTTGAATCACCACCCTTCTTCTTGAACTTCACATGCCTTCATCCTTACCCAAGATATATTTTGATGACCTTGAAGTTCTTCTCATCACAAATCCTATCATGTACTCCAAATCAAAATATTTTTAGCTTGATCAACATTTCGTTTGTGTTTGCGTACAATTGATTCATTTACTTACAAGATTTCAAGTTGTTAATATCCTCACCAAACCAATTTCTGCAACCATACATGAGGGATATTACATAAAATTCATGTATTGCGTGTTCCGCATGCATATCCTTCTCTTATATTTTTCCTTTGTGTACATATATAAGAGGAGGCTTGCTCTCTCTCTCTCTCTCTCTCTAAAAAATGATTTTACAGTCTCATAAAATTGTTTGACAATTGTACCTACTCGGTCCATATTTACAATATTATTATTGTTGTTAGGCCCAAAACAACCCAATAAGCATAAAATCGGAGTGTGAGATCCATATGATATATTAACCTCCCTAAAAAGAGGGAAAGGTAATAATATCTATGTGATAGATGATATTATTTATGATATAAACTAAATCCATTAACAGTAACATAATCCATGAACCATGTACTCATAATCCTAAAAAGGCTATAAATACATGACATAACAGGAAGTATCTCATCTTATAATTGTTTTTACTCACAAATACTCATCTAAAATCTCTTACTAACTTGAACATAAAAGAACCTTTGTAGGTGAACTTTTTTCTTGTGGTGATTTGAAGTTCAATCACATGTTAACAATATGGTCAATCCACTCCAAAGACTATTTTGCCAAATGCGAGAAGAACAACAACGATAATACAAAAAGTTTCTCTCTTTTTTACTCATTTTCTCTCTTTCATCTATCTTCACATATTTGCACCTATTTAAGCTATAAATTATTTTTTTTCTTATTAAATTGTGTATATGATACGTATAACTCGAACATGGTATTTCTATATATATTAGTATTACATATATACATAATTTTTTTATCTTATTCAATTTCTTCTTTCCTATAAATTTACTCTGTTAGTTGAATTATGATGGATAAGAATAAAAAAGTTAAAAAATGAATATGAGAAGTCTTTATCACTTCTAGAGTAAAGATTGAAGATGAGAAAAAAGACTTTGAGGAAAGACCAAAACAGGTAGTTGGTACGTAGTGTTAGTTTGGTTTGATTGCAACATATTATAGAAGAGAATATATATAAACATATTAGTTGTGGTGAACATAATTAAGAAGCTACTAATAGCAATACGTAAAACTTCATTGAAAACTAAATTATTACAATTGAATCAGTTTCTTTAATTCGATGTCATAATAATTAAAATAAAATTATATGTTGCTGCTTACTAATATGTGGGTTAACTAAATCACTGAATATTTAGCAGAAAAAATACGAGGAAGTTTAATCTGTAAATTACTATTATTTTATTTATTATTTCGAACTTATTAAATTATTTGAAAAAAAAAAAGTTGGAAACAGAAGAGAGGCGGGCGGGAGGGCGAGTTGGTGTGTTGTATATAAGAAAGCGTTTGGAGTGTAATTGGGTTTCACTAACAATCGCTGGCCCTATCAGACACACGCCTTATTATTAATATTCTTTCTTTACCTTTTACTTTTGGAATTCAGAAAATACCACAACAACATCCATAATTTTTGGATTCCCTTCCCAAAACGAGAGAACAAGAAGAAGGAGAGAGAGAGATTGGAACGGGAAAACGAAGGAGTGCATTCTTTCTCTTTCTTCGCCATCCACTTCCTCTCCCCTCTCTTCTTTTCTCCCCTTTCATTCATCAAGGTATCAACATAAAACGCTGCGTTTCTTCCCGCCACCCTCCTCCCAACTTTCCATTCTTCGTTTTTTTTTCTTTCTTTTTTTCCTTTTTAATTTCGCTTCACAAATCAATGGAACATTCGGGTCTCTCAAATCCAATGTAACACACCCCGGGCTTTCTATCCATTCATCATTCTTTCAATCGCTTTCTCCTCGATTCTCATATGCATTGCCTTGCAACTCATCATTTTTCTGTCAATTATAATATACTAATACCAATGCTTTCTTAAAATTTTCTTTCAATAGCATCAATCTTGGTTTGTGGTGTTTCGTTTTCTATATTCAAACTCAGATCTGCACCGACTTTCGCATTTATTATACATTAATTCACCGATAAATTGGAGTCTGAAAAATCAGTCGTAACTTACACTTTATACTTTTTTTTTTTCTTTTTGTAACTGAAATTTCCGATTGATGTTGTTGTTTTCTTCAAATATTCTTGGCCTCACGATTTGGATGTTAACATGTTTCTGTTTGTAATGATGTTTCAACTTTCCATGCAGGCGTAGGAGTATTCACGATGGTTGCAACAGCCGTAACGGCGTCGTTTATCCCTGTTGTGCCTTCGCCGGACTCTGGAAAAGGGAAGCAGACGCAGTCGGGTGGTGGCTCTGCGAGCCTTAGAGGACTCCAACCGAGAAATGGTTTATGCGGTGGCTTGCAGGTGAAGGCAAACGCTCATGCCCCTCCCAAGGTTAACGACACCGTGAAGGTTGAGGATGATTTGCCATCTTCATCGCCACTCACTCATGCTCCCAGGACTTTCATTAACCAGTTACCGGACTGGAGCATGCTTCTCGCCGCCATCACCACCGCCTTCCTAGCTGCGGAGAAGCAGTGGATGATGCTCGATTGGAAGCCGCGCCGCCCCGACATGCTCGTTGACCCCTTTGGGATAGGAAAGATTGTGGAGGACGGGCTTGTGTTCAGGCAGAACTTCTCAATTCGGTCCTACGAAATTGGCGCTGACAAAACCGCGTCTATAGAGACGTTGATGAATCATTTGCAGGTCAGCTCATGAAAAAACAACTTACCAGCGGTGTTTCCCGTCAGAATTGGAAATCTGTATGATAAATATTCGCATGCGACTTCAAAGTTTAAACTGTAACTTTAATCCTATTTTATATAGATAATTGGTATACTAAATGTTTGTTTGCATGCATGCTACGAAATAAAACTCCAATTCTAAGTTTTGTCAAGTTGTATGTCGGTGTTTTTATTTTATTTTATTTTGTATCTGTCTTAACAACAGGAGACAGCTCTTAATCATGTTAAGACTGCGGGGCTTCTTGGTGATGGCTTTGGCTCCACGCCTGAAATGTGTAAGAAGAACTTGATTTGGGTGGTTACCAAGATGCAGGTTGTGGTTGATCGGTATCCTAAATGGTAAGTTGGTTTGACTTGGCTTTGTATAGAGTGAATTGCAAAAGCATCCATGCTCTCGTCTGTCGATATCTTCTTTTGTCTTTGTCGTCATCTTTTCTTTAAATTTTCATAATATCTGGTTGATTTTTAATTTATTTCTGCAGTTTTGTTGCTTGGGCATCCTGTTTTTGCAAAAAGTGGCATATGAGTTGGAAACTTGGGATTTAATGCGTGCTTGGAATGGATTATAGATCATATTGAAAATAATTTTATTTTTCGTTATCTGAAGTTGTGAATAAAATACTTCTGCCATGCACATGAAATTCTTCCTGGATGGTAGTAAATATAATAAACAAGTTTTATACATAGAGAGTTATGGGAAGTTGCCGTACCTCTGTTAGACTGGATATGAGAGGGCAATAAATAAACTACTATGTATAGATATTTTTACCTTTCATAGTAAAATTGTATATTTCGCTTTTATTATGGTAATAAATTCGGTGCATACACAGGTTTTCAAAAGAAGCAACTTATACCATGTGCCTATTTTTACATTTACTCTGTTCGACGATAAATAATGATTCTGTTTCATCTGAAGCTGACTGAATCTATGTTTGCTTCAGGGGTGATGTTGTTCAAGTCGACACTTGGGTTTCCGCATCAGGGAAGAATGGTATGCGTCGTGATTGGCTTGTGCGTGATGCCCAAACGGGTGAAATCTTGACAAGAGCCTCCAGGTACCAGTTTCAGGAATCCTTTTTTCTGTTGCATATATACATGTTTTGAAGTGTTTTTTCGGAGTCTGAATATTTCTCTAGTGATTCAGCTCTGCTTGTGAAGTTATGTGTTATCATATTTACTTAATCTTAATAAAATATTAACATTCAACTTGCTTTTTTCATGCCTTTAGAAATCTTGATAAAGTCGATCAATTGCAGTATTTAGATTTTTTGCCGATGAGAATTTCTGAATCCACAAACAGTATTTAATACAATCTTAATTTGCTATGAAGTACAAACAAACTCATCTATCTGCTGCACCTTGGTGCTAGGAGATTGTAACAGTTTTCTGATTGGTTGATTTTTTATTTTGACGTTCTACAGTGTTTGGGTCATGATGAATAAAGTGACAAGGAAACTGTCTAAAATTCCCGAAGAAGTCAGGGGAGAGATAGGCGCTTATTTTGTGGATTCTGCTCTAGTTGTGGAAGAGGATAAAAGAAAGCTATCCAAACTTGATGATTCAGCTAATTTCATTCGCACTGGTTTAAGTGTATGCGAACTCTTTGCTAACATTGATTTATTTTCTTAAGTATATCAGATGTTTTCCAATTCTGTTATTTATCTCTATTTACAGCCTAGATGGAGTGATCTAGATGTTAACCAGCATGTTAACAATGTGAAATACATTGGGTGGATTCTGGAGGTAATTGATCTTCTATTATTGAATTCTTATTTAATCGGTCCTTAATTTCTGGAGGTAGAGCTCGTTTGACCTTTTTTAAAGACAGGTTCAATGGTGATACATATACTGTTATTATGCAACACCCACAGTGTGCCAAAGCAACTGACAGTTCTTTTTTTTTTAGAGTAAACTGGGCTTGAGTCTCAATACTTTTGCAGGTTTAGCTTACAAAAGTATTGCATTCTCAGATTTCCTGTCCCATCAAGTGAAAGTCGTTCGAAAATATCAATTTTTTGTATTATAGTTTTGCCTCGTTTCATCTTTTCGTGTCCTACTTTAGAGTCCCCTTTTTTATTAGTGTTTTATTTGTAAGGGTAAACAATAATTTTTATTCGTTTAGTTTGGATTTTGTTGAATCCATTAAACCAAAAATATTTTGCTTTTGATTACTGCAGAGTGCTCCACAACCACTTTTGGAGAGTCATGAGTTGTGTGCCATGACTTTGGAGTACAGAAGGGAGTGTGGCAGGAACAGTGTGCTGGATTCCCTGACTGATATATCTGGTGCTAATGTAGGCAGTTTAGCTGACGGTGGACTTTTTGAGTGCAAACACTTGCTTCGGCTTGAAGATGGTGCTGAAATTGTGAGGGGTAGGACCGAATGGAGACCCAAGTCTGCAAACAACTTTGGAGTTGTGAGTCAGGTTTCAGCAGAAAGCACCTAAATATTGATTGTCAATAACTGGAGGAGTGGCATAACTCCCTTTCCCATGTGCAGATTGGATCAAACCTCGTCAGAGCTTCGTTTTTGTTTTTATCAAGATCTACATGTCTTAAATATATAAAATTTGTGTTACTTGTAAAGAAGGGAAAGGGGAAAGTTGAATTCCATTTCATTTATGGTCATGCTACTCTTAGGTGTCATCAATATTCAATTGTTCGTCAAAATGGCTAAGGCTGTATATTAGTATAATTTCTTTTTCCTTTCCCTTCAAAGGAAAGACGCAACATACCAAAACCAATAAATGTATCTATAGGTTGCAGGCTGACTTGGGTCTCTCATTTGCTGTTTTTATGGTAAGTTAAGCCATTTCTTCCGCTACTTCCATAATTTCAACCTGGACCTCCTTCAAATTTTGTATCCTAGAATATATGAATTGAAATATAATTTTTATGTTTCGGAGAATACAAAATATAAAAATTATATATTTTGAAATATAAAATTTACATTTTGATTGGAAAATACAAAAAAATTATTGGAGTACATATATGGAGGTGCATAAAGAAGCTGATGGGATGTTATGATTAGCTACGCTCGTGAACATAAAGTTAAATTCCAGCGAAGCCCCTTCATGTGCCTCTCTACTGGCGCCCCCATCTTCTTCCTGCACCTCCATTGAAGCAACATTGAAGCAACCAACAATAACACCTTCTTCAACCTCATCAACATGGGTATTGCAGTACTAAGATTGAAAAGAAAATAAAAGGGCAGTGTTGATTTGATGATCTATTCTTATGGGTTGGAAGTGTTGAGAAATTGTAAGTACCTGCATATGGATGATAAGGAATAATGAATGTGTATCATAAAAGGGTGATATTGTTACGTGTTATGTGAATGGGTCCTTGAGAGTTGTGGCATGGGTCACTACTACATTTGTCTGCTACCACCACACAGTTTTTTAATTCCCTTGAAATCAAAATATATTTTGGATTATATAATTAAAATGTAAAATAAGTTATATTTCGGGTGTACATTTTGAAAAGCAAAATCTTAGGAGGTGCCAAAATTCGGGGTATTAATCACAATACAATCACCGTTGTATTAATACACATGTTTTTCTCTTCATTGTGGGCTCAATATATAACATTAATAAAAAGAAGTTGTAAAAAAAAAGAAAAAAGACTAGTCTGAATAAACAGAAAATTAAAAGTTATAGCATGAGACGTTAATTATTTAGGGAGTGGGGTTAGGAAGCGGTAGAATTGTAAGTAACATGTCGCATCGGTTGTCCTCTTCAATCCAGGAATCGGTCATGGAAATCCCCAGATAGGGTCTCACCTCTCTCTATTCCCCAAACAAACCATAAACAAATCTCTCATTTTCTACGTCAAACTCTCTTTCTTTTTCTTCACCACCCAACAAATAAAACACCCTCTTTCTCTTTCTCTTTCTCTTTCTCTTTCTCTATAATGCTTCTTACTTCTTTGACTACTTCTCACTCTCTTCTCCCCAATTTTTTCTTTCCCAAACGAATCAGGTTGGTCGTTTCTGCTTCTCTCTCAATTACCACGTTTTCAGATTTTTAAATTCTTAAATGTACTGATTTCTGTGTTTTGTCTTGTTTGTTCGGGACTCTCTTTTAACTATTTTCTTAATGGATAAAATTGTCTGGTAATGGTCACGTAAGGTTCAAGGATTGTGCCGTGCTTTATTGCTTCCTCAAGTTCTTTGTAATTTTTTTAACTTACACCCCGATCTTGGTTTTTGCCATTCACTGTTGCTTAAAGTTTTTAAATTTGTATTAATTTACTGTTTGTTGATTCTTGCTCTTCTCGATTTTATTTAAATACTTGTTGAGATGAACTTCATCTGGCTTTAAAATAAAAATTATGAAACTCGTCCTTATCTACTGAATTCTGCAAAGGAGCCTTAGATCTGGTTAGAACTTGTTGCTCTTTGTAGTTAGTTCTTTAGAAGATACCCCGAATGCGTTTTTCGAATTACTGTTTATTACATCGACACATATTGTGCAAGGAGTGATGTCTCCCTATTGATTTTGTCTGTATTTGCTGCAGTACGTTCAAGATTGGTTGTGCTTCTGTATTTTTTTTTTAACTGGATTTTGTTTATTTTTTTTCTTTAGTTGTTATCCTTTTGTTCTTGGGTTTAATCTATAAATTGGTCCTCGATGCACTATGAACTCTCATATGCGGGTCTTAGTTTGCTTTTTTTAATATGATTGCACATTTTCGGGTGCTCTTGTGGTTCATTTCACCAATAAAAGGAGTGAGTAGGATTTCGGTTGACTGATAAACTCATACTGGTATTCTATCTGTTAGGTTTGCTGCATTGGCACCATGTTAAAGCAAATTCTTAGCAAATTGCCAAAGAAGTTGCCAAAATCTGACACATCGGATTCTGCCCAGAGTGATTCTGGGAGTGCTACTACTTTTGCAAATGTCTTTCAGTATTCGAATGTTGGGGTTGCCATTTCAAGTAAATTAAATGCAGTGAAGCGGGTATCATCTGTGGTATTTCCAGCTAGCTTGAGTGCTGGAGTGGAAGCAGTTGATCCCCATATATCTTTCAAAGATGTTTCAAATATACAGAAGCAAAACCTGTTTATCAGTAAGTTGAATCTTTGCTGCAGTGTTTATGATAAGAATTGCACAGAGCAAGATGTTAAACATCAAATATTAGTAGAGCTTGTTGATTTTGTTTCTTCTGGATCTGCGAAGTTCACAGAACCATCAATAGCTGCAATGTGTAAAATGTGTTCAAGTAATTTGTTCAGGGTTTTCCCACCTAAGTTTCGTCCTAGTGCTTCTGGTGTAGAAACAGAAGATGAAGAGCTTATGTTTGATCCTTCCTGGTCTCACCTGAAAATTGTTTATGATCTTCTCCTTCAATTCATAAATTATAACGCGCTTGATCTAAAGGTGGCAAAATTGCATATTGATAATGCGTTCATTGTTAGATTGCTTGACCTTTTTGATTCTGAGGACCCTAGAGAAAGAGATTGCCTGAAAGCAATTCTGCATAGAATCTATGGGAAATTCATGGTACACAGGCCTTTCATACGGAAATGTGTCAGCAATATCATCTACCGATTTGTTTTTGAGACTGAACGTCATAATGGAATTGCTGAGTTGCTGGAGATTTTTGGGAGTGTGATTTGTGGGTTTGCGTTGCCATTGAAGGAGGAGCACAAAATGTTTCTGTTTAGGGTTTTAATGCCTTTACACAAACCTAAATCTGTTGGTAGTTATCATCAGCAGTTAACATATTGTGTTTTACAGTTCATTGATAAGGATCCAACACTGGCTAGCACGGTGATAACGGGGCTATTGAAGTACTGGCCTGTAACAAATAGCCAAAAGGAGCTAATGTTCATAAGTGAGTTAGAAGAGGTTTTGGATGCCACAATCATGACTGAATTTCAGAAGGTTATGGTCCCACTGTTCCGACGAATAGCTTGCTGTCTCAACAGCTATCATTACCAGGTAATTTCGGTTAATCTGCTGCTCTTTTAGCATCATTTTCATATGAAAGAGTAAGCTTGTGTCGATTAAACTTAATACATATTCCTGTCACCTTATAGAGAGAACTTCCGTGTAAAATAGTAAGAAATTGGATTCAGCTTGTAAATACCATTATGTTGTCAATCCTTTTTTCTGGCTCTTTTGATATTAATTAGTTTTTCTGATATACTTGGATATATAAATTGATGTAGCCTTGGTGTCATGCAATGCAATTTCCAATTACATGGTTTTGGAGCTCTGGTGAGAATGGTGTGATGGATGAGTGTACATATGAGACAAGATTAAGACTAATGCATTAAATAGAAAAGTTGTAGAAACAATCTCACCTTGAATGATTTGAACATGTCACAAAACTGTAGCAGCAAACTATTGGAAACCATTAAGAAGGGTTTAGAGATCAATTGCTTGTTCTATAAACGTGATATATACTATGGCTTGTTTGATCAATGCAACCGATCCCAGCTTGCAGTAAAAGACTAGATTGTTGCATTGTTTCGGTGATGATAACTGTGATGAAACACTGTCTGACTGACCATATATTTTTCAACAAACTTTTTCTGATACGTTCTTTATTATTAGTTAGTTAAAAAATTTATCAGAAATCATGAATGTATCTCATTGAACACGAAGTGAGATGTAAACAACACAGTTTTGTGATTTTCAGTAAAATTTTCAACCTTAAATAGAAAGTGTATCAGAGGGCATGTAGTTAGTATTTCTATTATGAAGAGTATCTATCTATCAGTCTTCTTATTAGTATCTTTGTTCAGGTGGCTGAACGAGCTCACTTGCTATGGAACAACGAACACATCTTCGATGTTGTCTCCCAAAACCGGGAGGTGATTCTGCCTCTTGTGTTCACAGCACTTGTACATAACACCCAATATCACTGGAACCGAGCAGTGCTCAACCAGACCGAGAACATGAGGAAGATGCTGTCTCAGATGGACGAGGAACTGGTGCTTGCCTGCCAACTCAAGTTGAAGGAGGAAGATTCAAGGTCAAGTGCCGCAGCTGAGCAGCGAAGAGTGACATGGGAACGTCTTGAAGCTGCTGCCACTGCCAACATCCAACCTATAGCTGTAGCAGGTGATGTTTTAGCATCTCCTGCATGTTCGGTGGCATGTTAGTGTTAATGTTCCAAATTACTCAGCAACATGGTTCTTGCGTTTTTCCATGTTGTAAGATGAATTTGCAATGCCATTTAGGTTTGTAAATCCTAGATGTTTGTCTCCCAAAATGTGTTGCTTGTGTTGTGGGAATTGAATAGGTATTTGTTTGTGGTGTCGGTGCAGTCACGCATGCAATTATTTGGTGTGTCAGCACCATCCACTTCTCACTACCTAATGACCTGGCTGGCCCCCACTTTAGCACTTGTATTGGTTCAGTGGTATTGCACTGCACTGAGGAATCGATGTGGTGCCATTGCTGATATTCCTTCACCATACGCTAACACTATGTATGTAGATGGTAGATGTCTATGCATAATGCAGCCTTTTTCTACTGGAGATACCATTCTGTCGTTTTGGGAAAACTAGTAATGGTACTGTAGGTAATTTTATTTTTTATAAATTGCTGGGGTAATTTTCTTAAAGTTTAGTTTTCATGTTTGGTGAGAATTTTGTAGTGTGAACGAATTGGGGAAAATGGTTTCTAATATAATTTCTAGAGTAATTATTTTGAAGTTAATATTTTCATTATAAATCTACTTGATCCTTTTTGTCTGACGCCTTCTTCGTAAGTGCCTCCGCACTGAAGATAATTTCATATTTAGGGGATGCGTTGTAGTTTTATAAAAGAATTATGGTGCTGTTTATAATACACTTCTACAAAGATTCTACTAACTGACAATTCGTTTTAGAAAAGGGTGATGATGTTTTGATACCTGTATTTTTTTTTTTTTTCATACACTCAAGTTACAGCTTCATAAATTATTATTTTATTATAATTTTTTATATTTATTTTATTATTATTATTTTAATTTAATATTTTATTATGAAAAACAGTTTCAAATTGTCCAATGAATGTAAAGAAAATGTGAGTGTCAAATAATACTTTTTCTTTAGAAAATCAACAAATAATACTTTTTCTTTAGAAAATGTTAGCCTTTTCATAACATTCACAATTCACAGTGTTTCACATCAGGTTTCTATTACTCCTTCAACACCATCTAGTTAGAATGAGTCTCCATGTAATGATAATAATTCTTCTTCATTGTTCGTTCTTGGACATTTAATAGTTCGGCTACTGATCATTTATGTCCATCTTCATCTAATCTCACTTCTTTTAATTAAACATGCTTGTACGTATTAGGCTACCAAATGAAAATGAAGTCATAAAAAATTATTTTAATCTGTAACGAACCTTAACCAATAATTTTGATGTCCAATATTCAGGCAAGTTATTAAAATTCATTCTCTACATGTTGTGAGTAGCTTGAAAGTTTCTTTTGCTCCTACATACATTGCATCACTTGTACCTTACAAGTGAACAAATATATGGAACAAGTGCATTCTCCTTAATCACTATCTACACTTGTTTGCTTTCGTCCCTATAAAGCTTTGCCACTGATTTTTATTTTCTGCTCTTTTAATCTTACCGTTATCTGTGTTAAGATAGATATAGAAATAATTTGAAATGAAGCACTAATGAATTAATATTTCTTTACATATGACAAATTAAAGTAAAGTTGTGTTGTTAGAATTTGTCGTTAAAAAGTTAAGATGAATCTTTACTTTTAATCATAATAAAGCAAAACAAAAATAAAATAATATCTTTTTCAATAAAGATTGACTAGTATGCAAAAGAATTAATAACATTTCAACGACATTGAGACTCTAATAATTTCAACAACCATTCGCAGCCAATAGAATAGTATTTAATGAGAAAGTTTAATGAGAAAATTCGTCCTCCATACATTGTTGGGTCTTCTTTTCTTGACAAATAAGGAATATCTATAGCTTATCATTTAAGTTTCTTATGACAACTCAAGCCAAATCGATATAGAGAGAGAGGAGAGAAATAGAAAAAAAAATGTTTAAAGGTTGGATCATTATATAGTAAAAATAGAGATAAAATTATGAATAGACATATAAGAAAAATTATAGTGATTCCACAATTTTTTCCTTCTATCTTTATTATTTTTACCAAAATATACAGTATCTCACTCTTTAACTATTTCACTTATTAAATCCAGCGTCTCCTTATTTGTATATTATTTATTTTGTTTTGGTGAAACAAATTTCTTGTAATTAGGGAATATAAACTCTAAAACACTTGCAACGACTGATTCAAACCTTGTCATTCATATGTTATATCTTCATTCCAGAATTTCTTTAAGTTGCACATTTCTCTTTACTAATGCAAGTATACAAGAGAATTCGGTTGGGTTCGGGTTCAGAATATCAGCGAGGCTAAAGGAGATAAGACTCATGGCTCAACTACATTCAAAATAAGAAACCTGATGATAAATTCACTGATCAATCTATGTGGAAAAAAAATGCAATAAAATAACCAACAAACTATGATACATGTAACAAAGAAAACCTAAAGGTTTGTCACAATTTTTTTCAGGATTCATCACCTTGAAAACTGAACCCAATGCTATAGTTGGTCTGGTCATTGGATTTTACCATGGAACCATTACCACTATGAACCACGATTTCCATCTCCACAAGAAAAAGAAGAGGAAAAAGAATATTTTAGTCAACCATATCTTCCTCTCCCCCTTCCTCTTCCCCTTCCTCTACCCCTTCCCCTTCCTCTTCTTCCTCCTTGTGCCATTTGATGGCTGCTTTCAGAATCCCTTTCATATGTGAACATACTCATCCTAATATCTTGTGCCTTGGCTTCATGAGTACCCACGCCCCATCCTTCCTAAACAAGTCAAATCATATAAGATAATAAGACATTGGACCAACTATTAGTGATGAAGAAAAAAGAAAAACAAAACAGCATAATCCACAAATATTACTAAAAGTATAAGGTACTGACCCGAGAATCCTCAAGGTTTAGTTGATTTTGAAGTTGCCTAGCAAGATCCTCATCATGACTGATATATAGATCCTTGTCCATATTAGTAAGCTTTGTCTGGGCCTTTCTATTTTCATATTCTTCCAGAGTGAATACAACTGGATCTTCTTCTTTCCCTTTGCCCCTATGTTTCCAACCCCTACCACGTCGATCATTCTGATTTGGTTGATTCAGCTTCTGAAGTAATTTTTGGGCAGCTGCTTGATTTTGCACAGGAACAGATTCCACAACTGTAAACAGGGCAAACATCAATACCACATTAATACCATCGGAGACAAAGAACATTGAATAATAAATAAAAAATGGATTCGGTAGGGTTTGATTCATATTTTATATTGCATATGTAACTTCATTGTTAGTTCATTCCGAAAGAGATGCAGAAAGTCTGATTGTTCATATCATATAAAACATCCAACCAATGAGGCACTTTCTCCAGGGCACAAGTATGCCGGTTTAGATTAAGCTTTGCTTATTAATAGAACCTGGCCAGTAAAACCCATTTCAACCAACTAAAATAACAAGTGAAAAAAGAATACCAATTCAAAAAGACATTTTCCTGTTGTGGACTCAATTTCAGATGCACTTCAAGATTATATTATATATACCAAAAGCACTTGACAAAATATACGACAAAGGAAGCACCTTCTTTTGGCCTTGTGCCCGAACTACTAGCCTTGTCTTGAGCTCTTTGTTGAGGTAGATTGGATTCTAGATTTACGTCCAAAATATCTGCTTTCTGATTGGGGCCTTGCGGGATATCAGTTGGTCTCTTCTCAGTTGTACTGAGCATAGCAGTTTGCTTATGATTTCTACTAGAATTATAATCTGCAATACCTGTTGGTCTCATCTCAGCTTCACCAACATCAGCAACTGGCTTACGACTTCTACTAGAGTTATAATCTGTAATACCTGTTGGAGATCATGTTTCTGTCAATTCCATGCAAACTATCATGAAAAAACACCACATTTGGTGTTTGAAGGTCTATTGTTAGAGCACCAATAGGATATCCAGATTTGTTCCAGAAACAGTTAAGACTAGTAGAATTCACAAACTTCCCTTGAAATTACTGAATCCTGCAAATTAGCCATTAGTTTTTTCCCTTGACGGATTATTTCAATGGAATGGAAATCATATCAAAGAGAAGTTAGTTCCAGGAGTCTCTTTTATCTGTATAAAGTGGTCTGTTAAACATTAATAGGAGGTATCAGTATTACAAAAACTAACAATGTGATGGACGTTCAATATTTGAAGGGTTGCTTCCATAAGATTTCCAAATGTTGGAGGCCAGTGTAATTTACTGCACCAAGCAGTTCTTGCAAATAATCATCAAAAATATGAGTAGCCTCAAAAGAAGGCAGGATGAACATCAATAATCATCATCCATATAACAATTTACTTAGTTATCAATTCCAATTCCGTGCTAATAACAAGAATCACTTGATTATGAACAATAATGACAAACCAAAATCACAATCAATCTTCAAGAGAAAAACACTGCACATACTAAAAAATAAAAGGGAAAGAATGACAAAAAAATGTTCCTTTTGACCTGAGTAAGATCCAACCTGCAGCTTCACAAACTGTGGAGGACCACCTGTATCACGATTCTCTAGCTTTCTTAAAGATGACCGGGAGAATCCTGAATATTTTTTATTCATCTCCCATTCATCGTAGAGTGACTGAACAACACCTCCTAATACAGTCAATACTTTAGGAGTTAAGCAAACAATTCCACTGTGAACTGCAACTTTATTTTCCAAACGGATCTGTCCAATGGAAACACAACAGTATCATAAAAGGTAAAACTGATTTATAATTGACACATAACACGAGACAGAGGCAACAGATCACATAATCACAAAGTACAAACATCCCACACACTATAATAACATAAAGCAGGTCAGCAATCAAGACATATTAATGATAGTCAACAGAATATAGCAGTTGTTATAAATCATTTCCCGTATTCCAGAGCGCATCCTATCCTAAATTTAAACATTTCCCGTATTCCTATCCTATGAGCATGTCGTACAAAGTATCTTGTCTTCATGTGTTCGCAATATCTCACTATATCAAAGAACAGGGTTTCCCCATTTATAACATTGTTATAAATCAACGAAATTTTCAAAGGTTTATTATAGACTATGCCATGCATTCGATCACAAACTCACAATCATAAAGGTACACGCAGTTGCTGCAATTCATAGCAAGAACGGCATTACCTTAGTACCCGGAACAACATTGTCGGGTATAGAAGGAACGTGAGAATATTCCACGGCAGTTATTTCGGAGTGACCATCAGTGAGACACAATCTGAGAACTCTCCGATCACCTGAATTCCTCAAAAACTCATCCACGCTGCTCTTAGATATGTCCCTCACCGAATTTATCTGCTAAAGCCAACAAATTTCGAATTTTAAAATAAACAAACAAATAATACGAGTTACCAAATCCTATCAGAATTAGAAAAAAGAAAAATTAAAATAAAAAACACATTTTTCACCCTCCAGTAGTTTTAATAGGTGGAAAGGTGAAGAAATTGCCTGAAGAACTTTTGGGCCGTGAAGAAAAGATGAAGCATTGCGAAGAAGAGAGGGTTGGGGTAGAGACTTGGCGCCAATGGATCGGAGGTCCGAATTGAGGAGCTCTGACTCGACAGAACGTAGGAATTTGGAAGGTTCATCAGCGAGTGCGGATTGAATGACGATGATGGCCTTCAAATTGTCTGTGTCTTCCAAACACCAACCTCTTTGCCTTAGGGTTTCCATCACCATTCCGGAATCCCAACCTCTCGAGTTCTCCTCCATCCCCAACTCTGTTCAACTTCCACTGTGCTCCGGTTTCAACCAGTGGGCGAAACGCTACGCACAACCTTTCCAAAACGCGAACGTTATTGGTGTTAGGGTGAGAAACTTTTCGCTACAGAGAGAGAAACTGAGTTTATGATTTTCAATTTCTAATCATTTTAAAGTATAATGCATTTAATAAAAAAAATAATTACTGATTTGCTCCTTACTTATGTTTATCCTCTCTTCTATCCATTTTAAAAAATTTGACAAAAAACTAAAATACATTAACTTTTCAAAAATCGTCGATTTTCACAAGACAAAATCAAATTAAAATTAAAAAATCAGAAGAATCAACTTAATATTTTTTGAAAATAACAAGAATCAAATAAATAATTAAACTTTAAAAAAATATTATCAATCTGTCTTTTTAGTTTGAAAAGAATTTTAAATAGGCTTTTTTTCCTGCAAAAGGAAAAATATCTTTATTTTATAGTCTCTTTAATTCCTTTTTTTTTAATGATATTAAAATTTGTTGATGAGTAAATTTTGATATTCATCTTTATAAAATATTCTTGCTTTTCTTCTAGAATAACTTATAACGTTAGTTTTGTTTTTAAATTTTACTTTAAAACAAAATATAATATTTATATTATGGATTTCAAACTTTTTTAATGGTGTTTTCTTGAATGATAGTAAAAATACATAATAGTTAATGTTATGTAGTAATGAACGTAAACACATAGAAACTAAGTAAGTTGGGATGTACAAAAAAGCTAAGCAGGTTGGAAAGTACAAAAGAGCTAAGCAGATTGAAATGTACAAAGGAGCTGAGCATGCTAGGGTGTACAAAGGAGCTAAGCAGGTTGGGATGTACAGAGAAACTAAGCAGACTGTGATGTATAGAGAAACTAAGTAAGTTGGGATGTATAGAGGAGCTAAGTAGGCTGGGAACATGGAGGCACAAGGGGCTGAGTATATCTCAACCCATTCCAATATTGGAGGTGTAGGAGTGGTTGAGAGGTGTATAGAGGAGCTTAAGGGCCGAGTATATCTCGACCTATTCCAATTGGTGCGGTGTAGGGTGGCTTAGTTAGGATGGTCAAGATGGTCACCATTAAGGGTCATATATATCTCGGCCTAGCCAAAGGGTGCAAGTGTATTGGCCCAACACGGGCAACTTACGAGCATACTAGCAAGTGGAAGTTCCAAATGAAGTAAGGAAAAATAATGGGGCGCTCGACAATATCGACAATTATGATACGGTATTGATAAAAGTTATTAACATTTATGAAAGGATATAAACAGAACGGAATGTAATAAAGAGGTAATAAGGACATGATTAGTGACAAGTAATATAAATATAAAGGTTCATGTTTATAGAAGGTATGCTTTTCTGAGTTCAATCATCCCTTAGATATCTTATCGAAGTATTCCTAACTTGAGCGTTGGAGTGTCTGTAGGTACCCACCCTTTGGGAGTGTCGTTAGAGGAGCAGTTCAAAGACAGGTCACGAGGAGCAGTTCAAAGACATGTTACGAGGAGCATAAGTCAAAGAAGGAGACTCTTGATATCGCTTAGATCTCTATACAAGAACATTTTGGCGCCCACTGTAGGGCCAAGCTTATCTCAAGAGACATGGTGTCAATGAGAACAAAGACGGATTACAACGCGGCACTGGCTGAAATGCAAAGGGAAATATAGCACCAATTGGAGGAGGTACAACATAAGAGTGGTGAAGAGGTTAATGCCCTTAGGGCAGAAAACCAAAGAATTTGTAGACAGGCGGAGCAGCCTTCCTAGAGGGGAGAAGGGTCACGTGAGGAAGAGGAGTGGGAGAAAACATCAACACAGGAAGGGTCTAGGGCACTAACTCATACTAACCAAACAAGGGCAAGAATAGGGGCACCAAGACGTCATCCTTTCGTGGATGGGATCTTGGACGTTGAGCTTCCAGCATGATGGAAGGGACTAACCATGAGTCAATACGATAGTACTATCAACCTAGAAGAACATATCAATGTCTTCACCACCCAGATGGGATTATACACCTTGGAAGACAAAATCCTTTATCGTATATTTCCAACATCACTGAAAGGCCCACCCTTAGTTGGTTTACGAGGCTCTCATCTAACTTAATTGATTCTTTCAAAACGTCGACAACACGCTTTGGCATCCAATTCATCACTAGTAAACCTCACTGTCTTACCTCCCTAGCCCTCATGAATATACGCCAAGAAAAGGAGGAACCTTTGAGGGAGTTCATAGAGCAGTTTGCAAAGATTTCGCTGAATATCAGTAACATGAATCCAAAGGAGGCAATGCATCACCTCATTAGAGCCCTCATGCCATGCTTGTTTGTCGATAGCTTATGCAAAAGCCTATGGTAGATCTCGATGAGCTCAAGACAAGAGCGATTAAGTTCATGCAAATGGAGGAGCTCAAAGAGTTCTGCAGCACCAATAGAGTGGAGAATGTTGATCGGAGGAACATAGGGAAAAAAAGGATGACAATTGTTTGACCGGGAAGCAGATTCAGGGAACACAAATAGTCGAAATATAATCAATACACCAGGGAATGTTCCTCACTTGAAATTTTATTATAGTTAGTTTGTGTTTACTTTACAACATTTTACAATGTACTCTTTACTACCTTGATATTTTTTTCCCTAAGGAGGATTTTGGCCAAGGAGGTTTTAACGAGACATCATGCCAATAAATTACGAGACATTGTTATTATTATTGTTATGTCTTTTGTCTTTTTACCCAAATAGATATTAAAAACTTGGAGACTTTCGTTGTAATGTCGTGAAAAGACAACTCTATCAAAGCTTTTCTTAGCAATGGAAAGGAAGTTTCATTTTACAGAATGATCCCTCCTATAATGGGTAAGGAAGTTTGATTGTCTGAGATGATCCCTCCCTCACCTATGTAAAGAAATTCATGACACATGCAAGTGAATCAAACAACATTCACGATGGACAAGGATGTTCTCATCCTACAATTTGGGATATTCTTGACCCACTTGCGGGTCAAGATGCTATATCCCTATATTTTGTTTTCCACTTTTATCCTTCTTAAATAATTTCATCCTTTGATTGATTTATTTATTTTTATTTTATTTAAAAAAAACAAATATATTTGAAAATTATAAAAATTACAAATATAGAAAAATTCAAAAAAATGTTCTCTTTTTTTCTTTTATTGTGTTTGTCCAGCAGTTCGCGTCGTGTGACACTTTCTTCCAAATAATTCAAAAATACTAAAAATAATTTTATTTCCCTTTTAGTGTTTGTCCGACCGCTCGTGTCGTGTGACACATATTTTCAAGTAATTCAAAAATACCAAAAAAAATATAAAATTTCAAAAAAATACAAAATATCAATGTTTTCCAACATATATCTTTTTAAGAACTACGTGATCCTTGATTCTCCCCTGTGAGATACGTAAGAGCAAGGCCAGTCCTTGTCAGGTTCACCTCCAAAAAATCAAATCATTTTCTCAATTGTTTTCCAAATCGTTTCTCCTAAAGAACTACGTAACCCTGATTTCTCATTTTTAATGAGAATACGTAGGACCAAGGTCAATCCTTATCGGGCCCAAAAACTTAAAAAATATTTTTGTTTCTTTTTAATATTATTGTTTCATTATTTTTGGGGAAAATTAACATTTTGAAAATCACATCAACTTTGCATATTTAATTAAAGGTACCGCCCTGGGGCGGGCGTTGTAGGGACCTAACACCTTCCCTATGCGTAATCAACTCCCGAATCCAAAATCGAAATTTTCACAGACTTGTCTTATCTTTATGGTTTTCCATAGTTTTCCATAATAATTATGGTGACGACTCCAAAATCTCTTTTTCAAACTCGTTTTCTTTTTGGTTCGTCGTCCCATCGCGATTCTGGTTGTGACATCTCCCCATTAGATAGTGCCTCCATTTCTGAACCACCATCACCACAGCCATTAACTCTTTCTCATAAACAGATTTGTTAAGTTTTCTCTGACAAAGTTTGACTCATATAAGCCACGGGGTGCCCTTTTTACATTAACACAGTGCCTAGTCCCTGGCTTGATGCATTAGTTTCATCCACAAAATGTTTGTTAAAGTCAGGTGCAGCCAAAACTAGAACTCTTGTCATGGCCACTTTTAACTTCTCAAAGGCTTCTTTGGCTGCTGCATTCCATTGGAATTGATCTTTCTTTAATTGTTGCGTTAAAGACCAAGCAATTTTCCCATATCCCTCCACAAGTTTTATATAGTATCTGGTTAAACCCAGGAACCCTCTCAATCCTTTAACATCTTTGGTGTAGGCCATTCTAACATTGCTTGTATTTTACTAGGGTTAGCCACTACCCCCTGTCTGGATATGATGTCCCCAAATACTCTATTTGGGGTCGACCAAATGAACATTTTTTTTGTTCATAACTAATCCATGATGCCTTAAGGTTTCCAAGACAGATTTGACATGGTCAACATGGTTATTCCAATTCTTACTGAACACCAAAATGTCATCAAAAAATACTAAAGCAAACTTCCTCAAATAAGGATGAAGAACCTGGTTCATGAGATCTTGGAAGGTGGATGGTGCATTGGTAAGCCCAAATGGCATCACAAAAAATTCATAATGTCCCTCATGTGTCCTTAAAGCAATTTTGTTGACATTTTCCTCTTTCATTCTAATCTAGTTGTAACTAGATTTCAAATCCAATTTAGTGAATACCCGAGTTCCTCCTAACTCATCCAATAGCTCATCTATAACGGGAAGAGGGAATTGATCTGGCATGGTCAGCTTGTTAAGAGCCATGTAATCTATGTAGAATTTTCAACCTCCATCCTTCTTCTTGACTAAAATTACGGGGCTACTAAACAGATTGTTGTTGGGTCTTATAATACCAACAATCAACATCTCCTTCACAAATCTCTGAATTTCATTTTTTTTATAATAAGGATATTTGTAGGGCCTGATGTTCAAAACCGTTGATCTTGCCTTGTGATTGCATGATTCTTGGGGGAGGTAATCCTGTGGTTCCTAGAATAATTCAACAAATTCTTCTAGTATGACCATCATCTCCTTATCACAGACACCCTCTTCTTCCTAGTGTATGGCTTCCAAGATTTGATACGAAAGTATGAACCCCTCTCATTCATCATTGAGAGCCTTCAGTAAGGCCTTCTATGATGTTTGTGATTTGCACAAAGAGGGATCACCCCTTAGTTTCTTTTTCTCTCCCCCGTGGCCCCATGCTAACTCTAGATTTTTAAAGTTAGCTCTCACTTCTCCCAAACCCGCCAACCACTCCAGTCCCAACAATATATCTAATCCTCCTAAGTCCATGAGGAGGAAACGTTGTTGTATAATAATACCTTTCACCTCCAATCACAGTTGTGGCAAATTCCCCTGTTCTTCAACTTTTCCCTTGTGCCCACTTCCACTTCAAACTCTGTAGTATTTTGGACCTTCAAATTAAGCAATCGAGTCAATTTTCGGGATATAAAATTTGTTGTAGCTTCGCAATCTACCAGTACAACCACTTCAACATCATTAATTGTCCTTTTCACCTTGAATGAATGGTTAAAAGTCAGACCCACCTCCTCTGCAAGGAGATTTGTAAGACTTTCATTGAAAGCATCTCCGATTTCATTTCCTCCTCTCCATTGTCCTCCGAATCCGCACCTTCCGTCCTTTTCGTCAGCACGAGTTATAAGTGTTTCATCTTGCAAACATGTTTGCAACCCCACAATTCACCACATTTAAAACATAACCCTTTACGACTCCTTTCTCTGAGCTCAGCTTGGGATAACCCCCCCTCCGTTGATTTTCTTATCCCCTCCTTCGATCTCCAATCCTCTACTAGAGTTCCCTTCTTTCCCTCCTCCTTGTTCCCACCTAGTAAACCCTCTATTTGGTTTCACCAACAGTCGTTCCTGCATTTTTTTTTCTAGACTCAACAACCCCACTCGTAGAAACGCTTGGTTCTTCTCAATAGTGCAAAAATGGCTTATACTGTCACCTATTCCATGTCTATTCAAGAAAATCCCAACGTTAAAAATGACTGATGACATTTTTGTAACCCTCCACCTCCGACGTTGAGTAACATCAGTTGACTAGCAACAAACGTTTAATAACGTCGGTGCTCCTAGCAATAGACATTGAGTAATGTTTGTGCACACATGGTCTGACATCAAATTCAATTTGCAGTTTTAAAAAACACAAAATCCTTTTCTAGTTCCTATTTCTTTGCCCTTTCCTCCTTCTACAGTGACCCAACGACGACAACGAGTTTTCCACCACCGCAAAAGGTGATTTTTAATTCGTTTAACTCAAATGAAACTTGATTGGCACCTTTGGTTTACATTTTTTTAACATTTTTACCGTTCATTTAGGCTAGGATTCACATGGCAACAGTAGCAGCGAGGTTGTGCAACTCCTCTGACGACCTTCAACAACATCAACAAAAGACGACTAGCTTCTCCACGACCACCCTAAAAACACTTTTCTCAAACGTTGAATCTTCGGATCTTCTCCTGTCAACCCTTAGCTTCCAATTAGTAATGGTTTTCTTTTAGGGTTTCATTTTTTTTCACTTTGCCGTTAATTTCTCACTTTGGCATCTTTGTTGTTTATTTCTGTGAAGAGATTCAGTTTTAGGTGCTGTGTTTCGAAATCTCTGGTGCATTTAAGACTGGCTGATTTGCCCCATTCAGTGGCCATGCCATCTCTGTTTTGGGTTTGGTTGATTGTGGTTACTTCATAGTCGTTTCACGTGTTCAAACAAAGCAAATTTTTTCCTTCTTTCAGCGTGAAAATGGACGTCTATTGTCCAATCCTCCGACGTTAACTAACGTCTGTTGTTCAATCCCCCGACGTTAACTGACGTCGATGTATATTTCAGACGTTAATTTTGAAATCACCCAATACGACGTCGGAGTTTGGACAAACGTTAAAGGCCAAATATATCAGACGTTAAAAGCCTTTTTGTGTTAGTCTCTCTTCTATTAGTAACACACGATCCATTAGTTCATCTAGAGACTTTGAATCATATAGTTTAAGCTCGACTTGGATTTTCTCCTTCAACCCGTTTAGGAAAATTCCCTTTAACATTATCCTTTCTTCTTTTTTTAAAGGAGCTGATTCTCTTTCGAATTTTTCTGATACTTCATCACTAGTGTCGTTTGTTTGATGCACAATAATGGTCCAAATGGGTTTTGGATTACCCTAGGTTGAAATCGTCGCACCAGAGCACCTTTGAAAGCTTCCCAGTTTATCTCTGAGTTTTGCTCCTCCCACCATTGGTACCAACTGAAGGCTTGATCCTCTAACGCTATCACCACCTCGTCCAACTTGTCTTCTTCTTCGAGCATGTTTAACTTGAAATACCGCTCCACTATGATTATCCATCCATAAGCATCTTCTCCTCTGAAAATGGGGATTCGCAGTTTTCATCCCCCGAAATCCCGTGAAGATTCCCTACTACTCAAGTTGGTCGTATCACTATCGCCATCTATGTTCTCCACCTCATCGTCTTTGGTCGCCTTCATACCCCTTCTTCTGTGTGAGTGTCGCTTGTGGGAATGTCCCCTACAAGAAGGGCTTCTGGCTAGTATCAGATTCTTTAACTCTAAAATTTGGAGTTCAATTCCTTTGATGCGTTTTTCCATAGTGTTCTGTGTAAGAACCATGCACCCCAAAACTGTGTGTTGTGATACCAATTGATACTACACCGTGGGAGTAATAGAGAATTAAGAAGAAAAGGACAGTAGGGATATAAAAATTATTGTTTTATTAGTTTGTAAAGAAAGATAAACATAACAATGACTCTCGAGAAAGAGAGAGAGAGCACACTGCAACCTCAACCCAAAATCTTCTAAAAGCCCTTCCTCCTCTCTCTACCCATTCGTCTCCTCCCTATATTCCTTTCATCTCCCACACCAACAAAAAGATCTACAAGATTCTATTTTCTCTCTCTTCTTGCCAGATCAACTAATACCGTTAGCACCCTCACCGCCCTAATATGTGCTAGTGGACCCCAGCTAATAGGTTTCCACTTTCTCCTTTCATACACTTTAGTAATCTTTTCCTCTTCTCTCTTTTTCTTTTGGGCTTGGGTTTGTTTCGTAATAGTATGCTTTTCTAAATTCAATCATCCCTTATATATTTTATCGAAATATTCCTAACTTGAACGTCGAAGTGCCTGCAGGTACCCACCCTCTAGTAGTATTGTCAGGGAAACACTTTAAAGAAAAGTCATGAGGAGTATAAGTCAAAGAAGGAGACTCATTGAGATCGCTTGACTCTTTGTACAAGAACAAAAGTAAAATAGGAAACACACATTTTCGAACAATAAAATATTGTAATTAGTTTTAAATTATTTTAATTCTTGTTACAATGATTTTGCTGAAGATATTAGTTTCTTTCCTGAATGTGATTTTGCTAAATTATTAGTCACGATGATGCTGGCTCAGTATTGTACATAAGGGGATTATTTTGCTTAATGAATTTCGAATCCCAACAAATCCAATGTAACATATATCTCTTCTGTTTTAGGGTGTGATCTATCGCCAGCAATAAAATAGTGTAGTTCTTGGCCAACTTGAATCCAGCTACACCCAGGAATCTTTCGTAGACCCTTTTCTTTCATGAATCTCCTTATATTTGACACTTCATCCCATTTTCCGACAGTTGCATATACATTTGAAAGAGCCACATAATTCCCTGAATTATGCGGGTCCAATTTCAACAACCATTTTGCTATATAATCTGCTAGTTCTATATCATGATTTTGTCCACACGCCGCAAGCAGAGATCCTAATATATGTGCATCAGGATGGCTTGGCATTGTCAAAATAGTCTTAAGAGCTTCATCTAACTGGCCATCGTTGGCAAAAAGTTTGATCAAACAACCATAATGTTCCTGACTCGGTGACATCTTGAGATCAGAGACCATATACTTGAAAATCTCGATGCCCTCCTTCACCAACCCCCCGTGGCTGCATGCAGACAACACACTGGTAAAGGTTATGTGATCTGGCACGATTCTTTTTCTTCCCAACTTTTTAAAAAGCGCAAGAGCTTCTCTAGCTTGACCATGAGATGCATATGCAGATATCATTGCATTGTACACAGACAACTCCTTTGTTGAACACATACTGAACACGTACTTGGCATCATTCAATGCTCCACATTTAGCATACATATCTATCATAGTAGTCGCGATATCAAGAGACTGAAACATATAATGCCTCATAATGTACCCATGAATTGCCCTTCCATATTTCAACAATGCCATACTGGTGCAGGCTGAGAGCGCAGAAGTTATGCTCATGTTATTAGGTCTGATTCCCACATCCTGCATCTCCCTGAGAACCATCATAGCATCACAACCAAGACCATTCTGGGCCAAACCAGACATCACCGTCGTCCACGTGATCAAATTAGGCGTAACACCAGAGGAGCACATTTCCGCAAACACATTTCTAGCTTCAGCAACCTGACCATTCTTAAAGAAACCAAAAATCACAGAATTCCAAGAAACCACATTTGGAGGCACACTCTCCAGCTGCATTTGAAAGAACAATTTCAGGGCCTCCCCACTCAGACCCTGCTCAGCACAAGCAGCCAACATCGTATTCCACAACACAATGTCCTTCTTTCTGGTAGAGCTGAAAACTCTTCTTGCACAATCCATCTTCCCACACTTCGCGTACATATCAATGATTCCACTTGAGACAACCACATCATACTCAAAATCATTCTTAACACAATATCCGTGTGCCTTCATGCCCAATCCTACATCTCTTGTATCAGCAGCAACAGCCAACAAAGAAGACAATGTAACACAGTCAAACCTCAAATTCTGTTCCCTCATCATAACACACATCTCAAGCGCCTTCCCAACCATCCCATACTGCACATAACCCGAGACAACCAAATTCCACGCCACCATATCTCTCATCACCATTTCTCCAAAAACCACTTCACCTTCCTCAACCAAACCAACCTTGAAATAGAAGTTCATAATTGAACTCCCCAAAACGTTATCCAACTCCAACCCTCTCACAACAGCAAGGCCATGCCCTTGTCGTCCTTCTCCAACGGCCTCCAAATTCGCACATGCCGTAAAAAAACCCGACAAAGCAACGGGAGTTACTTCCACTCCTTGCAACCTCATCTCCCGAAACATCCCTATCGCCTCCTCATTCATTCCGTTTTGCGCGTAGGTCACAATCATGGAGTTCCAAGCAACGTCGTTTCTCTCAGCCATTCCATCAAACACCCTCTCCGCATCCTCCAAAGCCCCACACTTCCCATACATGTCCACAAGACTAGTCGCAACATAAACACATTCACTTAACCCCGGTGTCTTCACGACGAAC
This sequence comes from Vigna unguiculata, assembly GCF_037176805.1. Taxonomy (NCBI): domain Eukaryota; kingdom Viridiplantae; phylum Streptophyta; class Magnoliopsida; order Fabales; family Fabaceae; genus Vigna; species Vigna unguiculata. Next base: position 6,570,505 of record NC_140800.1, read on the forward strand.
GCGTGAACCCCTTTACCAAATCCGACCCACCGAAGAAACCCGCAAGCCTTCAAAACATTGGGCACAACGAAGTTGTCGGGTAAGAACCCTTGGTTTTGCATTTCTATGTAACCCAAAAGCGCTTCTTCGCAACGGCCCGTTCGCGTGTGCAACCCGATAATGGCCGCCCAGGAGAAGACGTTCTGGCTTTGGGCATCGCGGAAGAGGCGCGTTGCCACGTCGGAGGCGCCGCATTTGGCGTAGAGAATGATTAGCTTGGATTCGACGAACTCGTTCTGGTAGAAGGAAGGACCTTTTTTTATGAGGTGGGCGTGGATTTGAATGCCGAGGGGTAGGGCTCTCTCGTAGACGCAGCCCTGAAGGAGCGTTCCGTAAACGTCGGGGCCCGCCTGGAGGTTCCGCCATTGCATTTCGGAGAGGGAATCTACGGCTTCGCGGATTCGGCCATCTTTGCAGAGCAAAGAGAAGTGGTTGTGAGAGAATTGTTTGGGCGTGAGGTTTGTGAGGTTTTGGGGTTTGGAATGGGGAAGGTGGAGGGGAGGGTTGGGGACTGAAGGAAGGAGAGAAGCCATGCATGCATGGAGGTCACGGTGGTCGGAATTTGCAGAGGGAGGAAGAGCGACGTCGTGAATTGAGAATTTGAACGGTGGTGATTGGCTCTGAACAGATAATTCAGCACATGTAAATAAATGATCAAGTTCAGTCTTTTATGAACTAAAGTGAGGATAGTTACACAAATTTTATCCTTTAGTTTCTATATATCTAAAATTCATTTATTTCGGTTAACTATTTCCCTGATATTAAAGAAATTATGGTTAGATCAATAGCATGTGTCAGGTGGAGTAAAGTAAAGTTTTTGCAAAAATGCTGTTAAATTGCTTACAATTAGATAATAATTTGAAAAATGTTGTTTTCACAATCTCTTACCGATAAACAACCAATTGAACTATCTGATAACAAGATAATAATGACAAAGATTAAAAGTTATTTCATATGAATAGTTATTTTTATAAAGTCTTTCTAAGGTAACGTTGATCCATAACTATATTGGATATATTGTTTATTTTAGAAGGAGAAAGAAAAACAAATTGAAAGGGAAGAAAAAGAAATGCAGAGTTGAAAAAGACGAGTAATAAAAAGGAGCAATGATACATATTTTTACTTATTACATTTTAATTCTTTTTCTTTTTCTCTTTTCTTATCATATCGGTTTTTTTTCTGTAATAGATAAATTACTCTCCATAATTATGAGATTAGGCAAAATTTTTAAAAAATTACGAATTTAGGCAAAACGTGATGGAGAGACGTTTCCTCATGAAGAAATCGTGAGGGATGTATGTTTTTGGGTCAAAGGAGAGAAATCATGTGGGGATTAGACGTTTTCAGCTGAAATCGTTTAGGGGGACACGTTTTGTATATTGTGATGTAATCGATTACTAAATGAGTCACAGGATTTCTGAATTAATGTAATCGATTACGTGGGATTGTAATCGATTACAATCTTAATTAAAAAAAAATTTGATTTAATGGTCAATTTCTCAAACCCCTTCAACTTCCTTACGGGTGCAATGAGAAAAGTTCCAAAGTTCTATGTTCCTCCTCTTCGTACATGACGACATGCTTCCAAACAATTAAATACCCATCTCCTACACTTCTTTTTGTAGGGACTACCTTCCTCCTCCTCTCTATCTACTACTCCCCTGCAATATAATTCATTAAATTAATTCCATTTTTGAAAACAAAATCTCGTATCATTACTAGGTTAGTGCATACAACACATACCTTTGTTGCCTCTAAAGTAACAACAGTATGAATTGTGGAGTTCGAGGAGTATGAGAAAAGGCAAGGCTGTTACGCTTCTGCTTTTATCTCTCGCGTGCTTTGTGATTCTAAAACCAATAGAACACATTCTTCCCTTCGATCTTACTTTCCTAACTGAACAGTGATCTGCTCTATCTGTTGGGCATTTGGAGTTCTCGTCCCACCTTTGTACAGCATCTCCAATATACCAATCTGTTCTTGCGTCGGATTCCACCGCGTCCCTCCTGGATGCGTTTCAACCTGTGCATTAACCATACCACCCAACAATTAAATCAACTTCTTTTTAAATAAATAACGATACTTGTGTAATTGATTACATTAACCCAGAAATATTAGATAATCGATTACAATAATATGTAATTAATTACATTGTTCCAGAAATCCTGCAACTCATTCAGTAATCGATTACATCATAAAATAATCGATTATAACATACAAAACGTGTATCTCCTTAACGATTTCAGCCGAAAACGTCTCATTCCTACACGATTTCTTTCCTTTGACCCAGAAATGTACATTCTCTCACGATTTCTTCATGAGAAAACGTCTTCTCCCAACACGTTTTGCCTAAATTCGTAATTTTCAAAAAATTTGTCTCGTAATTATGGAGATGTGATTTACCAGAAAAAAAAACCTATCATATCATATAATCTATAAACCTATATTCTTTTCTCTCTCTCTAAATATATGTCAAGTGTTAATGGAACTTTTTTGTGTTCATAAATCATTTTTCAAACATTGAGCACTGCAACATTTTTGTCTTACTACGTAAAAAAAGAGAAGATTGTTTATTCTTAGAAGCCATTCTCTTAAGATTTTTGAAAACGATTTTAAAATTTTGGTAAGATTCGTGTGAGACGGAATTCTCAAAATGAACAGCTACTTCTGTGAATAATATTGATACAATTTCATTTGTAAACTTTTTTAAATGAGTTTTTTATGAAAAAAAAATCAGAATAATTTTTTAATTTAGATCCAAGGCTAATTCATGGTTCCTCCGATGATGATACAATTTGACTTTTTTTTATTTATTCAGTTGTGAATTCATGTGATTTTCTTTCTTTTTTAATTTCCGGTTCTTAATTTAATTTTTTAAATATAAATGTTTTGAGTTTCGAACTAAATTAGATAAAGATTGATCCATTTAAGGTTAGGATATTGAATAATGCGTCTAAATCACTGAGTTCCAAAATTTGTATTATTATAGAGAAATTTTTTTGTTCTGATCATTTCATCTTATCAAGAATTTCTTAGTTCTTGTGCACATCTTCTAAACACCTATCTTCATATTTTTCTTTTATTTTATTTAATTGTAGTTCTACACATCAAAATCACTATTTTCTAATTCTTCAAATTTAGATTTATTACTCATAATAGCATTTATGCAAAATTTTGAATTTGTTCGTCAAATTTCCTTAAATTATAAATCGAGTTTTAGAAAGCTTGTTTCAATTATTTAAAGGTTTAAATTACATGCTAAATCGTAAATTTTCACATTGTCTAAAAGTCATCCAATTTTGAACTTTGTAACATGAGATTAACTTCTTCGGTAAGTCTAAAAGTCATTGTAGTTAAGAAGAATCCTCATCACATGGTATCAAGAACTTGTTCTCAACACCAATTTGGCTAGCAAAATTTAGTTTTGCTAAGTTTTCTTGTTCTAGTTTTGTTTCTTTTGGTTATGAATTGTGTTTTTGTTGTGCTAAGTGTGAGGTGTTTTTTGTAATAGGTTTTTTCTTCTTGTTTGTGCCATGTTTATCTTATTTGTTTGTTGGTAGTGAAATTGTTCTTTTTATGTTGGTTCTATATTTTAGTTTTAAACCATGTTTGTGCCACTTTTAGAAGAAATTATTAATTATAAATTATTTTATTCTTATAATAATCTTAAGTGCAGAACGAGTGAAAAAGGACAAAAGTGTTTCATTATAGAAAAATCTAGTGAAAACACGAGTGAATCCATCGAGTGTAAACATGTGAGAAGATACGTGATGTTCAATATTTTTCTAGACAATTTAATTTGAAGTATGACGAGAACAAGTGATGGTAGTGGTGATAGTTCTCAACTTGATAGAGCTCAAAGGCTACTACTTGATGTTATGACTACACAAATACAAAGAATATTGAGAGTAAACTAAAGCAGTTAATTTGACCCATGGCCCCTTTGAAAAGGCCCTCTTTTAGGGGCCCTCACCTCCCAAAGCCCATCTCAAGTAGGTTAGGGTCAACGCTAAGGTGGATTTGACCCTACTACAAAATTTTAATTAATTCTTAAAATAATACCTTCAGCCTAAATCATATATCGATTTTAGTCATCTTAGGACAAAGGCCAAGACAGACCAACCAAGGGCGAAGGTTAAGATGGAAAATTTGAGATAAACTCTCTTGGACCGAAGGTCAAGAAGATTCAACTCGAGCTGAAGGTCGGGACAGACTAGCTAAGGTTGAAATTCGAGACCGATTGACCTAGGCTGAAGGTCGAGACGAGCAAACCTTGGCCGAAGGTTGAGACAGACCGATCGAGTCGAATGTCGAGACAAATCTAATTGAGCCAAAGGTAGAGACAGATTTGCTCGAGCCAATGATTGATATAAGTGAACCCAAAATAAAAGTCGAGACGAACCTAGTCTGAAATTCGGCCAAATTAGGGCGAGTACACCTCGGCTGAAATTCAACCAAGTACACCGCAACAAAAATTCGGTTGAGTTGGCCTTGACCAAATTTCGCCCGAGGCAGCCACGAACGAAATTAGGTTCAAATTAGGCCAAATTTCGACCTTGGTCGAAATTTGGTCGGTTTTAGCCAAGTTACTGAGTCAACCTCGACCAAATTTTGGGCAAAGTCAATTGAGTCAGCATCGACAAAATTCGATCGAATTCGACCGAGTTGGCCCCAACTAAAATTAGACTGAATTTTGTAGAGTCAACTTTGGCTGAATTTTGGCCGAATCATTCCTTGTCAAATTTCAGTTGAAATCGGTAGATTTAACTCAATCAACCTTGATTAAATTTGACCAAAATTTTGCCAAGTTCGACGAAGTTAGTCCCAACCAAAATTCAGTCGAGTTAGTTGTTAGGTGAAAAACGGCAAGTGCACCAATCACACGTAGCAAGTAATAAATATCGTTCTCTCCACAGGGACTTGTGCAACACATGACAACTCTCACAATTCACAACTCAAATAGACAATAAAGCTCACAAAAACACAAAAAAACTATTTTTAGTATTTTATCAAATAGTTGGTGTGCAACATAAATTTAACATAGATTATATACAATTGTCAATACTAGATTTCATTCACTTTATTCTCATGCATTCACAAACATCTCAAATCCAATTTCATGCCAAAATCAACTTACAAAAATGCTCAAATCCTATTCCTAGCGACTTTGAGTCTATGATAACTCATCAAGTTTCATTTCCTTGAATCCTCAATAAGTGAAATCATGCATTAAGTTCAAGAGTCTTAAGATTACTAATGAATCATGTTCTATCCCTAGATACAAGCTCCATTAGGCATTCAATTTCAGTTCTAGGTTCAAAAGACATTTTCCAACACCTCAAGAACCACAAATTATGCATGGGTGGCCAAACCAAAGCAAGCATTAAGCATGGAAATCAAATGCTAACATAGAAATGGAAAATCATATTGATTAACATCACAAAATGCACAAGAATTTAGTTCATTACATCTAATCTCAACAAAATAGGCTTAGCTCTCCATGGTGGAGAACTTAGGTTTTACAAATTAGAGAGATAAGGAAGAGATGGAACCAAAGAGAAGATGCAAGCCCTCTCCTAAGGTTCTTAGCAGCTGCTTCGTGCTCCAATTGCGCCTCCTCTTCGCATCAACACCTCCATTTCGTAACCCATATTCCTATCCAACCCCGAAAGGGGAAAACACCACCATGAATGGAGGAGAAGACCCAAGGAGAAGTGGGAGAGCTTACCAACACCCCTAGTAACCTCCAAGAGGCTCCCCAAGCACCCAAAAGTGTTTCTCTATTGTGTAAAATGAGGAATGGACCAAACCCTCATGAGAAACAAGATTAAAAACCCATTTTTTGACATGTCAGCGACGCCACCACTCAGCCTTGTCTCAGCAGCACTCAGCACCATATTTTGCGAACTAAATGACGCTCAACCCCACTTTTCACCGCTCAGCCTTGTGGTGCTCAACCCCAGTTCGCCACTGCTCAGCCTTGGGCAGTTTGATAGCATTATGTATTTGAAGCACTGGGCGTGATTCCAGTGGGGTACTAAATTGAACAAACCAAAAATATGGGGACCAAATTGAACTTAACCAAAAAATTGGGGTACCAAATCAGTAATTATACCAAAAGATAAAAGGGAAATAAAAAAATTAGATGTCTTAAAAAAATTATTACAAAATGACACTTTAAAATATCATATTTTTCATTATTAATATGATAGTTAATAGGGATGGCAACGGGGCGGGGCGGGGACGGATTTCGCTATCCCATATCTATCCCCGTAAAAAAAAATCATCCCCATCCCCATACCCAAATTCAACAGGTATCAAACTTTTGTTCCATCCCCATCCCCATCGGTAACAGGTATAATCTCGTACTCATACTCATATCCGTTTTCTTACTACTTTAATATTAATTTTTATAAAATAATAAAAAATTACCTTAAAGGAAACATAATATTATCAAATATCTATAACAATATATAAAGAGGATTCTCTCTTTTGTGTTCACATTTCATAATACCAGTTTTACCCTTAATTATTTTAAAAATTAATTATTTTATAAATAATTTACTTTTAATCGTTATTCTAAAAACCTTTTTTGTCTTAAACCATTATTTTAAAAACTTTTTTTGTACATATCTCTTTTTTTTTAATTTTACATTTAACAACTATTTTAAAAATTAATTATATATTTGTTATTGATCTTAACTTAAATTTCTTGAAAATAAAAAAATGCGAACACATAGGTGCGACAACGCCTGTGTGTTCGCTAGTTCAATATTAGGAGGATGATTGTTTCTTCGATATCAAATACTTTGAAATAAATTATAATTCTTTATATTTTATATTAGAATACCAAATAAAATTTCATAAGAACCAAAACATTTATTAAATTTGCAAACATTAATGAAACCTAGTTGATAAAATTTAAAAATATTTTAAAAAAAAATATAAAAGGAAAAAAAAATTCAAATTAAAATATATTTTAAATGTTTGTTTACTTCAATTTTTTAAATTATAATGAATCTCTTTTTTATACACTAATAAAAGTTATAATACATCACTTGATCAAAATGACGCAAAGAATAAATAATAAATGTTATAAAATTTTAACATAGATCTTGTATCTTTCGAACTCAAGTATATGTTAGATGGTGATAAAAAAAATATTCATAGCAATTACATTAAATTTTTATATTGTAGTAAATAAAAATTATTTATACAGTTATAGTGAAAAAATTAAAGTATGATTGTAATGAGTTAGAAAATAAAAAATAATTAGATAAAATATATCGAAATAATATTCTACATGATGAAAATAAACAAAAAATAAAAATATTAAAAATTAACAAATGTGTGTCTTATAAACAATTTGGAGACTATTGAAAGGAATCACATAAAGAAAAACAAATGTATAATTAAGGGTATGATAAGATGAAAAACATCTTAGAGATCTAAGAAAAAATTTCAAATATCAACATATATACTCAATAGTTGAGAAATAAGAAAAATTGTTTTAGTGAAACAAAAAAGTTCTTCAAATGAAACAAAAATTAATAATAATAAGTAATTTTTTTTTATATTATCTAGTAAATGAAAGGTTTATGCTATTAAACACTTGAATTGAGAGTATTAAACATTCTCATGTGAAAGAAAAATATACAATAAATAAAAATATTTTAAAATAATAGAAATATTCAAATGTTAGAAATACAATTTTTTTAATTGACATACATCATTTTAACATAATTACATAAAGGTTATGATAAGATAAAAAATATATTGGAGATGCGAATGAGTTTCATAACAAACAAAATAATTAAAATAAATAAAAAATAGAAAGTGTATATATATATATATATATGGTTACTTAATTAATTGTGAATATTTTAATAATTTAAACGATAATAGAGATATGGCGGGGACGAGTATTATGGCGGGATATGTACATCCTCATCCCATATCCAATTGAAAAAATCGAGAATTTTCTATACCCTTACCTATACCCAGTCAATGTGAAGATTCTCCGTCAAAATGGAAACGAATTCAGACAATACTCACATAGACAAATTTATTTGTCATCTCTAATATTTAGTAACAGTTAAAACTACCATACAATACATAAATGTTATGACAATTCTCAAATTGTTGTATTATACTATAAGTTGCTACATATTCTAAGAACCGTCGTATTAAAACTGTTATGATCTTTTGTAGTTTTTTTAAAAATTTATCTTAAGAAAGAACTGAATTTAGACTATAAATTTAGTTAATTAATTATGTGTTATTAATATTATTTGTTCGTCAAATGATCTAACCTAATTATTCGTAATATATATATATATATATATATATATATTAATTAGTATTTATTCTAGTGTAAAACATAACACTAGTGCAGAATGGGGTTTTTAACTCGCCTTATAGGCTTCGGTTACTGCGGGACCGAAGCCTATAAGGAGGCGGTGGCATTTTTGAAATTTTTCTCAGCATTCTGCCTCGGGTCCCAAACTAACCGAAGCATATAACCAGTTTTATGCTTCGGTTCTCAACCGACCGAAGCCTATAACCCATCTGTGTCACCCAGATTTACAAAACTGCCACTGACAGCGCACGCTTTGGCCTCGGGTGACAAAAAACCGAGGCCTATAACAGAGATTTGGCCTCAGGTGGCGAAGAACCGGGGCCTATACACTTCCATTTGGCCTCGGGTGATTGACAACCGGTGCCAAAATGCGTGCCCTTTTTTCTTTTTCTTCTTCCCCGCCGCAGTCTCCATTTCTCTAAACAACTCCATTTCTCTCTTCTCTCTCCCTGCAACCTAGCCAGCCTTTTTTTCTTTTTCTCCTTCCCCGCCGCAGTCTCCATTTCTCTCTTCTCTCTCCCTGCAACCTACCCCTCCACCGTCGCTGGTTCGTTGGTTCGTTGCCGCCGCTGGGTCGTTGTCGCCGCTGGGTTGTTGTCGCCGCTGGGTCGCTGTCGCCGCTGGGTCGCTGCCGCCGCTGGTTCGCTGCAGCCGCTGGTTCGCTGCACCTCCATTTCCTGATTCCTTGATTAAATTTTATATGTAGTTTTTAGGGTTTGTTGAAAAGGGTGGCTGAAATGCAAAGTGAGAGAGGGGCTGAAACCAGATTTGGAAGGATGTCCTCAGAGATGCTGAGAGAAAGCAAATAACAAGTCATGCCGTGAAGGATTGGCTGCAGAAACTCACGGATGAACTTTCAGATGACCCAGATGAACTTTCAGATGTGGATGGTAATGAGGATGATACCACAGAGGGGTTCTTCCAACTGCAGTGGTGCTCGAACGACTTACCACAACTGCAGTGGTGGTCCAAAAAAATGTCCCCTATGGCCTCGGTTCTTACGTTACCCGAGGCAGAAAAAGCGTTTTATGGCTCCAGTTAACACCCGAGGCCAAAAGTCATACCTTTTGGCCTCACCCCAATATGCCTCGGTTCTAAAACCGAGGCAGAATAACAAAAACAACCGGGGCCAAAAGCCCTTACTGCACTGGTGTAAGTTTTGATAAAGTGTTGATGAAAAAATTAATTAAACTAAACTAAAAATTCATGAAAACTCTGAAATACATTATAATGATAGAATAATTTTAGTATTATATATATAGAATGATAAATAAGATTCAAAGACTCAAAGGATGGGAAATAAAGTGAGGATTTTTGAAAAAGAAAAAGAAAAGTGTGAGTTGCACACCTGTTTAGGGTGACCAACTCACATAGAATCATGTTTGAGAATGAAGTTATATTTAACTAATTATAGTTTATTATAAATTTAAAACGTTGCCTGCACGGTGGAGGTAGAAAGGAAAACAAATTAGTTAATGTAAGTGCCAATATTCTTCAATTTTTTTTAAAATCTTTACAAGACCAATAATCGTCTTCAAAAGGTAGAACCCTTCTTTCAACTTTGTTTATGCCAAATTGATTCCTTATTCGTTAGGGTTTTGGTTTTGTTAATTGAAGGTTTGATTAATTAGATTTAGAAGGAAGGAATATTGTGCGTGTGTTGAAGGAGGAGACAAAAGGGATATTCAGAAGAAAGAGGATATGGAGGAATATTACAGTCTTCTTCTTTTTCAATCCTAAATATTTCTTTTGCTTTTCCTTTGTAACAGAGAACAAAAAAAGAAAAGAAAAATGGCAATAAAAGGCATGGCTTGAAGGAGAAGAGTGAGGGAATTTGATGCACTCTTTTAATCAACACTAAAACTTTCACTTTTTCATTTTTTTAATTAAGAATCTCACATTATCTTTTCTTTCTAACTTTTCTTTTACTTGTTAGGTTCCTTTACGTGCGTGTTGCTCTTCATTTTCTTCTCATATTTTCATCCACAAACTTAAAACAAAAAAATTAAAAATTAACTCTTTCATACGTATGCATAAATTGAAACTATATAAACAATATATGTATATATTTATAAATTAACTTATAAATAACTAACCTAAATTTAACTTATAAAATTAATTTTATTAGGATAGAAACTTTTAAGTCTATTTTAATTTTACAATGTCGATTTATAAAATAAGGTTACATTTATATATTATAATTTAGTTATATATATATAGTCAATGCTGAATATTCAACATGCTATCATATGTTAAAAATCAAAATAACTAAATATTTGTGAATGATTAAAGTAGTAAGTAACTTGATAGATATAATAAATTTTTCTAAAATAGATTATGATATTATATTAAGAAATGAACGCTCAATACAATTTTAATAAAAAATCAGAGTTCACAAAAAAAATTATATATGTTAAATACTATTTTTTCTGAATTATAAATATACATGTTAGTTATTTTTCTATTCGCGTTAGTATGGTTAACTATGAATGAGAACCACTTTTGAGTTTTGGGATATGTCAATCCAGAAAAAGAAATTGTGTCAAGTTTTCAAATATAGTTATTTCTTCCAAAAAAAAATTATATTGTAGAGGAAATTTCAAATTAACTAAAATCAAACCACATAGGTAATAGATTTTGTTAAGCAAAATTTAATAGGCCATTTGATTTTGATTAAGTGCTTTACAACAATATATAAAACATTATTTTATAAATATTAAATCTTAATACACTACAAAAAAAATTATTATCAACGGTCCGAATCTATTGGAAACAACCAATATTCGTCGATAAATATGTATTTTTGACGGATTACCAACGAACCCTTATCTGTCGGTAAGAGAATCATAGATAATATTTACTGACGGATTATGTTATTCGGTAATTACCAACGAATATGTCTTTCAATAATTATCGGTAAATATGTCCTTCAGTAATTTTCGACAAATAAATTTCATCATTCACTTACAAATCTCTTCGTTGAAGCGAGATGAAATAAACGATTTTCTTCAATTGTTCTGAATCTTCGCTTTCCTCCAAATACACAAACAAACACGTGAAACCACGATAATGTGCATTCAAAGTTCTCTTCTATGTATTGATCCACACAAACAAACACATTGTAAAATTAAGAAATTAATGAAAAATTTAGGAAATATATTTTTAGGTGAAATTGTATGGAAAGGATGACGTGAATAAGTTACGCGTAAGATAGGTAACATCACCTAATTATTTTCTTGAAGTTAAATTAAATTTGTAATGTTTCTTTTTAACTAGGGTAATGATAAATTTAGGTAGTGTTTATTAAAAGTCGTTGCAAACTTTTTATGGCATTAATAGGGGTTTAGCAACGTAGGTAATTTGCATGTTCTTAGCAACTGTAGTAAATAACTTGCCGTGATGCTTTTCCAACAAATTGACCAATACATTTGGGTGAGATTTAAACCATTAATATAAATTTTCTTTCCTTCAATTTTAAATAAAAAAAAAGATTAAAATTCATATATTGAGGAATCGAATTTTAGATTAATTTTCTGACGAAATTACATTCATTCATGTTGAACATTCGGTTTCAATGGAATAATGAAATCAAACTCTGAACCAATACAATAAACCATATTTAGATGATTATTTAACATATCGAATTATTTGAGATAAGATACTATTTAGTTAAAAAAATAGGCTTAGTTACTATTTTGGTCCCTTAATTTGTTGATTTTGTTCATTTTGGTCTCCTTATTATTTTTTGGTTCAATTTGGTTCTCTAATTTTTTAAAAGGTTCAATTTGATCATTGTCGTTAAGTTGATGTTAAAACCGTCTTCGTGGCCACATGTCATTTTGTGGAAATTTCAAAATTTTTTAATTTTTTTTCAAAAAATTAAATTGCTACGTGTCACATAGTTGTGTCACGTGTCAACTTGAGAATTTTTTTAATTTTTATTTTTTCTAATTAAAAAAAATTGTCACGTGACAGGTTATGATTGTACTACGTGTCAAATTAACATTGGTGGTTTTCAATTTAGTCCCTCTATTTACAATTTTGATTCAATTCAGTCTCTCATTTTTTAAAATGATTCAATTTTATCCTATGTAATTTGAGACCAAATTAGTAATTAAGTTTAATTACAACTTATATATACATGTTAAAATAATTTTTAATATATTTATAGATCAAATTACTCCGCCTAACTATTCAAATTATTATTTTTTTACATGTGTACAAAATTTTATGTGTAAAAAATTACAAGTGAAAAAAATATATTTAGTAAAAAATGTTTTTTTTTTTTTTGTAATTTCCTACTTTCCCCACTTTCATCCTAGTTACACACACTTCTAATTAATCCCCGCATGCAAGAAACAAATCCCTCCACCACAAGCTTTTGTCATTTTTTTAGCACTTTTTACCTGACTTAAAATTACTTTAAAGTGAAAGGTTGAGATTAGAGCTATAAAATAAATAGAGAAAATATTTGAAAATTTTGTATAAAGAAAAGAAAAGTAAACTCAATATCTCTAATTAGTTTATACAGAAGGAGGTAGAGAATGGTTTGATAGGGTAGAAAAGGTTGTGTTGGGCATGTGTAGGGCAAGGTTGTACTTGTGGGTGTCCTTACCAATGTATACAAATTGGTGTTATTAATGATTCTGCCATCATTATTTAATAGCCACCACTTTGAGATGGGAGAGCATATACCATCAACATAATTGAATAAAGAGAAAGGGAAAAAGAGAGAGAGAGAGAAACCACATAAGTTTTAGTATCAATCCACCTTCCAATACTTTCTCCCACTCCAAAAGTTGCACAATTCTCCTCAATTTCATTGCATTCAAAGAGAAAAAGAAGAATATCTAATTCTAAAATAGAATATAATAGTTCCACACAAGCAAGGAATATCTATGACTCACGAGGCTCTAAAAGAGTGGTAAAGGAAGAACAATGGAGAATCCTTTTCTACTGCTACCTCTATCTTTACACAAGTGGGTATGAAGCCAACGCCATCCTCCTTTTACAATGTAAAAACAACGAATTTATGCTTTTCTAGGTCAGATTACATTTCTTCTACATGCTTCGAAACAGTGTGCGAGACATATTTAATATTCATGAAAAAATTAAGAATTTTTTTTATAAATTTATTATTTTAAAATTTTGGATTCAAAGTGATTTCGATTCTTTAATTGGATTCAGATTTCATTAGTGTTATATCTTAAAAGTAAAAATAAAAAAGTTGAAAACGATTTATAATTTGTTATCTTAAAATTTTGTATTCGAAGTAATTGTATTTATTTTAGATTGAATTTAGGTCTCATTGATCTAATATCAATCAAAATTTGTATATAATTTTTTTTTAAAAAATTTCTCCTACCTTTGTATATAGTCTATAGTAAGTAAATTAAATATTTGGGGTTGTGAATTTCATATATTACATTAGTTTAAATTTTAACTATAAAACAATTTAAAATTTAATCCTTTAGACCAACATTTTTTTAATAGCATTAGTGTAGGAAGAGATTTTGACACTAGTTATTTTAAAATTTTTACTTCGATTCTTTAACCAAAGCATATTCAAGTGAAATAAAGGAAGAACTTTAAGATTCAATTTATAATCGAAGTCTCTTATTTATTTTATACTTTTATTTTTTTTCTTGAACCGAAGTCTTCCTATTTTTTTTTTTTAAATTATTGTTTCAAATTCTTCCCATAATTTTACCTGCTCAAAAAGAATCATTGACAATATTAAACAGAAAACACAAACAAAATATGATTCTTTGTCAATTTACTTTGAATTAAATTTATGCAATGTACATATATAAAGCAAAATAAAACACAATCCAGAAACTCTATCAAATTGTTATACACTATAACTAACTCAATAACAATCTCAGAGTCAACCGCAAGCCTTATAAATGTTTAAAGCACCAAGTGAGGAAATACGTCTAGTGTGAAGAACCTGAACAAAAAAATACTTGCATTAGAAAAAAAGGACTACGAAAAACAAACTGCAAGACGGGAGAATGAATCTCTCGCCACTTTCGAAATAGGAAGGAAAGGGAGGATCACAATAGCAACGTGACAACATAGGTCGCATTGGCGCCAAAAACTTTTTATAAGATTGGTAAGTGTACCAAATCACACAAGTAATAAAATGGAAAGTCCAAGTATCATTTTCCAAGATACTTGTGCAACATTTGACAACTCTTGCAATTCAAAATTCACAAAAACAAAAATAAAACTTTTTGTATTTTTATCAAGCATATGGTGTGCAACAATATATGATAAAGGTTTCACTGAGATTGAGTTTCACGATTCAATCCAAAGCAAAAACACCAAACAATATACTTCTAACTCCTTCTCTAGCACTCACGTCTTTTGTAACAAGTCCTATTGTGTTACAAACAAGTCTAAACTTGAATAATAAAAATCTTATGTCTAACAATTTTTATCATAAATTTGCATTAATATCAAGATTTTGATGTTATGAATGACTAAATGTTCCACATCTATATCTAGCAATGTGAAATCTATTAGCTTTTCTATCTTAATCAGGTTTCCCAAATTATCTTTCAATCAGTAGGTACTTCCACATATACAACCAATTTATAATATGCAGATTAAATAAGAATAGAACACAAGTGTGGTGAAAAAATAGAATTCTATTGAATAGTGGAATTCACAAAGTTAAAAATACACTACATCAAACCCCATGAATAAGGCTACTCCTTAACATTTTGAATACTAGAGTAATGATGAAGATCAATGTCTTCAAATGTGTCTCTACCTTCTCACCTTTTAGGTCAAGTGTCCTTCTCCTTAAAAAAATTAGTTTTCCCTCCCTCTCCCAAAAGGAGTTTTCCCCAAAAGGGGTGTTGTTTTCCCAGAAGGTTCTTTTTCCATATTACTTTTTAATTTTGTGAAGTCTTCTATTTAAAGACTTTCTTAACTTGGACTTAGCCTGAAATTTGTATTTGATTTTATACTTGAAGTAACCAATTCTACTATAGATGATTGATTTTGTTGATATATTCTTTAATCTTCAATGTTTTTCACTTATCTGCCAAATTGTAAAGCAATATTTACTTTTTCAAAATTATTTAATAAACCCTTAATTATTTAAAAAGATAATAATAAATAAAATAAAAAACATGATAAGAGGAATTAAATGAATTTTGGTTTGATAATTTAATATGAATTAAGTTAAATAATATTTTTATTCATATCTATGGTCCAATGGCGTTTGTTTAATTGGTCAACATGGATTTGAATATTTAGAGAACAATGATAAAAAGGAATTTAATGAATCTTGAATATATGGCTGACCTTTCTTTTGCAATTGTTTTCGTTT
This sequence comes from Vigna unguiculata, assembly GCF_037176805.1. Taxonomy (NCBI): domain Eukaryota; kingdom Viridiplantae; phylum Streptophyta; class Magnoliopsida; order Fabales; family Fabaceae; genus Vigna; species Vigna unguiculata. The sequence goes on from NC_140800.1 coordinate 6,586,245, forward strand.
TCAATCTCTTTTTCCATTTCTTTAAAAATTCCCTAGTTTACTTTCTATAAAAAACTATTAGAGATTTAATAATAGATATATGTCCTTTGATAATCAACATAAGTTATGATCTTTTAGATGTTTAGATCAGAAAATGAACTTACAAATCAGTGTCCTGGGAAAAATCAACACTCAAAGTACAATATAAGATTCTAAAGTAGAAAATCACTCTTACAAGTATCTCAAAAATCTCAAATTCTAATTAATTTCTAACCCGTTAATTAGTATAAAGAGAAGGATAACTATATATAGCCATTTAGACCAACCTTGACCAAGAATTGCTAAAAGAAAGAAATGAGGACAAACAAATTTAATCTAGGTTAATGTCTAGAACTAGCTCCATACTTTCACATGCTTATCACTTTTCATGTTATTATCACATTACCCTTTAGCTCACTCTTTCCTTGCCTAGCATTTTCCTTGGCCAAAACTCTCATTGGTCTTTATTTGGCTTAAATTAATGGTTATTCTATTATTCTCTTCTTCTCCTTCTTCTCACACATCTCTATTTAATTTATATAAATATTTTACCATAATTGATGAAAAAATTGGTGCTTATTTTAATGACAAATTTTTGAAAAACACAATTACCAACAAATTGATCGATGAATTTTCAAAAATACAATTACTGATAGATTTATCGACAGATTTTCAAAAATTTAATTACCAATGAATTTTCAATTTTTTTTTATTGACGATGAATTTAGCAACAAATTTTATCATGACATGGTTAAAGATGAAGCAAAAACTTTGGTGCTCATTTTACAAACGAAATTGATGAACAAAATTATCTATTGGTAATAAAATTTATGAATTATCGATGAATTTTACAGACAAATATTTTTGTATGTAATTAAAATCCTAAAATCTGTCAATAAATTTTATTTTATTAATAAATTTTATTTTGTCGATAAAGGTAAATTATTTTAAGGATAAATCTTTTGTCGTTGGTAATATATGATACCTTTTTTTTATAATGTTTTTAGCTTGCAATCCTTTGGTAGTGGTCCCTGTCTCCTTTTGGCTTGATAGTCTTAATTACAATCTAGACTATAATTACTATTTGAATTTATTTTACCAAGAAAAATAAAAAATAAATTTTACATTTTGAGTAAAAGAAAAATATAAATAAAGAACTAAGAATATTTATGTCAACAAGAAAGTGTTCTTTTATCATGCCCCCAACTTAGAAAGGTAGGATCAATAAAAAAAATGACTTACAACCAAAGAATATTTAAGAACTCATATCAAATGGGTTTAGCACACAAAAATAAATCGGTATAAACTTGTGAACAAGTATTAAAAACAACACTTATTGATCATTTGAAGCCACTTGAAGCATTAATCCTTAGGAATCAAGAATTTAATTGGTGGAAATGGCTTTTCTCATCTTGGATGTTCTTATGTTTAACTCAGTATTGAAGCATGAGTTTAAGAACTCAAGAGCAAATCAATTCAAGATAAAGATGAAAAATATTATCGACATAATACATGATATGCTTAGAATTGAAAACAATCACACAAGTTCTTAGAATCTTGCCACTTCCTGAATTTAGAAAACTAAGATTTAGGACTTACCTCTTGAACTTACAAAAAGAGAAAAAAGCTCAAGACTCATATATTCATTTCTTGCGAGTTGTTATAATGAATTTCTTACATTATATAGGCATGTTCGCGAAAGTTGAAAGACAAGGGACATATTTGTTTGATGTTTTAATCATTTCCAAACAAGCTTGTAACCAAACTACTTGTCCTTCTATTCTAAAAAAATGAACTATCTTATCTATACATTTATTTATAAGGAGATTACAAGAATTATTTATGTTTCTAATGTCTTGTTCAAACTTCCTTTTCATTTCCTTTTATATCTTCCTCCATATACTTGAAAGTATTTCTTTATTTTGTTTTTCTTTCTTAACTCTTGTAGTACTCCTCTTTGTAGTGATTTAAATTCCTCTTGTACTGAGATCAAATGAGATATGTTATTTCCCTTTTTCTTTATTTTCATTCTTGCATCTATTAGTCTTTTAAAACCATATAATTTTTGTATGAAAATTTCTTTGGTCACATATGAGAAAACATGTTCAAATCTCTTTTGATAGCCAAGAGATTTTATTTCATTTGAGAAAGGATAAACTTTCCTTTCAAAGGAAATCCAAATTTCAACTAGAGATTCCAAGTCCTAAAGAGAATGAATAAATGTGTGAGATCTACCACATGATTATATTGTTAAGTCCACATTTAATACAAGGAATCACTTATCAACTTATTAACTCCATTCCTTTTGTTTTGTGTAGTTCTGCTTAAGGATTGTTTTTATCCCATATTTTTTTTTATGGAATCTTTCATTGAATTTTGGAATGTCATTCCAACTTAGATGTCAAGATTCATAATAATTCTTCTTAACATCATTTTTTTTAAACAAATACAAAATTTATCTATATATTTTCGCATTATTATTTTTTCATTTAAAATTAGAAATCTTTACGAAGAAGATGTATTCACATACCTAGCTTCTCTTTAGAGTAAGTGATGAATAGAAAGTGTGATAAAATAAACATTAATAGAAAGCTAAAAATTTAGGGAGGTAGATGAGGATAGAAAGAAAGAATATGGAGTATAAAGTGGAAAAAATACGAGTAACAAGAAGAATCATCTTTCTGTTGATGTTGAATTAATGCAATAAAACTCAAACTTTAGCTAAAACCAGGCTCTAAGCACAAGACTCTCTGTTGTCAGATTCTCTGATTCTTTCTTATTTATTTTAAGGAAGTTACATCCTTCTTCTTTATCTCTTACTTTTTCTTCTTTTCTTTCTCTCTCCTAAGCCCTGCTTTATTCCATTGAACTCACTCCTAAAAAGAAGACGATCCTTCTTGTGTTCACAAACAACATAACATTCCTTTTCTCTCTCTCTCTCTCTCTTGCCCTAGAAATTAAGGAAGAGGCCAAACACCCTCTTTTCCTCTTCTTTGTTCCTACTTCCTTCAGTTTTGTCATGAACATTTCCTCCTAAACAGTTTTTTTGTCATTCGTTATTCTTAATCACACGTGAAAAAATGGCATCTCAAGCAGAACATAGCATGGATTACAAGCCCTACACCTATTCCACACTTCTGAAATCCTTTGCAGACCAAACTGATCAGAGCTACAAGCTCCAAGACTTTCTTTCTCGCTTAGAGGAAGAACGTCTCAAGATCGATGCTTTCAAGCGCGAGCTTCCTCTCTGCATGCAACTCCTCACCAACGGTACACCTCTCAACCAAACATCATTCCCTCTTTCGAAATTCCAATGAACCAATTAGAACACAGAATGTCCTAAACCCTCATGTTTTTCTTTCATAACAAACTAGTATATTCATTTCCTTTCTTCTCATCTTACGAATGATGCCTTTAATATTTAGGTCTTCTATTTTTTTTTTTCACCAGAAGTTTTCTTCTTTTGCTTTTGCTTTCTGGTATAAAAGTGAGAGACAGATATTTTCTTTATTGTTTTTCTTATCGCTACGGTATACAGTTTTTTTTGGACAATAGTTAAACGAATTCAAGCACACCATGAGAAAGAAAGAGATAATTTCTCAATATACAGTAGTAGTACCCTTAAATTTCTAGGGTATCATACAATTTCTCTGATTATTTTGTATTTATTAGAACACACGACCTTTGAATCCAAAATAAAAATCTCAATTTTTTTCTTCTCTTTTTGCGTAGCTGTGGAGGCTTCAAGGCAGCAACTACAGGCTTTCAGATCCAACCAAGGTACAAGGCCAATTCTGGAAGAATTCATACCCATAAAGCATTCAAACTCTCAAGAAAGCACTGAAAAAACGTCAAACATATCAGACAAGGCGAGTTGGATGACATCAGCACAATTATGGAGCCAAGCAAGCGAAGGAACAATACCAAAATCCTCAATTACATCACCAAAAGAAAGTGCTGATACAGGGTTTAGCGTGAGCCCTAAGCTAACCCTAGACAGCAAACATAGGAATGGAGGAGCCTTTTTACCATTCTCGAAAGAGAGAAACTCGTGCCAAGGAATAGGGGTTCTTCCTGAGTTAGCCCTTGCCTCTTCTGAGAGTGAAATGAAGAAATGTGAAGAGGTAGAGAAATGTTCCAAAAGGGACAATTCAGGCAAAGGAGGGAGTTTTGAAGGGATTGTTGATGCTGCAATAGCAACTGAGGCACAAACAACTAACACTACAACCACCACAACTAACACCACTGGCCGGAAAGCAAGACGGTGTTGGTCACCGGACTTGCACCGTCGATTTGTTAATGCTCTTCAAATGCTTGGTGGATCTCAAGGTATAATTAATCAATTATTTTATTTTTCTGCTTTTAAATTCCATCTGTTTTATTTATTTCAAGTGCTTAAAAAAGATAAAAAGAAAACTATCACTATATATAAGTATATAATCATATACATAATTATGGTTTTAATCATTACTGCAATCGAATTATAATCATTGCAGCAATCACTCATAAGTGTTTTCTCTTCCTTTTTGTTCTCTGTCACTTTACAGTGGCCACCCCAAAACAGATTAGGGAGTTGATGAAGGTTGACGGTTTGACCAATGATGAAGTTAAAAGCCATCTCCAGGTACTTCTATCTCTAGGAATGAAAGATCCACTTTGTTTTTGTACTGTGCTAATTATCACTGTGTTTCACTGACACTTAGTATATATCACTCTGCACAATACACTTAGAAACCAACGTGTTTCTTTTGTTTTCTTCTTTTTATGGTTCCTTTGTCTGTTTTACTGCACTTTCTCAATTTTCATGATAAACTTTATCCACAGAAATACAGGCTTCACACTAGAAGACCCAGCCCAAGCCTACATGCAGGAGCAGCAACACCACAACTTGTAGTCCTCGGAGGAATTTGGGTGCCACCGGAATATGCCACTGCTGCCGGTGGCCCCAGCCTCTATGGCCCACATCCCACCTCACACGTGCCACCGCCACACTACTGTGCAGCCACCCCGGTGGCTCAAGAGTTCTATAACTCAGCTCCATCACTGTCGTTGCCACCACCGCACGACACTCTCCATCACCACCATTTTCACATGTACGAGACAGCACCACACACCCAAAGCTCTCCGGAATCCGATGTTCGGAGCGGTGGCGGGCGATCTGAGAGCATCGAGGATGGGAAGTCGGAGAGTGGTAGCTGGAAAGGAAGTGGAGAGAAGAAAGGGTTGGCTGCACTGAGAGATCAAGAAGGGGAAGACAGCACTGGGAGTGAGATCACTCTTAGATTCTAGGGCTTATGTGGTCACTGTGCATTGATTATTATTCGTAGAACTAGGGTTTTTTACTTTGATCATTTTAATCTTAACAAGAGTGAATCGAAGTAACGTGAAGGAAAATATATCCTCATAATTTGAACGGTTCAGAGATTTTTTTTTTTTCTTTTTCTGTTTGTAAAGTAACTGCATGGTATGCTTCTGTTTTGTTTCGCTTTGTGTGAATACGCGATGTTATAACACAATATGAGAGGAAGAATTCTTCCATGGTTCTTGGCATTTTCTTCTACTCTTTGATTTTGTTGATAACTATGGTAATGGTGGACATAACACTCACTATTTCCGAAATGATTTATACGAATATTTCTCTGTACTTTTTGTTGGGGTGGCATTAGAATCCATTTTGTTTCTGCAAAAGACTCACCATGAAAAATGAAGTGAAAAAACCAGACATTCACGTAAAATAATCGTTATATTTGGTAATCACTTGGCTACTACCACGTGAATCTTCAAAAAGTTGGCAACATGATGAGAATGGTAATAAATGAAAGCAAGTAATTCATGGATATGAATTGTTGGAATTTAAGGATGCTAAAATAGTTTAAAACTAGTTAACTGTGTCTTTTCCGTTCTTTATTTAGTACTGTGTTCTGTCTTCTGAGTAGGATAGCGCGCTCACTACCCACGATAAATGCCAGATTCCGACACAGATCTGGTTGAAGATGGTCTTCGTCCATTTATTATTTTTTTTTCTCAAAGAATGAGCCATAAAAGAACCACCGAAAGTAAAGAAGTGTTTTTTTTTTCCACCATAGGTCTTAGTTGCACTTTCTCGCTTTCTTTGGCTTTTGTAACATCAAAGCGGAATTAGTTTGATTTTTTTAACAATAATTTAGAATCTACAAGAAGTTAAAATTTGATAATTAATGTTAGAGATTAATTTAGATTTCAATTAATAAATTAATTATAATTTTTTTATTAATAATAGAGAATATTTTACGCTTTGTGTTTGTCAAATATAAGAAGTACTTATTTATGATGTAAGAGTTTATAAAGACACATTTTACACTTTATTGTAATTACTTGAACAAAACAAACTTGGGATCTATTGGATTTTGTTATAACATTTTGTTTTTCTTCGACTTTCCTTGTTTGACTTCATTGCATCTTAGTTGAAAATTGAAACTTCTATAATAGGCTTGATGGAACTTCATGTTTCTACGTGCTTCTTTATTTCCTATTACTATCACTACTAAAACTTCTCATATTCCATAAAAATTTTCTTGCAAATTTGTTAAAAAAATTTACAAAAAAAAAACTTTTTCCTATTATATTTTCTAAGAAGTTAAGAAATTTAATTGGCAGGTAATTTCTTCGTGGGTAATTATTTCATACAAAATTATAAAATTCGCAAGTGTTATATACAAAATATTTTGCAAAAAAATTGGTAACAATTTTCTACAAATTATTTTTCATAATAAAATTTATACATATTTCCTAAAAAAAATTTAAAACAAAATTAACAGAAAATATAAGTTTTTTTTATTACCGATGGAAAACCATTTATGAAAGAAAACATTAGTTAGGCCTCAAAAGGATAGAAGAAGATGAAGAATTAAAAGAGAAGATTACTACTTTGGAGATTAGAGTAGTAACATTTTCTTTTTTTCTTCTTAGTCTTGTACAAATTGTTTAGGTTTACATATTTTCTAATTTTATAATTTAATAGAGATATAAATGGTCTACCCTGCCATTATTGACCCTTAATTGAGCTTCCAATTCGGCCATCATGAGATGCCAAAATCCTAGTAGAAAACCTCCAAGGGTTGAAGAAAAACATGGAATAAAAGCAAGGAGTAAAAATCATTTGTTGCTTTCAATAATTGAAATCCACTTTATAGGATTTTCTTCTGGCCATGTCGAGAACTAACCCCAAGAGACTTATAAGAAAAAAAAAAAAAAAAAAACCCAACGATCAACATCAGAAAAATAATCTTGATCTATATCCGTCTAAATAAATGCGTTTGACATCAATAGAAAACAACATTAATAGAAAAAAAGTTTTGTAAATATCAGTTAATAAAACCTTGACGGTATTTTACTAGACAATAACATAAACCAAAATCAACTATAAAAGATAATTCAATTTTAATATTTTTAAAATTTTATCAATTATGTGATATTCAAATACTTTTATATATTTGGTAGTAATGAAAATACTTTATCTAAACAAAATTAAAATTTACTAGATTTGAAATATATTATTCACACAAAACTTTTTAAAAATCAAACTATTTAAAATAAAACCATCAGTTTAAATTCAATGCATTTGAATGATTGGAATTTATGTTTAGAGTGAAATTCCCTATCCAAATAGATCATAATATTTAACTCCTAATTGTGTAATCCTAAAATTTAATTTCAAACAACCAAAATTCTTTAACAATATCTCGTGGTAAAAGTATTTTAAGAAAAAATTAAAAATTCAGAAGAAAAATTATGAAGAAGATACTTCAATTACAAGATGGAAAATATTTAAACAAACGAAAGGAAAAAAAGAAAATAAAGACGGCTTCAATATGAATTCTCGTGCTAATTCAGCACCAGCTGCAGAAGAAATCAGCAAGGAAACCAGCTCAACGCTTGCTACGAATTCAAGGTATTCTCTTCTGAATTTTAAAATTTTGAATTTGTTCAAAATTTCAGCTGCTGTATCTTAAATTTTCAAATAACTATAAAGCAACTGAAACAGTTTTATGCTTCCAAATCACAAATTCAACTACGAATCAATTTCACTCTCATGCACGCCTTGTGTTTGACAAAATATGTCAGTTGTTTGCGCCACAAGGTAGAACAAATCTGCACCAAAGCCAGAAAGCTGCTTTCGATTCTCTCAACTAACTGTGAATTTTTCCAATTGCAACAAACAATTGTTGCAAATTAAGTCACCCCTTCAAATTCGCTTGGCACTGATTCATCTCATGCCGACTCCATTTGGAAATATTTAAGATTTTTCACTGAGGAGGTTTCACTAGAGAGAACAAACACCAATGAAACCTGAGTCCAACCACATAAGACATTGACACTGTTCTGAACCTAAAATCTTAAGATAATGGATTTATGAGTGATTTTAACCATCGACTCTGATACCAGATTTCTTAGGTTTTACGAAGGGAGTTTCACTGGAGAATAAATACCAATAAGACCTAGCCCAATCACATACGACATTGACACCACTCTCAACCCAAAACCTTAAGACATAAGTTTATGGATTTTTATTTTTATATAGGACTCTACTTTATAATTTCTAGCTAATATGAGATTTAGACTCACTTGAATTCCTAACCAGATTCACAATTGCTCCAAAATTACTGTGATGCTTCAACATGAATCAGCACGCATGCACGTAAACCGTGAATAATTGATGATTCCCAGTAAGATTTCAGAAATTTTATGGAAAATGTCAGATCTCTCATGGAAATGTTGGATCTGTGATTTGAATAACTAATTAACGATTAGGAATAATAAATTGTTTCCTGACAATTCCGAAAAGATAGAAAATGCACGAGGATAGACGAATAAGACCTCGCTGGCAATCATGAATGACTAATAAGTTAGGGAAGATTTTAATCTTGAATTAACAATTCAAATAAAAAAGTAAATTTTTTTTACTAAAGAATTTAAAATAAGTTCTCACACAAGGCACAAACTTCATTCAACATAAGTTTAAAACTCATTAAAAAAGATATCACAAGTCTTTGTAATAGACCAAAACTATTAGGCTCATCCACTAATTCCGCTCATAAGTCATTTAATTAAGTAATGAAATTAATGTAAGTAAAAGTCTCTAACTATAAAAACATAGTAACAAATACAAATGACCAATAAAAAGGTTTAAGAGTGTGTTTGGATAGAGTATTTTAATGAAGCAATTCATTTTTTTTGAAGAATTTAGATTTCTTTGTAATGAAATATTTTGTTTGGATAGAGAAATTAAAAAACATTTTCAAATGCAAGCATTTTTTTGAAGGATTTCAATTAGCTAAATTAGTAGAAATTCAAATACCCTCAAAATAGGTGAAATTTGAAATTCTTCTCACTCAACCTCACATTCTAGACGATCTAGACAGGCACGACCACCCGAACGTGCCCGACGACCCGGACGTGCCTGACGACCCGGACATGCCCGACGACCCGGACAGGCCCGACGAACCGAACGGGCCCGACGACCCAAACGGGCCCGATGACTTAGACTGGTATGACGACCCAAACGGGCCCGACAATCTAGACGGGCTCGATGACCCGGATGGACCCGATTACCCGAACGAGCCTAACAACCTTGACGGGCCAGACAACCCGGATGATCTGGAAGGACCCGACGACCCAAACGAGCCCGACGACCACATACAATACAACCATACAAACAAACGGGTAAGCTAGAGCCAACACATATTCATCATACAGTCAAATACATTATCATCATCCCATGTCCATATGACAACCAAGCATGTTATGACTCTTCATTCAATACACTACGACTCAACTCGACTCATCCGGATACGTATAACTTAGTCGGATTCAGCGGATGCTTGCACTTGTGGTGGATACCTCTGCTCGACCCTGAGCTGCTCATCTCCGAGCTATGTGTTACAAGTGTTACGATGAATCAAATCTCCCTCACCACAAGGTTAGCCCTTAATGAATTTCAGGCCTCCTGCTACTCTCACTACAGGAGTCAGTCCGCTCTAAGTGAGACTAACTGGCTCCTTAGAGTGTCAGGATGCAACCTTAACTTGAATTCTTACCTAGTTATACAGATGGGGCACCACCATGGACACCCACTAACAGGGGCCATGAAATTACGTCTCGACCACTGAAGCGTGACCCTGAAAGTCTCACCTAGAGACCCCAAGAAATTATGCACTGACACGAACCAGCATACATAAACAACCAAGAATTTATACATACATCGCACATAAGATTTCAACCCAAAACCCATAACCAACCTCTGTTTCTCATGTGTTGAATCATAACCAACTCTTATTCCCGATCATGAGTAAAGTGTTTCTCCTCATACCAACCATACCAAAGGTTTACAAACCACCAAGATTCATTATTGCTCATGCCAAGTTTGTAACCCCGCCCATATACATATGTAACCAACTTATCATATACAATTCATGTAGAGATCATGCTAAGCTCATAATTCCCCATATATATTCTCCTCCAACATGCATACCCATTCCCCCATACCATCACATAATAGTACAATAGAATACAGTTCAGCCACCAAAAGACATGAAAACCCCAAACTGCACGCATCCTCACTCAAACTGTCGCTCAGGCTGAGGAGTCTCGCCCAGGCGAGAGTCTCTCGCTCAGGCGAGTCCTCTCCGCCTAGGCGAGAGTTCGCGAATCTGGAACAGGGGCCTCCACACGTTCTCGCTTAGGCGAGACTTGCCTCGCCTGGGCGAGACGCTCGCTTGCTCGAAACTGAGCGAGTCGCCTAGGCGACCATTTGCGCGAGAAGGCCTGGGCGAGCCTTTGCTTGCCTCGCCTGGGCGAGACGTGCTCGCCTGGGCGAGTTTAACAGTCACCGCCACTGCCATGCCTGCAACAGTCGAAATTTGCACGAACCAACAACAACACCAACCATTTCAAGCAATCTCCACAACATACAAGTTCAAGAATCATAAGGTGTACCGCAAGACAATTCACAAACACAATAACAGTGAGGTTCTAGCTTCCCGTACCTGGACAAGCTAGCTGAAACCCTCGACACCCAACTGTGGAGAACGAACAACTTCTAGGAACGGACTCGAAGCTGGAAAACAGTGAGAGAATGGGTCATTTCGGAACCCTAACAACAACCTACGAAAAATAGACCAAGGAAGGAAACTATGAGTCCGACAGCACTTACGTGAGTTATGAACGGCCAAACGGGAGGTGGACTGTCAACACAGTGGAACCCTAACGGACCAAGGTAGGCGAAATCTGAAAAGTGTGAAATTAGGTCAGACTCGGGTGGCTTTATCTTTTGGGCCAGCCCTAAAGCCCAATAGCCCAAAGGCAGCTCTTAAAGCTTTAGGGTAGGAAATCTGGGCCTTACAATATTGATAGGTATTTAGAGAAAAAAATTCTTACATATACATAATACCAATGAAAAGTTAGTCTGAAAAATTGATATATAACTTCAAAATCAAAATATTAAGATAATTCATGTTGTTAACTTTTTTTATTTGTACTAACAATTAAAAAATTCTCAAATAAATACTTCCTTAATAATTAATATTTTTTATCTCTTTTATCCTATCCCACGAATGTTTCTCCTTAATAAAAATGGAGCTATAGTTGGTGGGACATGCATTACAAAGATAAGGCCTTTTAAGTACAATAATTTAGGTGGCATATATTTGAAGTGGAAGATAGAAATTACGTGAGATGGTAGAATAAAATTAAAAAGAAGAATAAGAACAAAGAGGCCCATATTTTGTTATAAAGTGAAAAACGATGAAGAATGCATGAATAATAAGCCAATAAATTGAGTTAATCAATGTCGAAAAAAGAAAAAGATGATTGCGAATATGATATCCAAAGCCACTTTCCAGATAGTGAGAGTGATTAAACGGGAATGTTGTTGCCTTCTTCATATATGCAATCCAGACAAAAGCTTTTAAGCATTTGTCTTATACATAAACAAGTACACGTTAAGTTCCTATCACAATTCCACTCTCTCCTCGGACATATTGCTGCCTCTATGTCAATGGAGGGTATAATTTCAGTTTAAATTTTTATAAAATTAATTTATAAAATGAAAATTATTTGTTGAAAATAATACAATTATGAGTCTAATTCTCAAGTTGAATAGAAAAACCAAAATTAAATAATGTATCGTTCAAAGTTATGTTGAACTATGACCGACTTAAAGATAGTTATCTTATTTCCCACCTTGGCTCTAAATTCAAGCATGAGAACAAAAGCTGAAAGCAAATGTTATTGGGCCGATGTCCGACTATGTGAGTCTCACTATGTGTCTTTGAGCCGAGATAGGTCTATGTACAAAACTTATGAAGACCGACCTAGAAGAATGAGTCAAAAATTGGGCTAGGATTATCATTATAACTGAAATATTCTCTTATAATTTTGTTTAGAATAGATTATTTGTAGCTGATTTGCTTTCAAACAAAATAGTAACTCACACGACCAAGGGACAAAACTATGTTGGCCTTAGTATTATTTATTGAGTTAAGAGAGTTCTCTATATCTTTTATTTTCGATTTAATGCACCCAGTTGGAATAAATACCGTATAAGAAAAGATTCGTAAATTCTTTATTTTATAATTTTGGATTAAAAGTAATGTCAATTTTTTATAAAAAATTGTTGAACTCATATCACAATTGTGTAATTTCTCTAATAAAATCCTAAAGAACTCGTCATTGTCTCCACATATAAATATAAATTACAAATTAATTTGATTTTTAATTTATATGACATTTTCAACACATTGATCTGACACATAGATATATACATCTTATATATAAGTTTAGTCTGATAAATTTAGAAAAGACACCGAAAGAGATTACATATTCAATTCTTCTATTAATAAAAAAATTAACAACTCACATTTGTCTTAAAAAATATATATATTCTATATTTGCCGTTAAAAAAATATAATCTAAATATCAAGTATCTAAAAATAATATAAATGACTTTATATGTTTAATAAAGCCAAAAGTGATTTGAATTATTAGCCTTACAGAACTTTTAAAAAGAGTAGGGTTTATAGTGCCTTTACATGTAAAATTCTAGGGAGTAATGTTGATGGGTTTTTCAATTTTTGCATATATGGCTCACCAACCATCTCAAACAATTTAATCAATCATGTTTTTCTTCTTTTCTTTGGTTTCATCCTAACTTTTTGTCTCCATTATTGTTGTCCATGTCTAAGAGTAGGTTTACAAATTCCCTACAACGACTCCAACAACCAATTTTGACTTCTTAATACTTCTTGATTTCAAGATTTCAGAATTTTAATTTTGTTGTTTTTTCCTCAACCGAACATAAATGAACTATTTCAAAACTTGACTGTCTTTCTAAAGAAAGATAAAAGTGAGAATAAATTCTTAATTTAAGAATATATGTTCAAGAGCTGATGGCCTGAATAAGGCATGTATATTGGTGGAAGAAACCCTATTTTATATATATATATATATATATTGGTTTATGAAAACAAAAGTAATAAATTTTACAAATAATTAATTAATTAATTAAGAATTGAACGTAGAATTGTACCTGATCATTGGAAATAATAAATAAAAAAGATGGTATCTAGTCTTCTAAATGCAGAGCACCTTAAAGTTCACTTCTGATGGAGAGGAATAGAAAGAAGCAAGAATAATAATGTCATCTGTTCACATACGTGACTATAACACTTTTATGTAAATTCTGTCATTTACTTATTTAATTTTAATATTTCTAATTCAACTCATTTACTAAATTAGAATATTACTAACATTTACAATATATCATGACATGTATATATTTTTAACCATATATTTAATTAATTAGATCAATTTAATATTTTAATTAATGATATGATGACCTTTATATATATATATATATATATATATATCAATTGCTATCACTTCCATCAATCACTTCGGCAGGTTTCATACCAAACATATGCAGCAACTGATTTTATATCAGAAAAATCAATCAATCCACGCATTAAATTTAACTATCGAAATCAAAGCACTTATCTAAATTTAATAAATAAATTAAGTGAACGCTCAAACCACAAAGAAAATTTTAATGAGGAAAGACATTTCAAGGAATAGAAAAGTGCTCAAGCGATCTGATTCAGCTAACAATAAAGTAAAAGGTTCAATTTATCTCTTCTTTGTAAGAGTACGTAGTACTCTTCTAATAAATAAGAGCAAAGCAATAAACAACTTGGGAAACAAATCCATTGTTACTTTGATGATTGATTTTTATATATATATATATATATATATATATATATATATATATATATATATATTATCATGTATCACTATTTCGGAATTAAATTTATTCTTTTTTCCTGATTACAGAGAATAAGTTGTTATTATCTTCTATATAATACCGGGGATTAATTTGTTTAAATACAATCATTACTAACTTAAAAGAGTGAATCCTAGCCTGTATTCATCACTTCTTTTAGGCACAGAGACATGAGTGGTTATGTTTAAGGGTGACAAAAAATCTAATTTTTATGATCCAATCCATTTTTTCTATGATTCAATTCATTTATTATCCATTCTATTAAAAATCCAATCCATTTAAAATCCAATTTATTGGATCTGGATATCAATCTAATCTACATTTTATATATTTTATAGATTGGATATCCATTCTCAAAATCTAGATTTTCAAAATATATAATCCAAAATATTCGATCCAAATTTTCACTTTATATTTTTTGTTAGGTTAGGCTAAAGGTTGAGACGAACTAGCCCAAATTTAGTCGTATTTGATTAAGTTGGCGTGACCCTAGACAAAATTTGGCCGAATTAGGCCAAATTCTGTCAAGTCGGTCCCGATCGAGATTTGACCTAGTTGGTCCTGGACAAAATTTGGAAGTATTCGGCCAAATCTATCAAATTCTTTGGTGTCAATCCTATGGACACAAATTTGGATCCAAATCCATTATTTGAATCAAAATGGACGTGGATTAGATTTTCGATAGGGCTGACACCATAGAATTTGGCAGATTTTTTGTCGAGGCCAAATTTCAGCATGGGATGAACTTGGATGACTTTCGAACGAATTTCGGTCGGGGACGACGTGACCAAATTTGGGCTAAGGTCGACTCGACAAAATTTCAGTCGAGATCGACTTGACTGAATTCGACTGAATTTCGGCCAGGGCCGATTTTGCCTAATACGACCAAATTTTGGCTAGAGTCGACTTGGCCAAATATGGCCACATTTGGGTCAGGTCCTGATCAGTCAAATGTCGGTCAGGGTTGACTCCACTAAATTCATCGGTCGGGACCGACTTGATTGAATATGACCAATTTTCGATCACAACCAACTAAGTTGAATATAGTCAAATTTCGTTCGGGACTTAGTTGACCGAATACGGCTAAATTTGGGCAAGTGCCGACTTGACCAAATTTTGGTCATGACCAACTCGACTGAATTTGGCCAAATTTAGGTTAGGACCGACTTGCCTAAATATGATCAAATTTCGGTCAGGATCGACTCTGCCGAATACGACCAAATTCAGGTCAGGACCAACTCGGTCAAATTATGGTCGATGCCAACACGACCGAATTTTGACCGGAGCCGACTCGACTGAATTCGGTTCAATTTCGATCGTGGCCAACTCAATTGAATACGGCCAAATTTTGATCGTGACCGACTCATTTGAATACGGCCAAATTTCACCCTAGGTCGTCTCAGCCAAATATGACCAAATTTGGGTCAGGGCCAACTCGACAAATCTCAATCAGGGCCAACTCGATTGATTTCGACCAAATTTTGACTAGAGCCAACTAGGCTGAATATAGCCAAATTTTGGTCGCGGTTCTTTCAGCCAAATACGGTCAAATTTTGTCTAGGTCGACTTAGGTCAATGTAGTCAAATTTGGGTCGGGGTGAACTCAACCGAATACTTCTAAATTTTGTTCAGAACCAGTTGGGCCAAATTTCGATCGAGACCGAATTGACAGAATTCAGCCAAATTTTGTATAGGGTCACGCCAACTCAATCAAATACGACTAAATTTGGACTAGTCGGTCTAAACTTTTAGCCTAACCTAACCAAAAATATAAACTGAAAATTTGGATTGGATATTTTGGATTATCCATTTTGAAAATCTAGATTTAGAGAATGGATATCCAATTCATAAAATATATAAAATATATATCAGATTGATATCCATATCCAATAAAATGAATTTTAAATGGATTGAATTTTTAATCAAATAGATATTAAATGGATTAGATCATAGAAAAAATAGATTGGATTATAAAAAATGGACTTTTTGCCCACCCTTGATTAGAATTTTGTACACATCTCTTCGCATATTGAATGTCAGAACAGAAAACCAATAAAAAAATATTGCCTGCCAACATGTAAACACTTTTCTAAAATCATCCATGTAATGATAATAGACATCTGCAAAAACTTCAAATTATTGTTGTTGCATAAGGTTAGCTTTCCTATTTCCGATAAAATAATGTCATTTCTCTTCTTTCGATCAATAAGAAACTTAAAGAAGGATAAACAGCAAAGAAGAACCTTAGCTATACTGCAACCAGTAAACCAAAACACCAATATTTTATGAAAGAATCAAGTATTTCAGTGCAATAATGTGAGACGTGCGACGTGCGACGTGAGACGTGGAAAGTGAGACGTGGGCGTGATACGTAGGATGTAGGACGTGCGACATGAGACGTGATACGTAGGACGTGGGACGTGAGACGTGAGACGTGGGACGTGGGACGTGAGACATGGGACATGGGACATGGGACGTGGGATGTGAGACGTAGGACGTGAGACGTTGAACGTAAGACGTAAGACGTGAGACAAGGAACGTGAGACGTAGCACGTGTGACGTGACACGTAGGACGTGCGACGTGAGACGTGACACGTAGGACGTGCAACGTGAGACGTGACACGTAGGACGTGCGACGTGAGACGTAACACGTAGAACGTGAGATGTGAGACGTGAGACGTGGGACGTGGGACGTGGGACGTGAGATATGGGACGTGGGACGTGGGACGTGAGACGTGAGACGAGGGACATGGAACGTGGGACATGAGACGTGCGATGTGAGACGCGAGACGTGAGACGTGGGACATACGATGTGAGATGTGAGACGTACGATGTGGGACGTGAGACGTAAGACGTGGAACATAGAACGTGAAACGTGGGATGTTGAACGTGAAACATGAGACGTGGAACGTGAGACGTGAGATGACGTGGGACGTGAGACGTGTGACGTGGAACATGAGACATAGGACATGGGACGTGGGACGTGAAACGTGACACGTGAAACGTGGGATCTGAGACGTGAGACAACGTTATACGTGAGACGGAGGACGAGGGATGTGCGAACTGCGACGTGAAACAAGAGACGTGAGACGTGAGACGTGAGACGTTGAACGTAAGATGTGAGACATGAAACATGGGACGTGGGACATGGACGTGTAACGTGAGATGGGAGACGGGAGACGGGAGACGTGAAACGTGAGACGTGGGACGTGAGGCGTGAGACATGAGACATTATACATGAGACGTGAATGTGGGACGTGAGAGACGTTAGAGACGTGAGACGTGCGATGTGCGACGTGCGGCGTGAGACGTGCGACGTGAGACGTGAGACGTCCGTAAACACTAAACCTTAAAATTTATATTCATAAACTTTAAAGCTTATAATTTAATTAAAAATTTTAGAAGTTTAATAAAAGAATTGTTAATGTATCCATAAATTTGTACTAGAAAATTTAAATTATACTCTTGTAAAAGAATGTATTAATAAAAAGAGATTAAATACATATAAAATTGAAAGAATAAAAATATGAGGGTAAAAATAATAATTAATGTTTATTTAACACATAAAAATAAAAATTTTGAGGATAACAACAATAATTTATATTTATTGAACTCTTAAATGAACGGAAGGAAGCAGAGGATGATCTGAAAAGTTAAACTAAAGATGGGCAAAAAATCTAATTTTCATGATCCAATCCATTTTTGCTATGATCCAATCCATTTAGTATTCATTTTATTAAAAATCCAATACATTTTATTGGATTTGGATATCAATCTGATCTACATTTTATATATTTTATGGATTGTATATCCATACTCTAAATCTAGATTTTCAAAATGGATAATCCAAAATATTCAATCCAAATTTTCAGTTTATATTTTTGGTTAGGTTAGGCTAAAGGTTAAGATGGACTAGCCCAAATTTAGTCGTATTTGATTGAGTTGGCGTGACCCTATACAAAATTTGGCTGAATTAGGCCAAGTTCTGTCAAGTTGGTCCCGATCAAAATTTGACCCAGTTGGTCCTGGACAAAATTTGGAAGTATTCGGTTGAGTTCACTCTGACCCAAATTTGACTGCATTGGGTTGAGTCGACCAAGACAAAATTTGACCGTATTCAGCCGAGACAACCGCGACCAAAATTTGGCTGTATTTAGCCTAGTTGGCTCCATTCAAAATTCGGTCGAATTCAATCGAGTTGGCCTCGATTGAGATTTTGCTGAGTTGGCCCAGACACAAATTTGGTCGTATTTGACTGAGACGGCCTAGGATGAAATTTGGCCGTATTCAACTGATTTGACCACGACCAAAATTCGACCGAATTAAGTCGAGTCGACTCCAGTCAAAATTCGGTCGTGTTGGCCTCGACAAAAATTTGACCGAGTTGGTCCTGACCTGAATTTGGTCGTATTCGGCAGAGTCGATCGTAACCGAAATTTGGTCATATTTAGGCGAGTCGGTCCTGACCTAAATTTGGCCAAATTTAGTCGAGTCGGCACTAGCCCAAATTTAGTCGTATTCGGTCGAGTAAGTCCTGAACGAAATTTGACTATATTCAACTTAGTCGGTTGTGATCGAAAATTGGCCATGTTCAGTCAAGTCGGTTCCGGCTGACGAATTTAGTGGAGTCAACCCTGACCGAAATTTGACTGATCAGGCCTTGGCCCAAATGTGGCCATATTTGGCCAAGTCGGCTCTGGCCAAAATTTGGTCGTATTAGGCAAAGTCGGCCCTGGCCAAAATTCAGTCGAATCCAGTCAAGTTGATCTCGATTGAAATTTTGTCAAGTCGACCTTGGCCCAAATTTGGTCACGTCGTCCCCGACCGAAATTCGTTCGAAAGTCATCCAAGTTCATCCCATGCTGAAATTTTGCCTCGTTGGCCCCGACAAAAAATCTGCCAAATTTTATGGTGTCAGCCCTTTGGACACCAGTTTTAAAAATTTAATTTGAATTTATTTTATGAAAAATGGATTTTGGATTTTGAACTTGATCCAATTATTTAAATATGGATTTAAACTTGATCTAAATATTTGGATCTGAATTTTTAAAAAATTCAATCTACTTTTTTTGAAAAAATGTATTTGGATCGAAAATATAATCCAATTATTTGGATCCAAAATGGATGTGGATTGGATCATTAAAAATCCAATCCATGATCATCCCTAGTTGTGTCTACTTGTTGTATGAAGGGATGACAACGGGTCGGATCTAATTCGGATAAGGCCTACCTGTAATAAAAAATCTACCTGTCCCGTTACCTACACAAATACCTGTTTAAAAAATACTCGCGGGTTTAGGATACTAGTGAATACCCATAAATATTTAAAAGAAATTATAAATTTTTAAAATAAAATTTAATTAAAATTACAAAAAAAATGAAAAAAATATAAATTATATTTTAGTTTAATTAAATTAAATTTAACTTAATAAAATATAAATTAATTTTAATTTTTTGCGGGTAACGGATACCTACTAACATGAATATTTTTACCATCTATGGTTGTATGGCCAGAAATGGCTAGATGATTATATATAGCTTTATTATACTTGGATACCATAGACACAAATATTTTTACCATCCCTAGATGATTATATATAACTTTATTATACATGGATAATAATTTTGTGTTTGTAATTTAGACAGTAGTGTAGGCAAGTGTTTCTGCCGCGATTATTTTAGTCATTTGGCCTCGGTTTAAGAACTGAGGCATATCCAGTCGAGGTAAAAAATAGTGCATTTATGCCTCGGTTATGAACCGAGGCATATTTAACCCTTACTGCCTCGGTTTCGAAGTCAATCGAGGCACAATATGCCTTAAAAATTCAAAAAAAAAAAAATTGAATGACCATCAACATCCAACCACTGTGAGCAGAATATGTGAATGAGCCATCATTGACACCGGCAGTTGCGTCATCGAAAAATGTTTCACCAACCACCGTGCCCACGCACATGGAGAAACTCACACCAATCACCATTGCAGGTATGCACGTGAGACGAACCACCACTGTCACGTTTCTTCCACACGAGCAACATCTACCCAACGAAGCAAGTCTAAGTTCACGCACCATACCTTATCATCGCACATGTGCAACAAGCCACCACACATGAACAAGAACGACTTAGTAGCAAACCATTGTTGGCCACTGTAACTTCACCATTAAACGCAAATCCTAACTCACGCATGAGCGACGAAAATGGAGGTAGCGCCTGAGCTCCACACGTTATGCAACAATCAGGAAGGGATGTGTGCTCTGCAACAATGGAAGAAGGGAACCTGTGTGGAAGAAGAGAACCTACACGTTCTGCAGCTATTGGAGATGAAACGCAACAATAGAGACGTTGTTGTTGCACCACGTGAAGAAGACGCTCCAACAATGCACGATTCTATTTTTAACCCTAACAAGACTTATTGCCTCGGTTGATTTTAAACTGAAGCATAAACAAGTATATGTCTCGGTTAAGTAACACCCACTGCATAAATTTAACCACATATGTCTCGGTTAAAATTGGACCAAGGCCTAAAAGACTATCTGCCTCGGTTAAGTGTCCACCCGAGGCATAAAACTTTGTGTTTAATTTTAAAAATTGAAAATAGTGGGAAAGCATAAAAATTTTTGGACATATATATCTCGATTGTCTATAGAACTGAGGCATAAAAATGTATATGTTTCGGTTGTCTATAGAACCGAGACATAAATGCCACCGTGTCTTTATATGCCTCGTTTGCGCTAGAACCGAGGCATATTGGGCGTTGTAAAAATACAAATTGCACTAGTGAGAATTCAAATTAGTAATGAATTGAATCTTGATTTGATAATTATATATACAAGATAGATTGAATAATACTGTGATTTAAAATCTTTAGAAGAAACAAACAACATTGACACCATTTCCAACCACTTCCAACCCAAAACCTTAAAATAATGAATTTATGAGTTTTGATCCTTAAATTCATACTTAAATTCCCAACAATCTCCTCTTAAAGAATGAGATCATTCCACATTAGTACCCCTCAAGCAAAAGACATTTTCAACCATGAAACATGCTTACTTAAACTCTTTGTAACCATCAACTATTGATAAGTATTTAGGAAGAATGTTCACTGCGGAGACAAACAACACCAATAAAATTTGAACTTTACCCATATAAAAAATTAACATAACCCACGTAAAAAATTAACACTATTTCTATCTTATTTGAGATTTATATTTATACTTAAATTCTCAACCATTATCATGTGCTATATCATTGCTATTATGTACAGTATATAATCATATCAAGATTCTAGTTGGTCATAAGTACTAAGAAATATTATTTTATACTTCTGATTTAGTTCTCAAAAGTTTTCCATATCTTGGAGAGTATCGTCTTGTATCTATACAACAAAGGGAATGTCGGTGAAAAGGAAAATGATTAAAGGTAGAAAAGCGATTTTTGTGATGATGATTTCTCAAATATTTGAACAGAACACAAGAAAAGTAATCTCAAAAGTGGTTAATAATGAGCATATATGTATATGGTTTTAACCCTAGCAAATTTAGCGATCTTTTCTCCGTTAAAAAGACAAAATAGAATTCAAACCCTAACCTTTGGGATGCAAGACATCTCCAATAATCTCACCTAAAGTACTTATTAAATCTAAAAACCCTAATAAGTACAACTTTGAAATATCATGAATTAATAGATCCCCGTAATCATTTTGATCCCCTTTTCAGGGTAATGTTAATCCTTTTTTTCCAATCATTTGAGTTGGTGGGGCAAGTGTGAATAATAAGGGACCATAGTCTCTTAAGGGATCTTCCAATTCATCTAAGGTTGGTTCTTTCTGGCAACATTAGTTTACTTCTATATATTTTCTGACCATTTTAATTTATTAACTAATTTATTTATTTTAGTACAAATACTTTCTTTAGTCAATTAATTTTGTCTTCCTTTTGAGCTTTATTCTGTTGTGATTTTTTTTCCTACATTGTTTGTCTTTCTTTTTTAATATTTATTACATTATTATATTTTGTAATGTTACAAGTGTTTTTGTATTTATTGATTGATGCTATTGTTTCTTACACTATCACAGTATTCTATGTCATTTCATTTTTATTTTAAAATTAGCTCAAGTGAGATATATGATGAGTTTAGATTTTTTATTGATTTTTTGGTGTTAATACATTGTATTGATATTTTATTGATTTTTTGATGTTAATACATTGTATTGATATTTTATATTGATATTTTAAATATTTTTTTAATATATTTTAAAACGTGTGATAATCAGTATATTATGAAAACATAATAAAAAATAATACACAAAAAATTAGCGAAAAATCCAAATTCGTATATGACTGTTGTAAAAAGCAATTTTTGCTTAAATGAGATACGTTTTCACTTGAAAAAGTTCTCCTTATGCACGTTATAACATTCATTTTAGTAATACTTGTTAAGCGAGATTCTATATGATGGACACTAGTGATTTTAAATAAAATATAGAGCATAAACTATAAAATATTACAAATTATAATTCAATAATACGGTTCATTTACAAATTGTTTTGGAAATTTTAAGGATTGAGAACAGAAAAGGAAAATTAAAAATAGTAAAACAAAAATCAAGAAAAATCAAAGAAACCAAATGCATTAGTGTATGAAAATAAATTGTTGGACATTTAAATGCAGAGAATTAAAATTACAAAAATCTAAAGTGCAAGAAAATTAAAGAACAAGAAAATTAAAGAGTGAGAACATTAGGAAAAAAAAAGGACATTAAAGAATTTAAAATTAAAGAGTAGAATTAAATTGCAGAAACAAGAATAAAAAATTTAAACAGATTAACCATAAATTTAAAAACAAAACAAAAACTATAAATATAATTATTTTTAGCGGAGTTATTTAAATAAAAAATTCTCTAAGCTTAAATTCATCATATCATATGATCTCAATGAATGAAAACGTGCTAGTGCAGAGAAGAAAAAATGGTAAATAGAAGTAAATAAATATGAAAAGACAAAAATTAAACGAGGAAGAGAAGAGAGAGCAGAAAGAAAAGAAACAACCAAAAATGTGTAAATCTTGTAAATTATTTTTGTTTCGTGCTTTTAGTACATAAAAAAGGTTATATAAGATCTATAACCTGAAGCTAATTTGGACTATAATCAAGGTTTTAAGGTCAATTATAAAAAGTAAGTTAATACAAAAAAAAAACAAACTAATATGTAGGATTCTCTTTGCAATAATTCAGCAAATCTACTCCAACTTCTGAAACTAATAAAAAATAATTCCAAATCTATAAAATTATATATTTAAATTGAATTCTTTAAAGCGTAGAATTCAATGTAACTAGAATCAAACCAAAATAATATCTATAAATAAATTTATGACCTAAACAATAAAAAGTTCAAATAAGCTAAAAATATAAAATTAAAACAAATTTTTACTACAAAGTGGAAATGAGGTAGAAATAAAGCATTTGGTAGTGCAATGACGGTACAATAAAATTATAAGTGTATAAAATTATAAAAGTGTATATATTATCAGTATATTAATTATTATTAAGTGATCAACATCCTTCTTTAAATTGAATAGACTAAGATTTTCATATAGTTTATTTTTTAATTGTTTCTAATTTTAAGTGAAAATTAATTTTTTTTTTAAATTTTGGATTAATTTTCATATTTACAAATATGTATATTTAGTTTTTTAAACTAAATTTTGTTAAATTTATTTGATGTTTTAAACACATTTTTTAACTAACATTGAAGTAGAAATGTGTCAAACGGTATAACTCAAATTGTATATTTAAAAAGTCAAATAAATTTAACAAAATTTGTTAAAAGGACTACATTCACACATTTTTAAAGTTTGAAACTAAATTAAGTCAAAGTTTCGGAAAACAACTAATTTCAATTTCCACTTAAAGTTAAGGCTTAAATACTATTTTCGTCCTCATTTTCGTAGTGTTTGTTGCGGATGGTCCTCATTTTTATCAAATGTTTAAAATGGTCATCATTTTTGCAATTCGTGTTTAATTTAGTTCTTTTGTGTGACGCCGTTTAAATCAGTAACAGAGCGTTGTACATGTGACATTGTTTGTATTACGTTAAATTGTTGTTTATTAGGTGTACAGTATAGTTGGATTAATAACGTTAAAATTCAAATTTGAGGCAAACACTGTAATTAGGGATTCACGCTACAATTAATCGCACCTTGTAATTGGGATAACCCCAAATTTTTTTACCAATATTCTTTGGAGTTCTTGCCATCCTCAAAGTTGCCATCTCTCCACAGTTACAAATCATGGTTAATCCATTTCTCGTTGAACCACTAACATTGCAGGAAGTGCCACAATATTGTTGCCCCCAACGATTACAACCAGAGGTAAAAGAAGAAGATTGAGACCGTTACATACCTAGATAATAGGATTGTAGGAAGGCACCAACACGAATTGGGAATGGAGGAAGGAATACTGTCAAAATTTCTTCTTCCCAACAATTCATTTTCAAAACCCTAGCTCACATATTTATCCCTAACTATATAATTACTACAACTGTACTGTACACGTAAAAAACCACAATTCAACGTAATACAAACAATGTCATCTGTACAGTGCTTTGTTAGTGATTTAAATTGTGTCACACAAAAGGACTAAATTAAACACGAATTACGAAAATGAAGACCATTTTAAACATTTGATAAAAATGAGGACCATCCTCAACAAACACTACGAAAGTGAGAACGAAAAAGGTATTTAAGCCTAAAATTAAAGAACCAAAAATATATTTATCTTTTTTTTCTCTCTTAGATTTGCAAGAAAAAACAATCACCAATCACGGAGAAAAAATGTGACATATACTTAAATAGATAAAGTCTATAAACATGCCAACATATAATTAATAACAAACAATCTCGTAGTCAAAACAAGTGGTTGTTTTCTACATAATTTCAATAACACAACCTTCAAAAAAAAAAATAGTGTGGTTAACACAACCTTCTCCTATAAACATTATTGTTTTTTTGTTCCACTTTTCCTCATTCCCCTGTTTTTTCATTGTTCAAAATTTTTCGCTATTTTGTTCCTTCTGCTGTCTAGCTTCTTCCATTTTTTGACTCTGCCCATTGCTCTACTCCTCTCATAGTTTCATTTCTACAAGTATTACTCTTTTACTAAGTGTGTGATCATTGTAGGAGAAGCACAAAGGAACCATTACCACCTATTTTTGTTCAATTCATGGTTAAAAAGAAACTAAATTTAAAAGTTTGACATGTTCAACCTGATCTGATTCATAGTAAAATCCAAACACAAATTTAACACAATTCAGGACACGATACACATTAAGATCAGGATTCAAATAATTTTAAGAAGATTCTAATGATACAAGAGCAATTTGAATGTGAAAACGAGTGTTTTAACAATTTATGGTGTGGGCAAAGAATTGGATCACATTGTACAATTTAGATTGTGTATCGCATATAAAAATGTCAAATAAATCCCTTTCTTGTAGTTATCGTTCAAACTCCTTCCCTGTTTTGAAAGAAATTATTGTATTAAGTGGATATAGATACGAATATAAATAATATTCAATTTTTTCAATTGAATATAGATGATGATAGATTTGTACTATCCACTATGTCCTCGTCTTTATCCTCACCCTAATACTCATATTTTCCCTGTCCCAATTTAATTACTAAAATACTCATAATTTATTAGATAATATAACACACACACATCGTAGTCTTTAATTTTATACCCTTTCTTTCCTTTTAGCTACACATTTTTTCTTCTTTTTTAATTGTTTGGCTTATCATAATTTCAATTCAAATATTCAAGATACTTTCAATCTTATACCTTGGTGCACTTATGGTTAAATGATATATATAAACTAAGTATTTTTTATGTCTCAAATTTGAATATTTTTACTTCTTTTTTAATATTTTTTATTGTTTTTTTTTCTCATTAAAATGTTTAACTTTTAATTAAGTGCTCAATAGCTAAAATGGTTTATTTACTATTTTATTTATTGTTTATCTTTTTTCACATGAGAATGTTTAACATTTAAGTAAGTGTTCAATAGCTTAAATCGTTTATTTATTAGATAATATAAAAATTTTATTTTTTATTCTCTCACTTATACTTAATTTGTTTCATTTGATTTTTTTTTAAAGCAATTTTCATTATCTCTCGACACTTTGACTGGTTTGATATCTGAAAAGTTTTCTTAAATCTTTAAGGTATTTTTTATCTTATAATAATTTTAATTATACATTTGTTATCCTTTATACAATCTCAGGTATGGAATGATAAGTGCAAAAAATGAGTAATTTTCATATGAAATGAGGGCATTTATGTTCTTAATTTGTGTTTATATCATGATTGATTCTTCCTAAATCTAGAAAAGAATGAGCTTCCAAGTTTTTGTTGAAAAGAAGTCACTTGATCTCTGTTTTGTGTAAATTTCAGGTACAATAGAGTAGAGAGAGGAAAGAACTTAAGAGGAACAAAGGAGAAAGCAAGAAACAGAGAAAATAGGGAAGAAATGCTGTCAAGGTCGCTCAAACCAAAACATGCTCGCCCAAGCTAAAGCCATTGCCACCATTCTCGCCTAAGCGACGCAGGACCTCGCTTAAGCGAGCGTTCGTGCAGTGGAGACCATATTTTGCCGCCAATCTCGCCCAAGCGAGATCTGATGCTGTCAATCTCGCCTAAGCGAGATCCTTTCTTCAGCTCGAAGTACTCTTGCTCGCTTAAGCGAGATCTTGGCTTCAACACGTCTCGCCCAAGCGAGAGGCTTTCTTTACCATGAAGAATGTTGTCTCGCTCAAGCGAGACTCAGGTAGCTTGAGCGAGACCTTCGTGGAGTATAAATACTCCGTGAATCAGAAAGTGAAGAGCAACTTGGAATGTTGGAGAAGAAACTCACACTTGAAGATCTGGAGAGCTGCAACCACGAAAGCAGAACACAGTTTCTCATTTTCTTCTTCTTCTTCTTAGCTCATAGGATTTTGTTGGCTACCATGAGTGGCTAATCTCTTTCCTTGGGATTGAATGTAATCTACTCAAACTTGGATGTAATCTGGTGATATTTATATATATCATTTCTGTTTTACTCAATATTGGTATTATTGTTCTGCTCTTAATGCTTACTTCTATCTGATCAATAGAAGGTATTTTTGAATGATACTTGATATACTATGATGCTAGGAATAGATCTCAATATATCAATTGCTTTTAACAGTTGACTGTAATGCTGGATAGTTTGTTGAATATGTGAGGAATGACTAGTCTTATGAATTTTATACGCGAGGGATCGGTATAAATGATTTTTGAGTGTGCATCAATATTGATATTTTCAGATGTTATGTATTATATTCATCCAGATTACAGACAAGGGAGATAGGTGAAATTCAATCCCAGTTTTTCTTATTGATCTTTTATCTAATTTTCTTTTACTATATTTTGTTTATGCAATTTAATTTAACTATCCATGATCTATCAAATTAAAATTTCTGTATATATATGCTGATTGAGATAATTATTTATTTCAACTGACTCCGTTCCTCGTGGGTTCGACACTCTACTTTAAATCATTATACTACAGTTGACTTTTGGTACGCTTGCCAAGAGACCAACAAGTATTTTTGGCACCGTTGCCGGGGAACGGTGTTTTTTTGAAATTTTTAGTTATCTCATCCAGTTTTGTGTATATTTTTCTTTATTAGATAGCTTATTAAATTTCTCCTTTGTACTAATCCTTGCTTGAGCTGTTTTGATTTATGCTCTTAAGAGGTCAGATTCTTGAAGATCAATTAGCATTTGACCCGGAGATAGAAAAGACAGCTAGAAGGAATAGAGGTAGAAACAAAAAGAAGCAAGGAAAGACAAGGGAAGAATCTTCCAGTACTTCCATCACACCTCAATCAGAAAACATGGAGAATCAAAGACCAACTCCAACCAGAAAGACACTTGGATACTATGCTATGCAACAAGGGCCAAGATATTTTTCTAGCATAGCAATACCACCCACCACCAAAACTTTGGAGATGAAGCCAGCTTTCCTCAACTTAATCAGTTCTCATCAATTCACTGGAATGGATAATGAAGATCCATATACTCATCTTTCTACATTCTATGAATTGATAGGAACCATAGGCTTTCAAGAAGGAGATTTTGAGCATGTATACATGCGTTTATTACCTTTTTCTTTGGCAGGTAAAGCAAAGGAATGACTTAAGTCACATCCAAACCAGAGTTTGAATAGTTGGAAGGATGTTGAGGAGAAATTCTTGAACAGATTCTTTCCACCATCTCGCTACATCAAAGCCAAAGTTGATATTTCGACGTTTAGACAAGGACCAGATGAGCCATTCTGTGAAGCTTGGGAGTGGCTCAATTCTTTATTGTGGAAATGCCCAAATCACAGATTTGAAGATATTGCCCAGCTGAACATATTCTGTAACGGTCTGAGGCCTGATACCAAGATGATATTAGATGCAGCAGCAGGTGGAACAATGATGAGTGTAGATGCGGAGCAAGCAACAAGAATCATTGAGGCATTAGCATCCACAGATCATCAAGCTCAGCATAATAGGCAAACTGTTTAGAGGAAATGAGTGCTTGATCTTAGTACTAAAGATGCAATCTTAGCTCAAAATAAAATTTTGACTCAATAGATTGAAGCATTGACGAAGCAGATGTCTAAATTACCCAAGCAGTTGCAAGTTGTGCAATCATCTCCCAGTCAATAACCCATGAGATGTGACTTCTGTGGAGGCGATCATTCAAATGGTCATTGTTCATATCAGAGTAGCTCACAAGGAGAAGTTCAATATGTGAGTAACCAAGGAAGACCAGGAAATTTCTCCAACAATAATAACTTTTCACAGGGGTGGAGAAATAATCAAAATCAGAATTTTGGATGGAAGCAAGATGTTGGTCCTTCAAACAGACAACCTCCTTACCAACAACAACAATAGTATCCTTATGTGCATGACAGAACAACTAAACTGGAGGATACTCTAGAAAAGTTTATGCAAGCTTCTTTGACCAATCAGAAAAATACAGAAGCTTCAATCAGAAATCTTGAAACACAGGTTGGATAGTTGGCGAAATAATTATCAAATCAGCAGGCAGGTCAATTTTCAGCCAACACACAAACTAATCCCAAGGAGCATTGTAAATCAATTACCACCATAAGTGGTAAAGTTGTGGGAAGAGGGATTGGAGACAACCTGGGTGTAGAGGAGGAGGTGTTGGAGAAAAAAGAGAGAGAGAATGAAAAAAATGAGTGTGAGGGAGAGGAAGAACAAAATAAAAGAGAGTTTGTAAATAAAAGAGAAGAAAAAGAAGAAAAAAAATACAAGTGAGGATAAAAAGAGGGAGAAGGGTGAGAAACAGGTACCTCAGTTGAAGAGTCTACCATACCCTCAAAATCCCTCCAAAAAAGACAAGGAAAGGCAGTTTGCAAGATTCATGGACATTTTCAAGCGATTGCAGATTAATATTCCTTTTGTGGAGGCTATGGAGCAGATGTCGACATATGCAAAATTCATGAAAGAGCTCCTAACAAAAAAGAGAAGATTTTCTGAAGAGACAATGGAGCTTGAAGCAGGGTGCAGTGCTATAATTCAGAAATCATTACCTCAGAAATCCAAAGACCCTGGGAGCTTCACAATTCCAGTTACAATCGGAACATTACCAGTGGGAAAAGCATTGCTTGATCTGGGTGCCAGTATAAATTTGATGCCTTTGTCTATGCTACAAAGAATAGGAGATCTGGAAGTAAGGCCCACTATCGCAACCGGAATCGCAATGGGAAGGCGAACCGAAAAAGAAAACGGGTTTAAAAAAGATTTGGGAGTCGCCACCATAGTTATTCTGGAAAACTATGGAAAACCATAAAAATAAAACAAGTCTGCGAAAAACTAGATTTTGGATCCAGGAGTCGGTTACGCGTAGGGAAGGTGTTAGCACCCTACCGCGCCCGCCCGAGGGCGGTACCTTTAATTAAAAATGCAAAGTTGATGTGATTTTCAAAATATTAATTTTCCCCCAAAATAATAAGACAAAAATGCTAAAAGAAACAATATATTTTTTTTAATTTTTTGGGCCCGACAAGGATTGACCTTGGTCCTACGTATTCTCATTTAAAGTGAGAAATCAGGGTTATGTAGTTCTTGAAAAGATATTTGAAAAACAAATGAGAAAAAGATTTGATTTTTTTTAGAGGTGAACCTGACAAGGACTGGCCTTGCTCCTACGTATCTCACGGTGGAGAATCAAGGATCACGCAGTTCTATTCAAGGACTCTTTGTTTGAAAATGGTGATGTTTTTTTTTATATTTTGAAAATTTTATATTTTTTGTATTTTTTTGAATTACTTGAAAATACGTGTCACACGACGCGGGCGGTCGGATAAACATTAAAAGGGAAAGAAAACTATTTTTGGTATTTTTAAAAATGAGTGTCACACGGTGCGAGCAACTGAACAGACACAATAAAGTGAAAGAGAACATTTTTCATTTTTTAGATTTTTTCTATTTTTTTTTTTGTAATTCTTAATAATTTTCGAACATTTGGTTTTTTAGGAATAAAAAAATAAAATAAAAAAAAAACGAAAATAAATAAATAATAAAACAAAAATAAAACAAAATATAAATAAATAAATAAATAAATAAAAAGAAACAATTTAATTAAGAAGGATGAAAGTGGAAAGCAAAAATATGAGGGTACATGAGTAGTTAGTGGGGGTGCACAAAATAGATACAACAACGGGCCCAAAGACAATAAACAAAGACGAAGGAGGTGCAGGATTATCACATGTGGGAGTGCACAAAGTAAAAAAAAAAGGAAAAGTATGATGAGGTGTGTTTAGTAGAGATGGGAGTGCAACAAGTAGAATATAAAACAAGCCCAAAAGTGACAATAAAAATGCAGAGAGAGAGAGTGAGGTCAGCAAACATGATGGTGCAGGAAGTAAACAAAACTCAACAAAAAAAAGCGCACAATGACATAGGAGTGTGGGTTAGTAAAAATAGTGATGCCATCAGCAAGGAGGTGTATGTATAATAAAACAAGGGCTGAAAAAGTAACAACAGGGGTGTGAGAACATTAAAACAGTGGTGTAGAAAGTTAATAGAGTGTCCAACCCAAAATAACACTTAAACACAAAAAGCAAAACCCTAAAGAGAGTTTTTTCTCCTTCACACCACTCTCACTCACGGCCAGAGAGCCTCACCCACTCACAGCACCGACACCCACGTGCGCTACACCGTTCCGGCGGGCCAGGGACGCCGGCGACGACGCCGACCATCACTCATCGGCGACACATCTCTTTCTCCCTCTCCAACACGCACAAGACCCTTCCTTCTCGTCATCGCCCCCCATCTCTGCTTCAACACACCGTCGCGCAGCTGGCTTGCCGGTGACGCCAACCGGTGCCGGAGACGTTGACCTCCTTCGCGAGACGCAACGACTCCGTTCTCGCGCTCCACAGAACTAATCGGCTACTGCGACTTTCGCGGCTCTGACGATCAACCAACATCACTGCTACCAACTCCGTTCCACACCGGAGCCATCGCTGAACCGGCCACCGTGATTGGGACACGCGAGCACCATGGTAACCCAACCCCCTGGCCTTCGCGACCCTAATCGCCTCCGCTACGCCCCAAGCCTCTCGTTCTTCTTCTTGCGCGAGTCACCAAGGTTTGGAATCCGCATCACAGAGCCCCACTACAGTGCTCCCAACCGTGACGGAGCTGCCCTCATTCAGCCCATTCAAAGTCCGACTCTTTCTTCTCTGTTTCTCTGTTCTGGAATTTGGATTTTTTGGGTCTTAAGACGCAAGGGTTTGGTGTGTTGTGAAAACGTTGGAGCGATGGCTAAGGATAATGAATCTATTTTTTATTTTGGTTTTTTATGCAGGTGAATGCGAAAATGATGATGGAGGAATCTTGTGTTTGTGTTAAGTGCGATGGGAAGAAGGTGGTGATAAGTTTTCTGGTGAATTAATGATCCAAACTGTTTTAGGATGAACGAGTAAAAATGGTGAGAATCTGTTTGGTTATGTGGTGATGAATGATGGTGAAACAGAGAGGATGAAGGGGTAGTGGATGAAACTAGTTTGGAGATTATGCGTGCACAGTTGAGGGAGAATGGAGTGGTGAGAGCGTGAAGGTGGTGGATGAATGATGGTGAAAGGTGGTGACAAACCTTGTTAAAGGCTAGAGGTATGATGAGGGTGTGAGGATGACGAGGGTGATAATGGAGGATTCTTCAACAGTAATGTAGTAATGCCCACAACAGATTCAATGATTCAAATAAATGACACGCAAAATGCAATATACACAACTACATTTTATTCATTCTCAAGCACAACACAACATCATCAGTTTCATCTCAAACATTCAAGTATTCATATGGAAAACTTACCTCTTGCAGTCCCTATTGTCAAACGAAAGTTCCTTGATCAAATGGCTCTCTTCTGTTGTTTTTACTCTCTGTAATGCAATCTATTTTTTTTTCAGCATATGAATCTCCCCTTTTTGTTATGTAACTATCTCCTTTATTCTGTTCACTTTTCTCTACATCTCCAATCTCGAAATTTGGGATAAGGCTGAGAGCAGATGTTGCTTCCTGCTCCTTCAGTCCTCATGACCATGTTACAGGTCATTCCCAATACCAAACCATGATAGCATAGCAGGCATGGGTCTGATAACACAGAGACCTTACGTTACCTCTCTCTTTCCCTTTTTCCTTTTCTTTTTTTTGTTGTTTTCTTTTTGTTTCATTTTTTTTACATTTTTTTTATATACATATTTTTTTGAAAAAGGAATAAAACAAAATAAAATAAATAAAAATAAAAAATAAACAAAATATGATTAAAATCAAAATTAAAAAAATTAAATTTAAAAACAAAAATAAAAATAAAATAATAATAAGAATAAAACAAAATAAAAATAAAAATAAAAGCAAAATAAGATGAAATGACAAATCAAAATAAAAGTAAAATAAGATAAGAAGAAAAAGAAAAAAAAAAGGTATTATCCGAACAAAATTGGGTGTTGACACCTACACGGATGACATTACAACTAGCTGACAGATCCATGAAGTATCCCTATGGTGTGGCAGAGGATGTCTTAGTTAAGGTTGACAAATTTATGTTCCCAGTTGATTTTGTGGTGATGGATATTGAGGAAGACACTGAAGTTCCTCTAATACTGGGAAGACCTTTCATGAAGACAGCCAAGGTCATTATTGACATTGATGATGGCAAATTGAAAGTCAGGGTGCAAGATGATGAAGTCAACTTTAATGTATTTGAAGCAATGCAGCACCTAAAGGACAATCAACAATGCTTCAGGATGGATGTGATAGATGAAATTTTTTTGTCATCCAGAAAGCAATTGACAAAGGCAAGCCCATTGGAAAAAGCTTTGATTGGTGCTTGTGATGATCTGGAGGATGATGAAGAAAAGAAAGTTGATGAATACTTGACACATCTGAATTCAGCAAAAGAAATTGCATCAAATGATATACAACTTGAGAAATTGCAACAAGAAAATAGAACTGAAAGTCAGAAGCTGGAGCTAAAGGTATTACCTCCTCATTTAAAATATTTTTTTCTTGCAGATAGAGGTAACAAACCAGTGGTGATCAGTAGTGCTTTAACGGCTTTTGAAGAGGAAAAGTTGATTTCAGTTCTTAAGGCCAATAAAGGTGCAATAGGTTGGACTTTATCTGATCTCAAAGGAATTAGTCCATCCTACTGTATGCACAAAATTCACATGGAGCAAGATTACAAGCCTGTAGCACAACCTCAGTGGCGATTGAATCCAACCATGAAAGAGGTGGTCAAGAAAGAAGTAATGAAATTGCTTGATGCAGGTATGATCTATCCAATCTCTAACAGTGCCTGGGTCAGCCCGGTCCAGGTAGTTCCAAAAAAGGGAGGTATGATTGTTATTTGTAATGATAAAAATGAATTAATTCCTACTAGAATAGTCACAGGTTGGAGAATGTGTATAGATTATAGAAAATTAAATCAGGCCACTAGGAAAGGAAAATGATCTTTCTGGATGGATATTCTGGTTATAATCAAATTGCAGTAGATCCAGAAGACCAAGAAAAAATTGCTTTTACTTGTCCCTTTGGTGTGTTTTCTTACAGGAAAATGCCGTTTGGATTGTGTAATGCACCAGCAACTTTTCAATGATGTATGCTTGCAATTTTCTCTGACTTGGTGGAAAAATGCATAGAAGTCTTTATGGATGACTTCTCTGTATTTGAGGCTTCATTTGATCAATGCCTGGAAAACTTAAACATCTTACTGAAGCAGTGTGTTGATACCAATCTGGTTTTGAATTGGGAAAAGTGTCATTTTATGGTTACTAAAGGTGTGGTGTTGGGCCACAAAATCTCTGCTAAAGGTATTGAAGTTGACAAAGCTAAAGTGGAGATCATTGAAAAGCTACCACCACCCAAAAATGTGAAGGGTATCAGGAGTTTTCTAGGCCATGCTGGGTTCTACGATTCATCAAAGATTTCTCCAGAATTTCCAAACCACTCAGCAATCTGCTCAACAAGGATACACCTTTTAATTTTGATATTGAATGTTTGCATGCATTTGAATTGTTAAAACAGAAATTGGTTTTAGCTCCTGTGATAATTGCTCCTGATTGGAATTTAGGCTTTGAGTTAATGTGTGATGCAAGTGACTATGTCATAGGAGCAGTTTTAGGACAGAGAAAATCCAAATTTTTCCATGCTATACACTATGCTAGCAAAGTCCTTAATGAAGCTCAAATTAATTATGCAACAATTGAAAAGGAATTGCTAGCTATAGTTTATGCATTGGAAAAATTTAGAGCATATTTGATTGGTTCATCTGTCACTGTATATATTGATCATGCTGCAATTAAATATTTGTTAACCAAATCTGATTCAAAACCAAGACTAATTAGATGGATCTTATTGTTGCAGGAATTTGATTTGGTGATCAAGGACAAAAAGGGAAGTGAAAACTTTGTAGCTGATCATTTGTCTAGACTGGTGAATACTGAGGTGACCAACACTCAATCAGAGGTGTAGGAAGAGTTTCCTGATGAAAAATTGATGATGGTGCAAGAAAGGCCATGGTTTGCTAATATGGCCAATTTCAAAGCTGCAGGGGTCATACCTGAAGATTTTAATTGGCACCAGAAGAAGAAATTCCTGAGAGATGCACACCAATATGTGTGGGATGATCCTCATTCGTCAAAATTAGAGTTGAAAAACTATTGAGAAGGTATGTATCCAATGAAGAGGCAAAGAGCATTATGTGGCATTGTCATAGTTCCCCATATGGAGGGCATTTTAATGAAGAGATGACAGCTGCAAAAGTCCTCCAATCTAGATTTTATTGGCCCACCTTATTCAAAGGCGCACACAAATATGTGCAACACTGCAATAGCTGTCATAGAATAGGGGGAATCTCAAAAAGACATGAAATGCCACTGAATATCATTTTAGAGGTTGAGGTCTTTGAT
The DNA here is from genome assembly GCF_037176805.1 of Vigna unguiculata. Classification (NCBI taxonomy): domain Eukaryota; kingdom Viridiplantae; phylum Streptophyta; class Magnoliopsida; order Fabales; family Fabaceae; genus Vigna; species Vigna unguiculata. Next base: position 6,622,089 of record NC_140800.1, read on the forward strand.
TGTTGGGGAATCGACTTTGTGGGACCACTGCCATCTTCTTTCTCAAATGAATACATTTTGGTGGCAGTTGATTATGTGACAAAGTGGGTGGAAGCAGTAGCAGCTCCTAAGGCCGATGCCAAAACCGTAATCAAATTTCTCAAGCGGAACATCTTTTGCAAGTTTGGTACTCCAAAAGTGTTGATTAGTGATGGTGGTTCACACTTTTGCAATGCTCAACTTCAGAAATGTGTGGAACATTATGGAGTGCGGCATAAAATTGCATCACCTTATCATCCACAGACCAATGGACAAGCGGAGGTGTCAAACAGGGAAATCAAGCGTATTCTAGAAAAGATAGTGGCATCTTCAAGAAAAGATTGGTCAATGAAGTTAGATGACGCACTCTGGGCCTACAGAACTGCTTATAAGTCTCCCACAAGTTTATCCCCATTCCAGCTGGTATATGGTAAGTCATGTCACTTACCGGTTGAACTAGAACACAAGGCATTCTAGGCCTTGAAATTTTTGAATTTTGATCCAAAGGCAGCAACATAAAAGAAAAAACTATAGCTGCAAGAATTGGAGGAAATGAGACTCAGCGTTTATGAGTCCTCTAAGCTCTACAAGGAAAAGATGAAAGCTTATCATGACAAGAAAATTCTCAAAAGAGAATTTTATCCTGGTCAATCAATGCTATTGTTCAACTCCAGGTTGAGATTATTCCCTGGAAAGCTAAAATCAAAGTGGTCAGGACCATTTCTTGTCAAAAATGTGAAACCTTATGGAGCGATTGAGTTAGAGGATCCTGAATCACAAAGAAGCTGGGTTGTAAATGGGCAAAGGTTGAAGCCCTATCTTAGTGGTGAGATTGATAGGCTCGCCACAATCATTCAACTGGACGAACCTTAAATGAAACAGGCGTCAGGCTTGTGACGTTAAACAAGCGCTTCCTGGGAGGCAACCCAGTGTTTTAATTATGTTTTTGCACTTCAAGTTCATCTATGTGATTAAATGTGTTTGTGTATGTAATTATGTGTTTGTGTTTATAGTTCTATGTTTGTGTGTAAAAAAGTAAGTTTTTAGCATCCAATCATCTCAATAAGGCAAACCATGCACTTTTGGTGTTTTCAAACAAAACTGGTATTTTAAGCATGGGAAGGAGTTTTGGTGCCAGAATTGAGATCATCAAATGCTAAAAATTGCCTTGTTTTAGCCAAATTGTGAAATTTGAGTTTGATAGCTTGATTTTTAGTTTAATGATATGAAACCTTTTGGAATGGTAGAGAATTGATTGAAGTATGGTTTGGTGTGTGTTTCTGAGTTATTTGAACTAAAAGGATCATGAATTGAGTGAGGTGCAACAAAGACAACATCTAGACTTCCCGCTACTGAACCTAACAAAGGGAAGAGGAGAAGATGTGCAAGTAGCCCTTCTCCTGAAAGGCCAAACAACAACCTGTTTAGAGACCCCGAAAGAGAAGAAAGATATGAAAAGATAAAGCACTGGGTCTTTATCAAAGAAAGAAAGGTGGTCCTACTCCCGGCCATTCTTGAATGGCCTTATCAAGAGGAATTGGATGAAGTTGGCTGACCCACTTCCCAAATTTGATCCAGAGATTGTCAGAGAGTTCTATGCGAATGCCTATTCTAAGGATAATGCTGGTGAAAAGAGGTCTAAAGTTAGGGGGAGGTCGGTAAATTATGATCGAGCAGCCATCAGTGAATTCCTTGGTAATCCACTACCTCTAGAACCAGGGCAACGCTGTGATTTCACAAGAAAAATGAGGAGTCATGAACCTTATGATGAAAATAAAGTGGCACTCCTTATATGCGCTGCCAACCGATCTTATCAAGTTGGACCCACTGGAAATCCTCTCAAAATTCTAAGAGGGGATATGAAGACCTTAGCCCAAGTCTGGACCACATTCTTACTTGCAAACATAGTGCCCATTGGCCACGTGTCAGACTTGAACGTCCCTAGATGTCATCTCCTTTATTGCATAATGAGGGAGGATCTTACTGTTGACATAGCCACCATTATCTCTGAAGAAATCCATAAATTTGTGAGGTATGAAGTCAACACTAGAAATGACAAGGCAAAAGGTGCTTTGGGTTTTTCGGCTTTAATCACAGCTCTTTGCCAAGATCAAAGGGTGGAGGTGGAGTTAACTGAAAAGATACGACCTTCAATTACCAAGAGATTCATTGAACATTTTTGTACCCACCCAGAGGACTTGAGCAACAAGAAGAGCCCCAACTGGACCAACAAGCTGAAGACCAACCAGCAATGGAAGAACAACAAACAGGACCCACACAGCAACCTCAGCTCAACATGAATAATGAATTGCTTGAGCAGATGAGATATCTGAGATTGCAGATGGAGCACACCCACCAGCAAAATGCTTCCATTCATAGAGGACAACTCCACCTTCAGGAGTACCTCTATCAGAATGTCCGCGGACCATACCCAGGCATGACTCCATCAGACTTCTTGACTTATCTACAGTGGCCTAGAGACAGTCCTATTTTCCCGGGGGTAAGTGGACCTACTGCAGGTGAGGGACCATCAGGAGCTGCGAACAGAGATGACTTTGTTGCTGACACAGATGGAGCAAACATTGAGGAGGAGATTGATTTTGGATTTTATGTGGTATAAACTTCACTTGGTTGGATTTTATGCATCAAATCAATATGAAAACACTAACAATATATTTTTAATTTCTGACTCTACATTCACACCACCATGTAATAAGTCCTAATATTTTAGAGATAAGTCTAAACTTATTAATAAGAACTCTAATGTCTTATACCTTTTCTCAATAAAAGTTGGATTAAGCCATAGGTTAAAAGTGACCAATGATGAACTCTATGTCTAAATACTAAATCTTGGTTTATTCTAATTTAGGTTATAATATCGTGTACAATGATTACATACTTACACATATGCAATCAAATAATCAATAATTATCATGCAGTTAGGATTGAGAATAGAACACAAGAGTATGAAAAGAAAATAAATATATTGAATAGCAGAAATCTCAAAAGAATTAAAATACATTACTTCCAACCCCATGGATACGGAGGTAAAATAGTTATCTATGTACATCGAAAAAGAATAATGTTGAATGCGTTCAACTTCCAGAATGTTCCTTTGCCTTGAAAGATTAAAAAAAAATTGAAAAATTTGTACTTGAATTTATATTTGAAGTAACCAACTCTATTGATAATTGATTATCGTAATAACTTCTAAAAAATTTAAGATTTTCATCTATTTGCAACATATAAATGAAATACTTATATTTCCTAATTTATTAAATAAAACATCAATTATCTAATAAAAAATAAAATACTTATATTTTCTAAAATTATTTAACAAACCTTTTTATTATTTAAAGAGATAATAATAAAAATATTAATAAAAGATAAAAAATAAACATAATAATAAAAAATATCATTTACTCTTAATCATATTTTAAAATAAAAAATTAAACTATACTACATGTATATTTCGACTCCATAACAGATTACAAACCACTCATATACTTTAATAATATAAATAATATACAACAGACCAGTTACTTATATGATTATTATTATTATTAACTTTCTTAACAAATGTAATTAAAATACTCTTTTCCATTAATCTTTATAAAAAGAACTATCCATGAGAGAGCATCGAGGGAGAGCACCATGAGTTAGAGACACTAGAATGAGAATAACCAATGAAAGAAATTTTTATAAATTTAATATTTTTAATATTTTATTTATTTAGGATCCATATATTAATTTCTTATGAAAAGAATGTCTTTATTTATATATAGATTTTAGATAATTACTAATTTGTTATTATACATGAAAAAAAATTCGTATATAATGTCCTTTTATATACTCGTACAAATATGTATATAAATGTAAAATTATCTACAAATTTAAATATGTAATTATTTGTAAATAATTTTAATTTTTTAGTGTACTACATATTAATTTCAACTCCATAACACGTTACAAACACTCTTATACTTTAATAATATAAATAATATACAACAGATCAGTTACTTATATAATATAATAATAATTATTATTATTATTAACTTTCTTAAAAAAAATGTAACTACAATACTCTTTTCCATTAATCTTTATAAAAAGAACTATCAACTTTTTTTATTTTATATAAAGTACAGGAGCAACTAACATATCAGGAAAAACAAAATAATCTGAACATATTTTTGTGAAAAGAGAGACCATGTCTTTATACACAGTTTTTATCCTATAAAATGTAAAAGGTGACCAAAACGATTCCCTCTAACTAGAAAAAATAACATGATATAAAGGAGAAAAAGTGATTATATAAACGAAATATGAATAGAATGAGCCTCGTATGCAGTGCTCACCTTCGTTCTTGCTTTATAAAAGTTTCACCCTCGCCACAGTACACATGCTTCTCCACAACCCTTCTGCACTTTCTTTTTTCTTTCCATTTAACACTGACATAACACAATTCCGCCACATTTTCCGTCTAAGAAACTGACACAACTTCTCTTTCCCTTAAACAATTTCTTTTATTTTCTCCTTTTCCTCTCATAACGCTGATTCTAAGCTTTGCACCAGAAGCAGAGACAAAGCAAGCACTTCTCAGTCTCTATATCTATGTGTATGTATGGAATCTCGCACCTTTCTTTATCACTCTCCAACCACCCCAAATGCTCCTTTCTGCAATTTTTTTCATTAATGTATATGTGGCGTTTCTTTTCCTGCTTCCCAGAAGATAAAAAGCCTTCATTGTTTCTTATCCTTTTAAATAATCAAAGTGGCACGCTTTCACCTCAAAACAAAACCCCTTCTTAGATCTCCTTTCTCGTTTAAAGCTCCTTTCTTAAAGGTAGTGAACACCATTTTCTGAAACTGCTGCATTTTCTTAATCTTTTATCCACCCTACAACTCTCAATTCTCCTTCTTTTCTTCTTCCTCTTGCTTATATACATTCCTTCTTCATAATTTCTTTGCAATTTCGTCCTGCATGCTGTTGTTCTCCCCTTTAATTAAAATCTCACCTTTCAGGTTTGTTCTTACCGCTGTAGATCTACAAGCTTTGTTCTGTTTCTAACTGCTTCATGTTTCTCCAAAAAAAGCCAAGAGAAAACTCTTGTTTTCTTTATACACCCTTTTGAATTCCATAAATGATGAATGTTTTTAGCCTCTCAAAACTAGTTCTTAAGTCCAAACATACACACAAAATTCAATCTTTTTTATGCTGCTATATCAGAAACAAATATCCATTTCTTACTGTCTGTGCCTCTGAATAGGGAGTTAGTTAGATATAGCAATAGCAAGCTTTTGTTGTGAAAATTTAGCATGATGGTAAACCAGAAGTAGTAGTAGTAGTTCATCATAATTCATATAGCAACAAAGAAACAAAAGTGTATGAGTGCATGTAGGCACTGTAGTGTATGAATACTTGTGTGTATTAATTAGATAGCAGGTAGGTGCAGTTGATGCATGTGTATAGTCTTAATTGAAAGGGTGCAGTAACAGTATTATACCTTTGTGTGCAGGGAGAATAGAAGAGGTAATGTGAAGGTTGAGTTCACATTATTTCATATTTAATAGAGTGATGATAGAGTTGGGTGGGAGCACAGTGACAGCAGAGAGGCATTAATACACACATACATAGCGTAAAGCAAAAGGTTTGCTTCCATTAACTGCTTCTCTTGTTCTGTCAAAAAAAGGTTCTGCATTTTTTTCAATTTTTCTCACTCTGCAAAAAGTCTATACCCCAGTTATTGTCATGTTTTATTATGTATGAAAATGTTTGTTGCTGTTGCTGTTGCTGTGTTTGATGGGTTGTTTTGTGTTTTTGGGTCTCACTTTGTCATGATTGCGATATGGGTTACCTTCACTGCTATTTTCGGCTATTTCCAGACTCATAAATACATCTCTAAAGAGAAAAAGCCACAAACACCATTCTGCAGAGAATAATTCAGGAAAAAAAATCATACCAAATCATGTCATGGCTAGTTTAATTATTCTATACACTAAAATAAAAAGTAATGTTAAATATATTTTGTTGAGTTTTAGTAATTTCAAAAGAGATTTGGTAATATTGGTGATTTCCTTGTGAGAGGTAGTAGATTGTTAGGGTTAACTGATTTTTTTTCAGTCTACCAATTTTAGTATTTAGATTTTTCATATTTATATTTAACTTTTTTACTTTTTGTAATTTATAAAATATTTGTCTTCGTTCCTTTATTGAAGTGTGATATGCTCAAGTGTTATTAAAATGGCTATTTAAAAAACAAAAACAATACTTGGAGGATATTTAGTAATAAAAATATAAAATTGAGGATTTTTAATGCATTTGTCACATAGGTTGTTTGAAATAGATATTAAAGTAACTTTTAAATTAAGAAGCAAACATTATAAATTCTGAATTTTGAAGATTAAAAAAATTGTTTCAAATTTAAGAGATAGAAGATTAATATAAAATTTTATTTACAGTGGTTACTTTTGTTTATTTACGTTCATTATTAATAATTTGTAACTTTAATTTCCGATAATACCTTCATTTATAGAAATGTTATATTAAATTTTAAACGAGTATATTCGTGGACACGTTACTGTTCTATGTTTCTTTTCCATAACCCTTAATTATTAACAGTTTTACTTTTCAATTTATTACTAAAGTCTTGTCTAAATTTATTATTAAATAATTAATTAATAGAAACTTTATAAGTTAAATAAAATTAATTTAGTGTGTGAAACTATACCTTTTTATCCCTTTTATATGTTTTCACTACAAATGACGGTTTCTCGTGTTCTCATTATTAAATATACAATTTAATATAAGTTAATTAATTAAAGCTGCGAACAGTTGAAAATATTAATTATACCTATTTGAGAAAGAGATATTAATGTAATAATAAATAAAATATTAAAGACTTCTCTATATTCCATATTCAGGTATAAGAACCAAGTTTGTGTTTTCGTGAGTTTTTTTGAATAAAATAATCAGAACTGTAAGGAATACTTAAAAACTAATATAAATATTTATTTAAGTTGAATATTGAAAAATAAATTCAACATTGAACAAAATTAGAAAGGATGATCAAAATGGGTTAAAAATATTTTTTCAATGTAATTAGAAAATATTTCCCCTATTGCATTTTTTTTTTTTGTAAACTAAAGTATAGAAATATAGACATTTGAAACATTTCATTTTGAAAATTTTAAACTTTGTTAATAAATGATTTTCTGAATTGAGTGTGACATGTAAGCTTTTGTTTACTTGATATTGACCATTACGTATTGCTGTAAAGAAAGATAATTGAACATCAATTTAAAACAAATAAAAGTTTTCATTAATTAATATAGTAAAAATGTACATACATACAGTTTAAAATTTTAAAAATATAAAATATAAAGATTCCAGAAACATTTGTTTTTAAAAATGCTAAAAGTAGTTTTGGTTAATCCTTTTAATAGTTTTAAAAATTATTTTTCCTTTAATCGGATAGTTTAACGGTGAAGACTTTTCACACCGACTCTTTAATTTAATTTAATTCTAATTATTTATTTACTAGCTTGAAATTACAATAAGAATAATTGTGTAGTATTAGCGGTGAAGACTTCTGATATCAACTCTTAAATTTTATTTTATTCTAATTTCTTATTTCATAGCTTGAAATTATAATTAAAATGGGTATATATTATAAGTTGGGTGAAAAACCCAACTATTGCATAATTGTTGAAAATAAACGGTCAAGATTTTCTTGCAGTATGTGAATTTTTTGTAATTATTTATAAAAAATATAAAAATATAATTTTAAAGAGTTTTGTTCTGGTGAAAAAATATTTAACAATTATTACAATGTTTACTAAAACTAAAAAATTTGTTTATTGTTGGTCATAATCTTAGTAGGGTCACCTTAGGTTATAGATAGATAGCTGAATTGGGTAAACAATTCAGATTATCTGATACACCAATTATCAATTCAATTGACTGTGACATTTTCACAACTGATTTTCCATTTTCTTTAAAAAAGACAACATTTTAGTACATCTCTCGTCCTATGCCGGAGGACTTTTTTTTTTTTTCTTTAAAGAAATAAATAGATTTTTAATACTGTTGCGATCTAAAAATACTTAAAGAAATGAAATATATATTTATTTTTAAAATTAAGGTAAAATAAATGAAATAATTTATTTTCGAATGTAATGACTTTATGAAATAAATTTTATAATATGTCTACGTTTTAACTTAAGGTAATATTACTTTATAAAATTGTAATTATTTTTTTTTTTTTCAAAATGAGCTCAAATATAAGATTTCATGTAAAACTCGTCAAGTGAATTAAAGTTAGTCTTTACGTCAAAATTGAAATTTATTTGTTTGGGTTTAGACTATAAATCTTTAAAAGTTGATCATGGAGACCTATATACAAAAATTGTACTATACTAAAATTGATATTTCTAACCTTTTTCGGTGCTTTTGGTATTAAAATTGATATTTCTAACCATTTTCGCTCTCATAATTCAAGAGCAACATTATATCGTGAAAAAAATTAAGTTACACCTCTTTTTTTTTTTTTTTCTTGTGACTTCTTATATATTTGTTGTCGTGTAGTTTAATTTATACATATTTACTACATTAAACTATCAAGAAATTATAAAAATCAGTATTTTTTATAGAAATTCATATTAAATCAAATACAATAAAACTGTGTAAAAAATTTGTATTGACAGTATATTTTAATTAAACTCTTTATTTCAAAAAAAATTAACTCCTAGTAATATCAATATCAGCAATGGATTTATAAGAAACCATTCAATGTATTCTTTTTTAAATAATTTTTTGTATTTATAATAAAAAAGAAAAATTAAACAATAATAAAAGGTAAAATTAAATAAGGGTTAAATATGATTTTTGTCCTTTAACTTTTAGTGAATTTTGAAATTAATTCATTTTAAAATTTTGGATCAATCTAATCCTTCATCTTTCGAAATACGTGAATATAGTCCTTTTAATCAAATTTTCTAAGTTTATTTGACATTTCAAGTGCGTTTGATAATAATATTTGATTTAACATTAAAACAAAAATATGTCAAAAAATATAAACAACTCAAATACAATCCTAAGTTTCGTATGAAATATTAGAGAAACCTAACAAAATTTGATTAAAATGATTAAAAACACGTATTTTAAAAAATAAATGACTAAATTGGTTCAAAATTTTAAAATGAACTAATTACAAAATTCATTATTAAAAAAGTTAATAAATTAAAAACATATTTAATACATTAAATAAATATAAAAAAAAAATTGCATGAAAAATTAGAGTTTTGAGGGATGATGTGTATGTTCCGTGAAAGGGACAGGACAAATGATTGTTCTTCGTGTTTTTATAAAGATCCGGAGTAGTCGATAAGCGTTGGCATGAATTATAGTTTTCGCGGCTCCACATTAGTTGGCATCCAAAAGACCGAAGGCAAAGAGAAGAGGGCCAAAATCTTTGTTTTTTCGGCCACGCATGATAAAGGTTGCAGTGCTTTAGCCTCGGTTGCGCGTACAACTGACACTGTTATTTGGTGATGGATTTCCAAGCACCACCAACCTCAGTCACTGCTTTTGGCCATGTTCTGTCGCTGTAGTTCAACTTGGCAAGAAGTTAAACCTTTTTTTGTGCTTTCTGCAAAACCCCTTCATACATACCTGTCCCTCCAAGAACTTGGAGTAGACTAAGTTTCAAAAACATCTCCTTTGGGACCACCACTTCAAACCATAAATGAAAAAAGCTTCTTTGCTTTTGCCTCTTCCTCTCAACTCTTTCTAGTACTACCCACATCCCAAATAATTCACCATACCACCACACACCCCTTTTCTTTCTACCTTATGCCTATCACCCTATGGACATGCAACCTATACTTCCACCCTAATGGCCCTTCTCAAAAATTTTCAATACCTCCACTCATTCAAACAAAATTTTACAATATCAATGTCTCTGTAAAAATGTTATATGTCAAAATCTAGATTTGTCACGTATCAAAATTTAGATCTTTCTTTACTCGAAAGATGTTATGTGTCAAAATTATAGGAGTTTGAAAATAGAAAATAGTCTAAATTTTGCTATGTAAATAACTCAGATTTTGATACATAAAATATCTAAAAGATGTTAACACTAATTTAGAGAAAGTGACCAAATTAATACTTTTTACAAAAATAAAAACTTAATTGAGTAAAACAATAGATATAAGGACCAAATAAATTAAATGTTCTAAATATAAGGACCAAATAAATTAAATGTAAAAATAGAAGGACCAAATTATTAATAATTTTTTTTAGAAGGAATTAAGAAAGCAAGTGAGCTTTTCAAAGACAATACATACATACTTTAATCTTATGATTCAATAGGACAAATTTAAATATTTAGACAATTTTACGCATGTAGGTGATGATGATTTTTTAGTTCTAAAGTCATACTTAGACTTTGTTTTTTCTTAATTTTATATACGTTAAATTTAAAAAATAAAATTGAGAATTTATTGTTGTTAGGAAAGTATATATATATAGATATAGGCTATTCCTGGTTTGCATGTATATATATAATATGCACGTCACTTTATTTATGATCCACATCTTTTCAGAGAATATACAGCACCTAGGGGAAGAGGAAAACACTGTCTGGATTTGATGTTATGCCATTCTCTCCTCCTCTTTTTCCCCTTCTTTTCAGCTTTTCAGCCGTTACAAAGTTTCATTTCTTTCCCACTCTTGTACTTTCTATTCTCTTCCATCAACACCATTGCATAAGCCATAAGCTTAGACATGCTTTGTTTCTGAGTGAAACCTCAAACTTGTTGTGCCATAAAAACCTTTTTCCCAGCTGGAATCTGTCTTTTTCCCACTTCCCCCTCTCCTCCTGACAGAAACATAAGACAAACTTGATTGTGTGTGTTTTCCACAGAACTACTCTTCCAAGTGAAAAATGAAGGATCCAGAGGAGCACCAAGTGAAGTCTAGAAGGCCTCTTTCAAAACCCACAGAACGTAGAAGAAGGTGCAGGAGAAGGAGCCAGTGCAAGCCAGAGAAATTCCAAGAAACAGAACTTGATCCACACCTTGCTTCCTCTGCCACTTCCAAGAGTCTTGTGTTTCATCAAAGGCCTGGCTATGGCCAACTCGGGACCAAGTGTCTCGTCAAAGCTAACCACTTCCTTGCTGATATATCAGTATCTGACTTGAGCCATTACAATGTAAGTTAACTCTAATCTTATATACTGCATGGATGGTTAAATTTAGAAAAGGTAATATTTTTTGCCACCCTCATGAGAGTGGTTAAAGAAAAGTACATTAATTCTTCCAAAATAATCAAATTGTCTTGCATCATCAAATTCAGGGGGTTGGCCTAAAACTGTTTTGACTCACTTTGTTGTGTTTGGTTTTTATTAAGGTTAAAATAACACCTGAAGTCACTTCTCGAAAAACAAGCAAGGCTATCATAGCAGAGTTGGTGAGGGTTCACAGGAACACTGACTTAGCCACGAGGCTCCCTGTGTATGATGGAGGAAGAAACTTTTACACTGCTGGTTTGCTTCCTTTTACATGCAAAGAATTCAGTGTAACATTGAGTGAGGATGATGATGCCACCAATGGTACCAGGTAATCTTTCAAGAGTACTGTATTTTGTTCATAATCATAAGTGATCCATCACTCTTTCTGAATTTGTATCCAATTTTTGGATTTTGTTTAATGAGAGTGTGTTAAGGAGTCTTAATTATTTTGTAACAGGGAAAGAGAGTTTAAGGTGGTAATCAAGTTCGCAACTCATGTTAGCATGTATCAGCTACGTGACCTTCTAAGTGGAAAGCAAGTGGACAATCCACAGGAAGCTCTAACTGTCTTTGATATTGTGTTAAGGGAGCTTGCGGCTCAGAGGTGCATTTGGGGTTGTTCTTTGAAAGTTGTATGTTGATTACTTTTGTACCATTGATTGTGATAATTTTTCATGTTTCTTATGGTTTCATGTGCATTTTTAGTTACGTGTCAATTGGGAGGTTTCTTTATTCTCCGGATGTAAGAAAACCTCAGCAATTGGGTGGTGGCCTTGAATCGTGGAGGGGCTTCTACCAGAGTATAAGGCCTACTCAGATGGGATTGTCACTTAACATTGGTTAGGCTTCCACCAACAATAACTAATAAGTTTCAATCCTTTGTTTTCCTTTGTCATTGGTGTTTCTTTATTCAGTTATGTTTGATTCATTCAGATATGTCATCAATGGCTTTCATTGAACCACTACCTGTGATTGATTTTGTTGCTCAAATTCTGGGAAAAGATGTGCACTCAAAGCCATTGTCGGATGCGGATCGTGTCAAGGTATGAATATTGTGTTTTGGAATCCCTGCAATCATTGTTAGATGAACACTATTAATGTTGTTTTTAGGAAACTCTGCAATCAATGTTCTGCTAACACTATGAATGTTGTTTTATGGAAAACCACAACTGCTAACACTATGAATGTCTCTAGTTCTCAAATTGAGATAAACGTTTAAGTAATATCTAACCAAAATATGTGTGGGCTGTCACTGGAAAACAGATAAAAAAGGCCCTAAGAGGTGTAAAAGTTGAAGTTACACATAGAGGAAATTTTCGAAGGAAGTATAGAATATCAGGACTGACTTCACAGCCTACAAGGGAGCTTATGTATGTCTTTTCTGACTTTAGAAGGTTGAAATTTACATTTTACACATATCCTCCTTTGAAATGACTGTCTCTTTTCCCACTGAACAGTTTCCCTCTTGATGAGCAAATGAACATGAAATCAGTAGTAGATTATTTTCAAGAAATGTATGGATTTACAATCAAATATTCTCATCTACCTTGCCTTCAAGTAGGAAGCCAAAGGAAGGTGAACTATTTGCCCATGGAGGTAATCCCTGCTTTCAATTTAATCAAATTAAACTATTCTATTCTACCTTTTTCCATAGAGAACTCATGTGAATCTTGTCCCAGGCATGCAAAATAGTTGAGGGCCAGAGATATACAAAAGGGCTAAATGAAAAGCAGATAACTTCTCTGCTGAAGTTCTCATGCCAAAGACCCCGTGAACAAGAGGCAGACATTTTACAGGTCACATTATCATGGATTCTTATCCTTCCCTTTTTGATACAATTTTCTTTTAGAGTCAATTGGACATTATGTAGTTTGAAATTGCAATCATAAACTTCATCCTTTATAGTCATGCAGCTCTTCCTCTTCTAACATGGTTTGTTTAGTTTGCTTTATTTATCTAGAGCTTATCTTTTTACTTGCAGACAATGCAACAAAACAATTACGACAATAATCCATATGCAAAAGAGTTTGGCATCAGCATAGATAGCAAGCTTGCATCTGTTGAGGCTCGGGTCCTTCCACCTCCTTGGGTAATTTTCCCATAATTAAATTGTTTACCAGTTGTTTACTTCTTTCATTGTGTTGATAATATATTTTGGCTCTTCTTTTTACCTATAGTTGAAATATCACGACACTGGAAGAGAAAAAGAATACTTGCCACAAGTTGGTCAGTGGAACATGATGAACAAGGTCAGCTCAGACGTGAACATATATTTTGGTGAAAGAAAAGGAAACCTACTTGTTCCTGACTGATTGGAATTCTGGTAATTTTAATGCAGAAAGTTATAAATGGAAGTACTGTAAGATATTGGGCATGTATCAATTTCTCTCGAAGTGTACAGGAAAGTACAGCTCGTGGATTTTGCCAACAGTTAGTTCAGATGTGCCAAATCTCAGGCATGGTAATGTTTCAAAAGTTGTCCAAGTCTTGTTGCTGAATTCTTTTTTAGGCACTATTTATTTGAACTGCACTCCATACTATTTCAAATTATAAATACTCATCTTTCATTATATATCATTGTCACTCCTAGTTACATTCATTGTCAAGATGTAATGTGTACCCATTCTTGTGTCACCCAATAGTTTTAGCTATCGTGGGTTATCGACCAATTGGTTTGAAGTTTGATCTTTGTCAGGAATTCAGTCAGGACCCTGTGATTCCTATATATTCTGCAAGACCAGATCAGGTAAAGAAGGCTTTGATTTATGTACATTCTGCTGCTATGGACAAGCTTTGTGGGAAAGAGCTAGAGTTACTGATTGCCATTCTTCCAGACAATAATGGCTCTCTGTACGGTATGATTCTAGGTCACTCTTCCATTTGTATTACTTCATAACTATAACTAAAGATGTTACTGGTTTATAATTATAGAAATGTTGAGGTTATAGTGACTTGATGTTTCTTCATTTTGACTTTTGTTTTTCATTTCTTATGCCTGTAATCTGGTAATGTAATGCCTCATTCCTCTCGAATATGTTTTTTCCCTGGTAGATTCCTTTGTAAACATGGTATAAAGAAAAAAAGAGATGCTAGCATTTCTCCATTATCTATATTTCAGTTTCTCTGTGGAGAAAATTATTTAACACTTACACTAAAGAAACAAACTCTTCGTTCAGGTGATCTCAAAAGGATTTGCGAAACAGATCTGGGGTTGATTTCTCAATGCTGCCTTACAAAACATGTATTCAAGATCAATAGACAATACCTTGCAAATGTGGCACTTAAAATCAATGTGAAGGTCTGCTACTGAATCTTCGATCATAGTTTACAATCCAAAAGTGACAGGGTGGCTACATGCTACTCTAAATCTTTCCTTTGATGTCTTTAAGTCTTCTTTTATATGTAATCATTATTTCCATTTCTTTTGCTTAATTAAACTATTTATTCTTGCAGATGGGAGGAAGAAACACAGTGCTTTTGGATGCTTTAAGTTGGAGGATTCCACTGGTCAGTGATATTCCAACAATAATATTTGGAGCTGATGTAACTCATCCAGAATCAGGAGAGGATTCTTGTCCATCAATTGCTGCTGTAAGCATTTCCAAACTTCTATATGCAACTAAAGGATGCCCTATGTTTGGTATGTACTTGAAAGGACTTAGAATGTTGTTTTCTTTGATGGAGCTTGCTGTGTGGCAGTAGGATCTTCTTCACCCTACTCTATTTCTTATTGCTTTTTGAGTAATATAGTACTGGAATTATCTCACATGTCCTGTTATTCTCCTATTTCATTTTTTCTGACCTCTTAACTGATTATGGTAATCCAGGTTGTAGCCTCCCAGGACTGGCCTGAAGTAACAAAGTATGCAGGGTTGGTCTGTGCTCAGCCTCATCGAGAAGAACTTATTCAAGACCTTTTCAGATCTTGGAAAGATCCACAGAGGGGTGTAACATATGGTGGTATGATCAGGTACTTAACTGCCATCTCTTTTAAATTTATCTCTTTGTAAATGTTTTCGCTTCAAATTCATATAGGGTCCCCTGTTGTATTTATCTGGTTTTTCTTTAATGGTCTTACAGTGTCTTTGCTTCACATTGCTCCACTTTGGAACTCGATAATTGACAACTAGGAAATCTTAATGTGTTTTTAGCGTTTATCATTTGATGTTATCCAACATCTGCATTCATATTAGTTCATGCTAATGTGTGAAACTGCAGGGAGCTTTTACTCTCATTCAAGAAGGCAACGGGGCAAAAACCATTAAGAATAATCTTTTACAGGTAGGATTGGATCTGTTCTGATGTTGTTATGGTAGAGGTAGTTAAGAATGTGGGCTATGCAGTTACTTTAACTACAATGTTATCTAATATGTAATCAGGGATGGGGTAAGTGAAGGACAGTTCTACCAGGTTTTGCTATATGAGCTTGATGCCATCCGCAAGGTACTTGGAGAAAACAACTCAGTATAGTTATAACTTTCATCAGTTTTCTATTCTCCAGTATTTATATTCTCTTTGTATATAGGCTTGTGCATCTTTGGAACCTAGTTACCAACCACCAGTAACATTTGTAGTGGTTCAAAAGCGGCATCACACTAGACTCTTTGCAAACAATCACGATGACAGAAATAGTACTGATAAGAGTGGGAATATCTTACCTGGTTAGTTTTCTTTTTGCTTCTACCAGCTGTTAGTTGTCACTATTTTAAGGATATCTGAATGCAAGTGTCTAAAGGGGATGAATTCAATTGAAGATATAAGAGATTATTTTGGCCTAAGAAAGTTTTATGGTAGTGTTACATTTTGACCTATGAAGGTGTCTTAAGTACCGAAGTTCGAAACGGACCAAATCTGGTCAATGGTTGAGACTAGCCGAATTAGGCCGAAGGTCGAGACTAGACTGCCCGGCTCAGGCCGGTCCTGGCCGAAAGTTGAGATGGGTCGGCTTGGCTCAAACTGAGATGGGTCAGTCTGAACTGAAAGTTGACCTTCACCAGTTTGGCTGAAAGTCGAGATAAGCCTATTCAAACTGAGAGTCGAGACGTATATTCAAACTAATAATATTTTTTCATGTTTAAAAAAAAAATGACTTGGTCTTGACCCAAGGGGTTTTTTGGACATTTTGGTCATGAGCCTTTTCAATGTGGGCTTTTTGACCCTGTAGGCTTTTTTGGGTCAGGGCCAAACCCTATGAGGTGGCCCAAATTGATAGCTCTGTATTGTATGGTGTGGTAGATTGTAAGATCTTTCACTCTTCTGCACATTCTCCAATTTCATCAACCTGTGTTGTAAACGTTCCCAATTGGACTGATTTTAATGTAGGTACTGTGGTAGATTCTAAGATCTGTCATCCTTCTGAATTCGACTTCTACTTATGCAGTCATGCAGGAATTCAGGTATGATAATGGTAACGCTATTGTTTCTGCCACATTGGTTAGGACATAGGACTGAAAACCTGCATAAATTTCTGCAATCACCATCTCATTGTTGTAAGCCATTAAAATATCTAGTATGTAGCAGCATCGATTTTACGTTTGTGATGGAAATTTACAGGGTACAAGTAGACCAGCACACTATCATGTCCTCTGGGACGAGAACAATTTCAGTGCAGATGAGATTCAGTCTCTTACCAACAATTTATGCTACACGTAAATGATTTTTCTATTCGTCATCTCAGCTTTATTATGCTATATTTTCTAAGATGACATAACCTTCCTTAACATTTTGGTTGCAGTTATGCGAGATGTACACGGTCTGTTTCTGTAGGTAATCATGCTAAACTCGACAGTATCTTTGGACAAACTTCTCAAAGTGGACTTCTAGAAAACAAAAAATAATGATATAAGCTTTCCAATAACTTAGTTTATGACCAAATTAAACAATAAATATTTATAGAAGTATGGTAAAAGTTTATACAAATTAACTTCTGCATGAACTTATTATTTATAAAGTTTATGTTGTGTGTGCAGTGCCTCCAGCATACTATGCTCATCTAGCAGCCTACAGGGCTCGATTCTACATGGAACCTGATGTTGTTGAGATTAATAAACTGCGAGGAACAAGATCGAAAGAAGGGCCAGTTCGGCCACTGCCTGCTCTGAAAGAGAAGGTGAAAAATGTTATGTTTTACTGTTGAATAGAGCAGGTGAGGAATGTAATGTTTTACTGTTGAATGAGATGCAATAAGAGGCTTCGCAGTTGAGAAACAGCAGCATATATAGTTAACAGAAACTAATTAGAGGTCACAAATTTGTCGATGTTGATATTATAAGCACTTCTGCATGGGAAATTTTGAGTATATCTTTATAGTCCTAGTTTTTTCTGCATAATTGATGAGTCCTACCATGGAGACGCAACAACAAACGGCTGAAGGTCTTACACAAACTTAGAAATGAAAAAATGGGGCATTTTTATCATAATTTTATTTAAAATTTATTTTTTGAAATTTATTAATAATTCTTTTCTTGAATATTAAAACAATTAGTATTAAAAAAAGGTATAAAGTATTTAGTATTAAAAAAAAAAATTGAGGCCTAAACAAGGGACTTTACTTGTTTAGGTCTTCAGCTTTAGACTAAAGGATTGATACCATTTTTTAAATTAAAGTAATATATCAAATGTTGCCATCGATAAACTAAACTCACGTGGGATTCATCTAAAAAAAATTAAACTTGTGACTTTACTTTTGGTTGGATTGAGAATTTACCTATAAACATATTTATAAGTATACTAAAATTATGTTAAGTTATAGATGGTTTAATAAGTGATAGGCAATTTTCTTCATCAAATAATACAATTTTCTTAAACAAGTGATACTAAATTTTGGAGACATAAATCATGACTTTTCAAAATGTGTATTAGGAAAATAAATTCATTATTAGAAAGTAAAATTGATTTACATAAATATCATCAAGTCACCCATATGGGTGTTCTTTAGACCACTAACAACAACACAACAGAGAAGTAAACATTATAATTTTAAAAAATGTTAAAATTTACAACTAGAAGTTAACCTCTATCGAAAATTTAATTATAACATTATCTCGGAATAGTTTTAAAGTAAAAAAAATTCCTCACCAACTTAAATCTTAAAAAGAGAGAGAGAGGGGTTTGGTTCAGATGTAGACATAGCTCGAGATTTCGATTGACTTTGATGAATAATCATGATGTCCTATTGAGTGGGATTTGAATTTGATTGAGCTCCTTTACTTTCCTTAATTAAGATTTGCATAAAACTGACCTTTTATGTTGAAGCTAATCACACATTTCTTCCTAATTCCCAACCCTTGGATATAATAATTAATAAACGGTCTTGCATCACTTTCAAATAATACGTTCCTGGAAAACAAAGAAATTTATGGATTCTATGATTTTTAATAAGGTTAAATATGTTTTTTGTTTTTAACTTTTATTGAAATTTGAAATTAGTTCATTTTTAAAATTTTGGACTAAGGTAGTCTTTCATCTTTAACCAACTTAAATACAATCATGAAATGTGTTTGAAATGTCAAATAAATTTAATAAAAATTTGGTTAAAGGACAAAATTCACACACATTTAAATTTTGTCTAAGTTTCGTAAAAAAACTATTTCCAATTTTCATTTAATCTTGAGGGACGAAAAACATATTTAACCCTTTTTAATATAACCACTCATAATAAAATTAATAAAATTAATTTATTATTATTTTTAAATATTACTAATATATAAAATTTAGGTTAAATAGTTTTTGTAGTCTTTTATTGCTATAATGATGTGATTATGAATGAAAAATAATTTAATAAAGAAAGAGAAAGTATCTACAAGAAGGTCAAATAGTCCTAACAACAACCACTGAGGAAGAAATAAGAAAAAAAAGAGTTATTATGAGTAAAACTTCAGAAAATTGTAGAAGGAATAAACATCACTAAAGTAAAAAATAATAAAATTATTTTAGCACTTAAAACAATATTTCAAGACATGATTTGGATAGTAACTATGAATCATCTTCAAACACAAAAGTTCTCTAGGAATGACTGAAAATTGGCCTTTTTTAACATTTGGCTTAAATATCTTTTTCATCTTCATTTTCGTAGTGTTTGTTGCGAATGGTCTTCATTTTGACAGAATATTTAAAATGGTCCTCATTTTCGCAATTCGTATTTTATTTGATCTGTGACGTCGTTTAAGTCAGTAACGGAGCACTGTATAGGTGGCACTGTTTGTATTACGTTGCATTGGGGTATGTTACGTGTACTGTACAGATGATTCCGTTACTGATTTAAACGGCGTCACAGAAAATGACCAAATAAAATACGAATTGCGAAAATGAGGATCATTTTAAACATTTGGTGAAAATAAGGACAATTTTAAAGATTTTGTCAAAATGAGGACCATCGGCAACAAATACTACAAAAATTAGGACGAAAAAGGTATTTAAGCCTTAACATTTCAACTAAATATATAATACAAAATATTACATATGTATATCAAATCCATTAATGACAAGTTGTTCAAACAAAAGACTAGCTTCGAAATATTATGTCATGCCAAATTCAGTTATAACAAAAGTAGCATCACCAAGCATAAAAGTATGTTACAAATTTAATTTTTTTAAAGGTTATAACTTTCCTCTCAATACTTTCAACCAACAAAAATATTAAAATAAAAATAGATAGATTGGATAGTAACATGCTACCTTTTAAATAAGCAAACACTCCTACAATTTTGATTCATCATATTCAAGCACGTAGCTTTGTCTAACCGATCAAATGCAAGCTTTATCAATTGTAAGTTTTCATTTAAGAAGGTCAAAAGTTGTACTTCTCAAAATTTAAGATTATACTATAATCATGAATCATAACCAATCAATGCAAAATAAATCATGATCACAAAAATAATCTACATCACAAATCTTGCTAATATTTGTATATTTTTAATTCAAATTATGATATTTACAATTATCAATTTTTTAAAAATCATACTTTAATTACTCTTTTAGGTTTCCTAAACTTTATCATTATACCTCTCAAGTCATAATGGTCTCACACCAATATAAATAATTGTTAGTAGGTTGTACAAACTTATAGATACAACGAATATATTACAATGACCTCTCTACCCGAAAATATAATGAAGAGGACAATCAATAAAAAAAGTGAGGTGTGTGATTTTTCTACTCAACTAATTATGCACATAAATTCAAGATAGTCATATCATCATCCAATATTTTCCTAAGTCTACCTGACCTCTATCCGGACTATATACCTAGTGTATCTTTATAATTATCCATACAATGCTTAAAATTCACCTAACATTACTACTTTCTTATTCATGTACCTTATTTACAGTCGCTATAATTATTGTAAATATCAATATCATATTTCATTTATAATCATCTTCCCATATTAGGTTTTCATACAATTCTTGAAATTTAAACTTATTCATAAAAACTTGAAATAAACAAAAAAAATTTGATAGCATAACCATTGCCTTTTTTACGTCTCAAAATTTTAAAATAGTCAAAAGTTATAAGGAAGGAAATACATATGTCAAATTATTAGTGTACTAGAAATTGGACATCTTCGAACTCAATCCAATTTGCAACAAAATTTCATCAAATTAACCTAACCGTAGGTTCTTATACCCCAAATATTCATTTTTGGACCTAGAATTTCCGAATTATATTCATTCATGTACAAAGTAAAATTAAGTATATTATACAGTTGGATAAAAATTGTCAAAATAAAAAGTCAGAGATTGTGATATTGACTCTTCTACCTTAACGAAGTAAATGACACTTTATGATTGAAATAGAGTGCTCAAAATAACATATTTTCCTATTTAAGTTGTTCTAGGTGAAGCTTTAAAAGATAGAAAATCAATGTTCATGATGTAGAACTTATAAGAATAGGAGGGAATAAATCTTGATTTTATTTTTAATTAAATGAAATTCAATGACCGAAAATTTAAATAACTAAGAAAAGAAGAGAAGAGGATAAGAAAGTTTACCTTTGACCTTTCTTTTCTGTTGTAGGAAATTATGAGGAAGATGTAGACATGTCAAAGTGAGCCAACCCGGCTCACACGGGTTGGCCACCACGAGCCGGGTTGAAAATGAGTGAACCCAACCCGGCTCACTTTCTAGTGAGCCAGAAATTTTGTAACCCAGCTCAACCAACCCACCTAAAAAAATTTTTTTTTTTTTTAGTATTCAAATATTTAAATAAATTTTTAAGTAACCCCTGAGATAACAATCATAGTAAAATCAAAAATCAATGTTTTGATCATGCTCACCACCAATATATTGAAGAATTATTTCCAAGAAAGTATCCATTAGTCTAAGAAAGCATGACTAATATTACAAATTTTCTGTCATGCTATTCAACAAAATATAAATAAAAAAACTATATATTTTTTTCATGCTAATTTAGAAAAAATTGTTTATAAGACGGTTACTTGAGTAATTTACTATAAAGATTATAGTTAAAGATTAAAGTAACAACACACACACACACACACACACATATATATATATATATATATATATATATATATATATATATATATATATATATATATATATATATATAACTTGACAATCAAATTAATTAAACATTCAAACTATTCAAATATAATTAAGCAACATTCTAGCATTTAAAATTATTAAATTGTGAATAAATATAAAAGAAGTAGTAAATAATTATTAAAAAAATTAAAAAAAAAATTAAAAAAAAAAATTGTAAAAAATTTTGGTGGGTTAAGTGGGTCAACCCACCATCAATCCGGCTCGAATCCGTTTAACCCGTGAGCCAGGTTGAGTTCAACCCACTTTTGAAAAAGTTAAATTTTTCTCAATCCAACCCGGCTTGAACCCATGGTGAGCCGGGTTGGCTCACGAGTTGAAACCCATTTTGACATCTTTAGGAAGATGTGAAAGACGTGATTTTATTTATAGGCAAGACTTTGCATTAAAGGACGGAGATAATTTGTAAAAAATAAAAGTATGTCTTAAATTTGGAAGGTTGCAATTGGGGGAGAAGAAAATGAAATCTACTCATTTACATTAAATTTGCCATATTATAGGAGTAAAAAATCCCTCTTACTTTGTACTTCTTAGAGATGTACCAAATTAGTGAAGAATTTTTCAACGAAATTATCGACAAAATTAATAATTAGTAAGAATTTAGTTAAGATATTTGTATAAATTAAATTCATAAAAAAATGAAATAAAGTTAATTGTAAACTTAATACTTATAAATCAAATGATTAACATTCATTGAACTTTTAAAATATTTACAAAAATCAACTTAATTAATTGATTGGAGGCCTAATTACAATTATTAAAAGTTGACTAAGAACTAAACTACAATTATTAAAAGTATGCTAGAACTAAGTTGCAAATAAATAAATAATTAAGGACAAGTTTTCAATTATTAAAAAATATTTAGAGGTTAATTTATAATTTTAAGAAATTTCATGGGCATATATGGAATTTTGGACAATGTTTTTGAAATTGATAAAGACACTCAATTTTGTTCTTTAAGAATGTAAAGTAAATTTTCAAGCCAAGAAGTCAAATATAAATAATAATAAATATTGCTTCTTATATTATGTAAAACAAAAAAGTATTCCTACCTCAAAGGTGAAGTTTCCATTTTCATTTGTTTGTGGTTTCTCATTATTGGACCCATGAGTCAAAGCCTCTAGCAATATAATTATCAAAATTAACTTTAACTTTAACATGAAAATGTTACTAAGAATAATTTATGTGTAGAAAATATTTATACCTTTACTTTCAAGCCATCATTAGCCCACATACACAAACCACAAAGATTGTATGAAATGAATTAATTTCATAGTTTTTACAACCACATAAATAAAACATCGAGAGTAGACACCAAATCTTGAATCTTATAAAACTTTATTATTCTTCTAGTAACATTTTTTTACTATACTATACCTAAAAATCCTATCCATTTAGAACAAAGTCAACACAACAGACAAGAAAAAACATAAGTGAACTTCTATGTTTTCTTCAAATTAAGGTATTGATCACAAAAGTACTCAAAGAAAGCTTCAACAATAATTTTTAAGCTCATATTAGACTCTTTCAATAAGTAAAAATGATTAAGAAAGAATGATTTTGATTTCTAGTAAATTGGTTTTGAAATGAGAGAGTTATGTAGAATTTAATTTGTTGGTTTAATGGATCAAAACTACATTTTAATATGTTAATTTCACTTATTAGTGAGAATCAATTAATAGGTTGCTATAACATATTAACATCGAAGGGTCAGTTTAAGAGATTTTAGTCTTAAAAGCTAGTTTTAACATACTAAAACAAAAAATATAGATCATATCATAGTTTTAAGTTATATAAACAATTAAAATGATTATCTAATAGGTTAAAATGTTTTTTTAGTCATTCTAGATCAACCAATATAATTTTAGTATAGATTACAATGTAGAATATACACACTTCTCACAAACTACACTAATATTATGTTTATTTGGAAAGATTTACTTTTCAGAGTGATAGAGAGGAATGAGAGTGACCATCGTGTTCGCTTCCTAGGATTTGAGAGCAAATGAAAAGAAGGAACTGCAGGATTTTTCTATTTTCTCATCTCTCCTTATATGTAATGATTTGAGGGTGATTAATAGTAGAATACCATTCACTAGTGCATTTTAGAGTTTTTACAGCGCTGTATATGCCTCGGTTTATGCGGACCCGCTGCATAAAAGCACGCGGTGGCAATTTTGTAATTAAATTCAACTTTTATGCCTCGGTTGTCATAATAACTGAGGCATATGGCTAAAAAAAATTTAACTCAACGCGTTGATCACTAATTTAATTTATTTATTTTTTTCACTGATGCAATATGCCTCGGTTCTCTCTTAACCGAGGCAGTAGAGACACGTAATTATTTTGACCACTGCGTTGACCCCTAATTTGAATTTTTTATTTTTTTTTACTGAAGGAATATGCCTCGGTTCTGTAATAACCGAGGCAGTAGTGGTAATATATGCCTCGGTTCAGCGCCTACCCGAGGCAGTAAGTGTATAATATGCCTCGGTTTCGAATAACCGAGGCAGTATCCCTTCGTAGGGTTAAAAAACCCCAATTTCTTCATTGTGCAGCGACATCTTCTCCGATTTCTCTGCGAGCTTCACCATCTCCGGCCAGCCTTCACCTTCGTCGCCGCTGTTGCCGACCCCCACCGTCACTCCTGTGAGGTCCGTCCCCGCAGCTCCCTTTCCGATCTCTTCAACCGCGACGACCTACGAAAATCCCGTTCGCGCAAACACGCCTCCGATGGCCACGGACATGACGACGCGATTGGCGTTGCAGAGGGCGAGGGCGAGGGCCAGCGTGGACACCACTTTGACTCTCTCTGAAGTGATGAACTCTGCGAAACTCGGTTGTGGCTGTTGGCTCTCCTCGGAGCTCGAGCTGAAGTGAGCGTCGTTGGAGGAAACACGAAGACGGGGAAGGGAACAGAGTGTGTGTGAAACTTCGACGAGAAGGGTTTGGCGGCGGAAGCAAAGGCGGAGGACAGCGCAGCCATGGCCGCAGACGGTGGAAGGTTTCAGTGTGTAACAGGAGGTTCTTCCGGTGCCGCTGCGTGTTTTTTTTTTGAATTTCTGATGCTCATTAGGCCTCGGTTCTGCGAGAACCGAGGCAGTAAAAATTAAATATGCCTCGGGTTGTAACCGAGGCATAAAATACTAGTTTTTTACCTCGGTCGTATATGCAGCGGTTGCGGACCCGAAGCCAAAAGCTGGAAATAACCGCTGTCATTTCCCTTCCCTGCACTAGTGATTACACCATTATCCTTACTCACATGCATGTTTTTCAATTATCAATGTAAGATGTAAAAATATGGCTTTTAAAATTATGCTCACAACAATGATTAATATTCCAAATTATTAAATTGTTTATAAAAAAATCAATATGTAAATATATTGTAATTTTTTTAAAATTTATTCATTTTAATATTTTTTATAAAATAAATCTAACTCATCTAAATATAATTTCGGTTATTTACAACATCAAGGGCAATTTTGATAATCTTGTTTTTTTTTTCAATTAAACTTAATTTTTAATCTATTGTATCAATCAAATTACTCACAAACTTTCACATACTTTATTTCTAAATCTACTCACTTTCATCCCTAAATTTTTTCAAAATAACAACACAAATTTCACCATCTAATATATTCAAATTCATCTTCTCCCTCCTTCTCAAATCAATCATCAAAAGTGAACATATCCTGATTGCTACGAAATTTTTAGAGTGAATTTATCAATAAGAATCAATAGTAAATTTGATATATAATTTGAGAGATTTATATTTGTTAATGTCTAAATCATTAATCAATCCAATAAAACCAATCTCAAATCAAAAGTCAACTCATATATAAAAAATTAATATTATTTTCATTCCAAAAATTTCTGAATATTTATTTTTATAACTTGCTCCTATTAAGATTTTTCACTCAACATTTAAATTTTTTACATAAATATAAAGGTGCTATTTAGAGAAAAATTAAAATTTTAATTAGTCCTCCATCTTAATGTGGGATATATTTAAAAAGCCCTCCCAATGTCTTAAAAACTCAAGAATAATTCATATTAATCTTTCTCTCTCAAATCACTTAAATGTGTTTTAAGGATACATCAAAATCCAAAATAAACCATAACTCAAATTCCGTTATTAACACTAGCCATGTCATCTTTCCGAATTGAGTTGGCAGAGCATTTAACATGCCTGGTACGACACCAGGGAAAAAACACAATCCAAAAGAAGTCCACATAGAAACCAGGAAGAGCAATGATTAAGGTCTTAAATGGAGATGTAATGTAACATAAGATGATTGTTCATGGCAAGGTAAGTCCAGAAGAGAAGCTTATTCCAGCCATGTTCCAACCCTTCATTTTGCAATCAGGGAGTGGCATCCATGTCCACTGCTTCCACTTCGTATCAAAACAGAGCCACGTCATATCCCAAACTCCGTCGCAATTAGAGACCAACGCCGCCGTCACGACGCCATTTTTCTCCTCCAAGCACCCCATCATCGCCGCATAAGGCTTCTCAAGCACACCACCAACCGTCGACACAAACTCCCACTTTCTTCCGTCAAAGCTAAGACCCCACAGTTCCACACCCTTCAAAACCCTCACGCTCCTATTCACCCCACCCTCTCCGGTTACCCTCGCACCCTCCGATTTCACGATCATCATATACCCATCACCGTACACGTGCAACCGGTCAATCACGTTCCCCCAGCTGAATCCAACCGTCAAATTACCGCCCACACCCCTCGGGTAGTTAAATCTCGGCCGTAGAACCACGGCCGCATCGCACTCCGGTGTCGACGCAACCAGGACGCTCTCTCTCGGCCCGTGAACCACGTTCAGAAAAACGTGGCCCCCGCCACGTGGCGAAAACTCGCTCGCGCCACTCTCCACTGCCTCCGTTGACTTCCACGTGTCAGTCCGGGAGTCGTACACGAACAAAACGGGGTGGTTCCCGACGAACTCCGCGAACATGAAACGAAAGTGACCCGACCCGGACGGTTCGGTTACGAGCTTCATACCGGATCGTCTCCACGAGGAGGTGCCACGTGGACCCAACGGGGAAGGGGGGATCTTTTTGACCGTCACGGAGACTAAATTAACAGCGACGACCTCGCGAACGGTGTTGGAGGCGAAGAGGAAGACGTTGTTGGAGGCGGCGAGGAAGTAGAGGTCCTCCCCGTGGAACTGAACCGGTTTGAGAAGGTCGGCGATGGGGATCCGGAACCAGCGATCGGAGCTCCGATCGGTGAAGGCGTGGAGGACGGCGTCACGGAGCCAGCGCTTTTTGTAGACGAAGAGCCAGGTGGTGGAAGTGGATAGAGTGTTGCACTGGCGAACGAAGGTGTGGTCGGAGATGATTCGGGAGAAGGATTTGTTGACGAGCTTTAAGCGAACGATCTCTGGTAGCACCAGTGAGAGGAAGATGTTTTGGATGAGTTCTTGTGGGAGAAGACAGAGGCCAATGGCGTTTTTTGGAGCTGGGTTTCGGTGATCGTCCATGTAAACACAGTGGAGTGTGTTGGATTTCAGGTGGGTGTGGTTGTTGTTGGATTCATGGATGAAGCTCTTATATCACAGAGTCGTTGTCTCAGTGTGGTTGGGTTTTGACAGGGATGTGTTTGATGATGAAGCTTTTTTTATTTGTAGGACAAGGACCTTTTCTTCCACTTAATCAATTTTTCAACACCCTATTCCTCTCCTTAACCAAAATTTACTCCTTTCTTTCCCTTCTTATCTATTCAAAAAGTTACCCCTACATTCTTTTGCACATGCTATATTATACATACTCGTGCTAATACTTTTTAATATTTTTCAAAATTTTAAATGAAAATTTAAATATACGGACAGTAAAATTTATATTTAAATGAAATTAATCTATTTACAAAAAGATAATATTTATATAAGTTTATATAATTAAAACTAAATAATACTTTATTGTTAATATTTTCCCTTTTAATAATCTTATTTCATCACTTAACTCTAAAATAAATATATAAATAAAAATCAGTAAGAAGAAAAAGTTACTGCTGTTAAAACTGGAATTAAATATTAAAAAAAAAATTACGAGTAATGGTAGAATATAAATTGTGTATATACGAGTGTTAATTACTAAAGGGAAGTTAAATATAATTTTTTTTCATCTATTTCGATAATAAATGGGTTCTTGTATCTATTGTTAGCATATCTTTTTACTATTTTTCTTTTTATACTTTCATATTTTCTTGTATTTGTACGCCCAATTTTTATTTTTATTTTTGAAAAAAACACCCTTTTCTTTTATTCTAATTTACAATTTCTTCAACTTTGGTATTCCTCATTGGTATCTTGTTCTTACTTTGAGCATTGTATTTGACAAAGAACATTATTGGAATAAAAGTTTTATAAAGGTTGAAGTTAGCTAGTTACTTTAGGTAAGGTAAGCATTTCGTTTTTTATAATGGATTCAAGCATGAGGTGTTATTAATTTGTGAATTATTTCTTGGACTATTCACAAGTCTTTTGGATCAAGCAATATGAAATAGAAAAATAACTTTATTCACTATAATTAATTATGGATTTTACAATGATAATTGTTGGATTTGGATTTTAAATTATATTGCATGCTTTTATTGTTTTGGTATGTCTTTTTTAGATGGAGTATTTATTATGGAGTGATTGTATAAATGTGATTTAAGTCCAACTCACATAAGAAATTAACATCATTATCAACCTAAAATCTCAAGGTAAGAGATTTATGACTTAAAAGTGACACTATTAATAGTCACCATTAAAAACAAGTTCGGTGAAATTGCATAACTATATATGATACTATTGTGTGCACTAGTAGATAAGGTTAAAACTAAATGTTCACAAAAAACTCAAACTAATAGATTTGTAGAAGTCAACAAAGGGTGAACTCATATTTTTAGCATGTGGGTTACATTCATTCTATGCAAGGAGAAGAAAAACTAAGGTTACCATGGACACTAAAGAAGTTCCTTTGCAATTCATGCTAACTCATAAATACATAATGTTATTGATGTGAATGTTGACTATCATTGTGGTTACCATTCAATGGTTGCGATGTTGGAAATTGGTGAAGACTCAAAACCTCTCTAAAGATTTGACTTATTTAAAGAAATTGGTCAATAACACACAAGAGTCCATATATATCCAACTACTGATTAGGTCAACATATTAATATATTTATACTTATTGTTATTTTATGATGTCATTTTATTAGATTTTAACTTAAATTCATGTTTTGTACATTTTTCTTACAATTTTATCTTTTCTTTGGTGTTTGCTTTTTTTTCTTTCAAAAAAATAGAAGATTTTGGTCCAAAATGGAATTCAAGATTCTCACTTAAGTGACACATTTTCTTACTTGAGTGGATGTTATTTTCTTAAGCATCCTAAGTGAAAGACTCTTGTATAAGTGAGAGGTAGATAGCTTTTACTCTCAAACTTGTAAAAATTAGAGATATGTGTACTCTATTCTCACAATCGACTCTACTGTTTAGCCTAAGCTCTAAGACCCCTAAATACTACGACACATATATCATAATTGTACTGTAGGGCCCATCAACATCCCTAACCGGACGACCCAAGGATAAGCGATCGAAGGTCGCTTGTTATAGGCAGATAATCTAAGTCGTGACTCGGTGATGTGACAATTTCTTCGGAGTGGTATTAAGAGCTCAACAACCAAATGACCCCAAGGATAAGCGGCCGAAGGCCATCTGCAACGGCCAGACGACTTTGGCAATAAGTAATTGAAAATCACATTGAAATTCTTCTTAATGTGAACGTCAACGACACCAACCATGACTTGTCATTCTAATCCAACTATTTGGACGCAAGGACACGACCGGTTGGAGCATGCACGTTCGACAACGTCAATCAGACGGATCCAAAAGATAAGATTTGTAGTTAAAGTAAAACATGTCAGTAATCATGTTTAAAAAACAATTGGGCCTTAATTAAGGAAACCTTAATCACGAACCCATATAAAAAACTATAAATAGGAACCCAAGGTAAGTTGGTAAAGACTTTTACTTCGCATTTATTATAGCATTAATTGCTTATCCCAAACGGACTTGAACTCACTTAAGCATCAGAGCCTAATCGACAATGACCTCCATCGTCTGGATAACCGAACAAGAGAAAGAAAGAACACCAAGCAAGAGGAGAAAAGAGGAATCAAGTGACAACAGACAAAAAGAAGGTTAAGCGAGTGTTTTAGATAGATGCTTATTTCCTATACCGAAACAATAATATTTATGTTCTCTAAGCTCATAGTCTTTAGTTTCATTTTCGTCTTTGTGTGTTAGTATGAAACCATGATATTAAACACTCTGATATTAGAGATAAATGTAGCTACCCCAATTTGTGCAATTTATCTTCCAACATTATTCACTTATTTAGTTGCTTTTACTATATTCTCAATGCTTATTTGACCTAGTTAACGAAATGATAATTTCATAATTTTAATTATGGTTGAAAAATCCCTTTAAAAATATATATAAGTTGTGGTACAACCTACAATTGGGAGCGGGAGTAGAAACTAAAGTAAGTTGTAAGTCCTTAATTTTGATGTTTGTTACTTATAATAAAGTTCAACAAGGAATTAAGTTCTCCCTCAACTAATCTGAGTATTTTCTCACCTAAGAAATGTGTTTAAATCAAATTCATTAATCATTGAATTAACTGTGTAATTGACCATGGTGTTGGGAAAAGTTTAAATGTGAGTCAAAAGTTTCACATTGGATAGAAAAAACAAAGTTAAACATTATATAAGAATAAAGACCCATAACACCATTATCTTAAGGTTTTGGAATAAAAATAGTATCAAATATCTTTTATATATATATATATATATATATATATATATATATATATATATATATATATATATATATAATCACAATACCATAACCATAACATATAAAACATAACCCATGACATGGATCGAAAAGTAAGAAATTATGAGGAAGAATGATGAAATCAATCTTGAA
Source organism: Vigna unguiculata (assembly GCF_037176805.1). NCBI lineage: Eukaryota > Viridiplantae > Streptophyta > Magnoliopsida > Fabales > Fabaceae > Vigna > Vigna unguiculata. The sequence goes on from NC_140800.1 coordinate 6,652,954, forward strand.
CCCTTTTATCACACTACATTTTTTTTTCTTTATTACTATTTTTATTTCAAGTCATTTTGATTATTCTTTGTTATCTTATTCAAAATATGTAATTGTTTGTTTAAATGAAATAGTTTAAGAGCAAAATTTGTTTTTTGTGATTGTTTTTAGATATGATGAGTATTATTTGACGAAAAAATTAAAAGAAAATTAAAATTTTGGAGTTTTTAAAAATTCTTTTAATAACTAAAATAATATATTTTGAAATTAACTACCAATTATTTTTTGGTTATACAAACATATATTAAAAATTCGATTATAGAATATTATTTGAAAGTTAAAATTTGACTAATATTATTTTTTGTAAATTTTAATTTTAAATTTTTATATTTTAAAACAAGATATTTTATCTTAGAGAGAAATTCAATTACATTATGATTGTGATAATTGAAATGCAAGATGTTTCAATTACTCTATCCAAATAAATACATCTAGAAAAGAAAGAGGATTCAATTACAAGTAATTCAAATATGATGTATTTTAATTTCTCAAAATTGTTGAAATCTTTCCCAAACACAAGATAAATTTGTTACCTTTATCTTTTTTCTTTTATTATATAAAATGTTGTCTTTATCTTTTCTCTCTTTTTTTTAAAAAAACAATATCACTAATTTTCTTATAATAAATAATTATAAAGCAAATATTTGTGAATTTGATACTTGGACTTTTGCCCATTTATTATACTAGTGACAAATTGGTATGTTTGTCAAAGAGTTGTTTGTAGTCAACTTAGGCTCATGTGTTTACAATGGCATTGTTTGGTCTTTGTCGAGACACCATTATTCTCTAAGCCTAGTTGTTGCATCTAGAGTGACAAATGTCTAGAAATGTTCCATTATAAGAATGTGGAAGAGTGTAGACATATCCTCTGATGTGATAGTGATATCACCAACTAGCATATGGAAGTTGTTGGTCTATCTATGACAAGTAACTTTGTTCTTCTTCATCTCAAAACTATTGTTGTAGTAGCTAACATTTTGCACCCCAACCTTGATGCACTATTGTAAAACCTAAAATTTTGTTTAATTTTTGCTTGTATGACACCAACTTTAACTCATTCCAATCCCACACAAATAATATTTAAAATCATAGTACAAAGAAATTCATTTCTTAATACATAATAATCATAATAATTTAATAAATTTAGTTTTTTATCTGTTGAGAATTTAAGTGTGAGTCTAAGTCTCACATTAGGTAGAGATGAGAAAGTTGAACATCATATAAAGAAAAAGAAGACCCATAGACTCATTGTCTTAAAAGGTTTTGGATTGAAGGTGATGTCAAATTTCTTATGTTGGTTGAGTTGTCTCATTGTATTATGTCTTTCCTTCCAATAAATCTCCCTTGAAAGATGTTCATTAGTGATATCAAAGTTGAATGTTCATCTTGGTGTCAGGATTTAACACATATCTCATTAGTGTTATCTCTCTCCAGTAAATATGTATTACAAGTCTCTCAAGAAATTCTTCTTCATGCACCACTCTTCATTGGATTTAGATGGATTACCACTTGTCCTAATTATAAGTTTCCAAATTAAATAAACAATACAATATATAAGATAAAAAACATATTTCAAATTACACAATCTAAAATACATTTCCTATAATTTAAATTGCATAATATAAAAATCTTTCGCAAATTAAAAGTTTTATTTCAAATTATGCAATCTAAAATACAGACACAAATCCAAAATTACACATTGTAAAATCTAAAAATGTTTTCTAAACTTTTAATCTGATGAAAAAGACTTATTGATCTCACAATCTAAACAACTTTTTGCAAAGGTTACATGACATAGAATAAACTTATGGATTATACAACCTTGACAGTAAGACTGAATCCAAAAGTCTGCACATTGGTTGATGTCCATTGTGATTTTGGATTGACCTATCTGAAAATATTAGAAATGAATCACTATGAAATGTACCTCAGCAAATTAAAAACGTTAAAATGACAAAGCAAAAGATAAACTCACCTTAAAAGACAAAGGGTGGCGACACAGAAGACCACATCAGAAACACTCAAGTTGGCTGAGATGACAGTAATTTCCAAGGATAAAAAGATGAAGGTAACATAAATATATATTATAGATACAGGAAGTAACTGTAGCTAAAGAAAGTAAAAGGTTTATGATTTAAAGGTGTTTTTTCTTATTCTACAGAGAGCCACATGGGACAAGAGTCCAACAAGGATTCCAAAGTGAAGGGTACGTCATGGGCGGCGTTGAATGTAGCAGTGTGATGTGTTGAAGTGATGGGTGAGGTGGTGAGAACTTTAAATTGGTTTTAGGGAGTGTGGGTTAGTTTTGTAATATGGAATTATTGAATTAAGAATAAGTGATTGGTTGAAGATGAAAAAGAGAAGGAATATGAACCAATGGTAGTGGTGATGAGCACACCACGCGTGCACTGTGATATAGTGGTGGGGTCACTCATGCTGCCTAGTCAACACATACCAATCCTACTCAATCTCACCTTGCCTCTTCTTCTCACGACAATACCATTAATTAATTGCTAAACTTTAGCTCCAATTTCTTTACGATTTAATCCAAATTCAACTCTTTTTAACCTTATTTTCAAACATTTTTAATCTTTAAATTTTGATTCAAAATTATAAATTTTTTATATTTAAAACTTTGACATATTTTTTATTTTTAAATTTTAAAATGAATGAATATAATTATTTTAACCTAATTATATTTTTTTAGGTGTCGAATACATTTTACAACAGATATTGAATTGAAGATGTGTCAAACGGTGTAAACAATTTCAATACTAACATGAAACGCGTTCGACACGTAAAAAAAAGTTCACGTAATTAAGTTAAAAATACTATATTCATTATTTTTTTAAAGTTTAGAGACTAAAATATATCAAAGTTTCAAACATGAATGAATTTCAATTTGGGTCAAAGTTTAGGGACTGAAATTTATAAATAAAATTATATATAAGTGATTTAGAATTATTTTTATAATTTTTATTGAATGATTGAAAATATAGAAAAATTATTTATAAAAAAAATGAATAATACAATATATTTTGTATGAAAATAAATTTAATATATAAGGTGGAAAATAATTTATTTACATGGAGACTTTTTTCTTTTTAATAGTAATTTTAGAAGTAATAAATTTTTATTATAACCATAATAAATTATTATTTGTGTTACTAATTTTTATTATGTTGTTCTTTTCATAATAAGGAGGATAAGTATAAGTGAAGGGGTAATTTGATAAATTCGGCAGTGTCACCCTCTAGTCTCACTCTGGGTAATGGGATTGAATTTTCGGTGAATCCCTCTAACCATCTCCTCTCATCACCTTGTATCTCCTTAGAAAGAACATGTTACTCACTCACTAATCATCGCTTCTCATTTTTTATGAATAGCTCATTCACCCAAAAGAATACATCCTTAAATATATTTTGGAAGAGTTAAGTATGTCTTGAGTTTCTAAATTTAATTGTGAAATTGGAATTCGTTTTTCTTGAAAAAATTATATAAAATTCAATTCTATACTTTGTGATGCATGGAATACACCATTCTCATTGAACAACTTTAAATCTTTGCTTGAGCATCTAATAGTGATATTGATTAGATTGAAAAGTCTACACATGTGACCGACACATGGAGTGTCACATGTAATTTAAAAGAAAAAAAAACTGGTTATTTATTTTTTTATTTTTACATTTTTTTTCTCTTTCATCTCTTTCCACTAAGCCACAACTCGAATACCAAGGGTCAACTCCACCATCCAACCATATTCATTAGTGGCGGCCGACCACATCTGGAACACTCGTTAATTTTATAAGATTTTATAAAAATAGTACTTGTTCTTATGGGGACCAAATGTACTAAAATGGATAAATTTTCTATTGAGGTCGAGATATCTCAGGTCCACACTTGGTCCACTCTTTTGTCTATCCTATGAGTCATTAGTCTTCTTCACCACACTTGCCAAGATGTCCTTTTCCAATGAAAGTGTAGATACCACAACGGCAAGGAGCTTGCAAAGTCACTCTGATGTCCAAGTTAGTTAATGCAATAAATAAGGGGGTTGCAATAAATGAGATCAATCACTTACCTCGTGAACAATGTTATTTATACTACCTGAATGGACCTTAGTTGTTGGACCTAGGTGATGCAGGATTAGGCCATTTTAGGGTTTTGCTTAATGTGTTTATTTATCCTTAATCACTCCATGAATCTTGATTCATCCTTTTACCTAACTAAATCCGTATTACAAGTATTACAAGAGTGATATATGTGTTTGTTCTTTTATCTTATGCCGAAACATCCTCTACCTCTAAATTTTAGGATCGTACTTGGCCCATATATACAATATTCCTTAGTAACTTATCTATAATTATAAAGATAAAAGCTTATCATTACTTATTATTCAAAATCAAATACAAAATCTATTAAAATGTAGAAATGTTAGGTACTGGCATGTGTATACCACGAGCGATGATTTATTTCATTTTTTTCAATTAACATATTTTTCATGATATTTATGTACATCATATTTAAAATATCTCAACTCTTTAAAACTCTAAAATATTTGTTGAGACAACCTTTAGGTGTTTTCTTTATGAAAACACCCTTTAAAGATTTTTTAGAAGCAAAAAAAATTTACTTTAAAACAAATTTACCTATTGCTTTGTTTCGAGCAATTTAAAAATAAAATAAGAGCCAATAAATAATCTAACATTTTAACAAAGTCTTCATTGTTTTGTTTCTGAATGTAACTTTGAGTGAAAAGGTAAAAGAAACAAAATCTTCATTGTTTCTTTTATCATTTACATTATATTTCCATATCTTTGAAAAGCTTTACAAGAATATTTCGAAAATTGTTTTCCATCTAATATATGTTTTCACTAAATCATTTACCCGTATTTGTCTTCAAAAAAAAAAAAATCTAAAAGGTTTTCAAACTCTCTTGAACCTCCCTTCTAAAGCATAACATGATCGTGGAGACATCTATATATAATACTAATATTCCAAGAATTTGGAAAATAAAATGAGACAAGTTGTATTTGTTTCCTAAGTGGACTAAGTTTATGTTGAAAATACATTCTAACTTCTTAAAAGAAAAGGAATTGTTTATGCATTAACTTTCTTTCGCTTTTTCTCTTAGTTTTACCCTTTTTCTTCTTTCTTCCTTCTTTCTCGTTTTCTTTTATTTTGCCTTTCTCATTTTCCAAATAATAATGCCCTCAATTCAAATATTAAAGTTGTAAAATTCGTGGTGTCAACTCTGAAACTCACGTACACATGTGGACTACGTTGGTTCATGTTTCTCCAAATATTTGGTGTGTGGCCAGGATTCACTGTCTTCAGATTCCATACCAATGGCCACTTCCACCCTCTCCCACCAAACTTCACGGCCGTTCCCCACGGCGTGCGCCAGTTCCAGCCCACCAAGCACCGCCGTTAGCCTACGGCGGCACCTCCCACCTCCTCCCAAGCCCCGAAAACTTTCTCTCAGTGTGAAAAACAGCAACCGCTTCAAGTGGGTCATTCAGTCGAGCTTAGCGGAGCAAAGCCCACCCAAAACGTTCGACATTCAAGAACTCGTGAGATTTCTCTATGACGATCTCACACACCTCTTCGACGATCAAGGTATCGATAAAACGGCCTATGACGAACGTGTCTTCTTTCGAGACCCAATCACCAAACACGATACTTTGAGCGGCTACCTCTTCAACATTGCCCTTCTCAAAACAATATTCAATCCCCAGTTTCAGTTGCACTGGGTCAAACCGGTCGGTTTCAACTTTAACTTCTCTTGCTCTTATCTTCTTCGCTTTATTGTAGAGTTTGTTCTGTTGGACTGATGGAGTTGCTATAGACAGGACCGTACGAGATAACTACTAGGTGGACCATGGTTATGAAATTCGCTCTGCTTCCTTGGAAACCGGAGCTCATCTTTACTGGAACTTCCGTAATGGGCATTAACCCAGAAAATGGCAAGTTTTGTACCCACGTGGTAAGTTCCAAGTTCCACGTTCCAATTATCTAGTAGTGATGCTATGCTATCAAATTATGAGTTTTTAGATTAACAAATATTTCATGTTGCCATTGACCTTCTTATTTCTTAATTTTCCAGGACTTTTGGGATTCAATACAGAAAAATGACTATTTTTCTTTCGAAGGTCTGTTGGATGTAATCAGACAGGTATCCCTCATGTTTCACAATCAATCTATGTATGTTTTGGACCTTACATTCTCACAAAGTCGAAGTCTTCCGAAGTTATTCTAACTAGGAGGTCTTGTTTGCAGTTGAGGATTTATAAGACACCGGAATTAGAAACACCAAAATACCAAGTATTGAAAAGGACGGCAAATTATGAGGTCAATCGTGTCATTCATCAGTATAATTGTTTTTCATTGATAGTTTCATTTACTATCTTCATTTCTAATGTATTAGTCTGATTCATGATAAAATAGCGTGCCAATTTGTTTAAATGATTAATTTCTGATTAAATACAAGGGTACCAGATTGAATCTTTACTATTGTTATCTGATGCATTATATTTTTCATTTTTAATGATGAAACAGGTTAGACAGTATGAACCATTCATAGTAGTCGAAACAAATGGAGACAAGCTATCTGGGTCTACAGGCTTTAATGATGTTGCTGGGTAAGATTTAAAAAATTAAGTGAAGCTGTCGTTTGTTTGTTCTTAGAGTCAGCCTTAGGTTAATCAACCACATACATACACAGATATATATTTGGAAAGAATTCCACGATGCAGAAGATTCCAATGACTACCCCTGTATTCACTCAAAGCAATGATGCTGACCTGTCCAAAGTTTCAATCCAAATAGTTCTTCCATCAGACAAAGAAACAGAAAGGTATGTCTTCTGAGTTTTTCTTGTCAACAAGTTTTGTGCTGAGACATTCATGTCATAGCTTAATAGAGAAATGCAGTTTTGTGCAAAATAATATATGAACATAGAAAAAGTGTGATATCTTTAGTTGAATTTATAGGTTTGTGCTTCCTGTTTAATCTTGATCAGTTTACCAAGTCCTAATCAAGAAACAGTTCGCTTGAGGAAGAATGAGGGAGGCATTGCCGCAGTAATGAAGTTTAGTGGAAAACCCACAGAGGATGTTGTTTGTGAAAAGGAGAAAATCCTACGCTCCAACATCATTAAAGATGGTCTTAAACCTCAGATTGGTTGTTTGCTTGCACGATACAATGATCCGGGTCGAACATGGACCTTTACAATGGTATGCTACGAAACCTGCTTGATTATGTCTGTGGATTTCTGATATGTGTGCTTGCTCTGCTTATACTACTTCTCAGTGTAGATACCTGGTGTACACTTTGGATGAATTATTTAGCTATAGAGATTAGGTTTAACAATAATAACAAAGAAGGAAACAGGATTATCCCTATTATTGGATAATCCTAATCAAGACACAACTCGCACCACAACAATTATAACTATATAAATTTCCTCTATCTCCCAAAAGGAACACTATCACTTTCACACGGGAAAAATGTAGTTAAAACAATTATCTAAAAATTGCCTGCCAAACACTAAAGAGGCTTATTTATAACTCAGTTTCCCACTTGAACTGGGCATGTTAGGACTTTTACGTTGAGAAAAGATCAGAGAAACTTTAGGTGAAAAAGAGGTTAGTGATTGACTACAAACCTTTAAATCAATTCCTCAAAGATGATAAATTTCCTATACTCAGTCTCCTTGCCAATTCTACTCAAAGAATCCAACACTTTTCCAAAGTTTGATTTAAAACTTGGGCTTTAGCAATTAGGAATCCATCCCTCTGATAGGGGCAACACTGCCTTCTGTATTCCCAATGCCCAGTATCAGTGGACTGTACTTCCTTTTGGGTTTAAAGTAGCCTCCTCTTTGTTTCAAAAAGTAATGAACCAAATGTTTGAACCTCTCTTAGAACATGCAATCATATACATAGATGATATCTTGCTATTTTCCAAAATATGAAATCGCACAACGCTGTCCTAGAACAATTCTTTGAGCTAGTTAACCAGTTTGGCCTCATGTTTTGAGAAAAACAGATTCATTTGGCTCAACCGAAAATAGATTTCTGGATATGCATTTCTTCCAAGGAACATGCTAGCCTCAACCTCATAGCTGGAGAATTACTAAACTTCCCAGACGAATCTCTCATTGTTAAACAGATTCAACAATTTCTTGGGTTCTCACTTATATTCGAGATTTTATTCCTCATGCAGCTAAATATACTAATCTTCTATCCAAACTTTTGAAGAAAGATCCCCCACCTTGAAGCCTAGAAGAACAGACCCAAGCTGTCAATTGGAAACTTTCAAGATCTTTGCGAATACTATGGTATAAGCCATAACTTTTCTACTCCTAGGATACCAAATAGAATGTACATTAAACCCTTGATTAAAAAGACTCTCTATAAGTTGTGGAAAAACAAAAAGTCCAACATATATTAATCTCATGCTTGTTGGCATTCAATGCTTTATCCTTAATACCAAGGAAAGTTTGGGTAAGTTTGACTCCAAAAGATATAAAGGAATTTTACTTGGATATTTTGAAACGTCTTAAGGTTTATAGAATCTACAATTCTAGAACGTCTTTAGTAGAAGAAGTCATTCATGTAATTTTTAATGACCACAAACCTGATTAGGAATTATCAAAGCAAGACAAATCTCTTGGTTTTGATTTACATGATATACAGAGAAATCCCATTGCATCAGACAGTTTACAAGAGCCACTAGACAGTCCAACGGAAGAATGAGAACTAATTGAAAGGAATTGATTTATTCATGTTCCATGAATAACACTTTCCATGCTTCATTCACACTTGTCTTGCCTTTTCTTCTGCTTGATTTTTCTTTCCTTTGACTTGCATGTTTTGGCCAAAATCTTTGTGAGCTCAATAAAGATCTATTTTATCCTTTTGGAAGTTGTTACACTAACTTGATGTTGGTCGGCTTAATTAATGACAATTGATTCATTTGTTTTGTGGGTCATGACATGGAAGAGGAATGAAGTGCTGATATGGCTAAATGATTTCTCCTTGGATTAGCATCAATGCAGAAACCATAGCTGCTGTTATTGTCACTGCACACAACTAATTTTTCCATCATATATTTGTCTGAGTATATGAAAAATGTTGTTAAAAGTTCTGTGGTAAAGAATGAGAGATGTTTGGAACCAAAAGTAGGAAATATAATTTGGAAAAAAGTTAAATAGGAGATTATCAAAATTCATGTTTATTAGCAACAACTCATCAAGTTGTACGAGAACTATGAATGTTCTTTATTACATACAATTCATCAAAAGAAAAAGTGCTACTTCAATAAGTTCATCTTTGTTATTGAAGTGATTCAAGTTCATAACTTCTTTGATAATGAGCATATCTATATTCAAGACTCGGTAGAGCAACTGCTAATTCATTAAGGCAGTTTCTTCCTGCATCTCCATATAAAAAGACACCTCATTTTGTCTTTTTTGGATTGGATAATACGAAAGTTTTGTCTTTTTTAGATTGCACAATATAAAAGTCAAAAATGAATTACGAATTGCGTAATGTAGAAGTCAAAAATAATTATCAGAAGTTGAAGAGGGTTAAGAAAAAATATTTTCCAGATTGTATAATTTGAAAGTCATTTGACATCTAGAAATTATTTTTGGCTTTCGCATTTAACAATCTGAAAATATTTTTTACGAGAAAGAAAAACTTCTAAATTATATAATTCAAATTTATTTTTTTATTTTTAAATTATATAATTTGAAAATCATTTTTAACTTCTGCATTTACAATTCTAAAGAGCAATGGAGGAAGTAACTAAATGTATGAAAGTCATGAAAAGTTCTCAAAACATCATAGAATAACCTTTCAATAATGTTTGGTCCAGAATAATGGCTCTTTGCCATTCCAAACGCCAATGCTTTAGAACCATTGATGTCACCACCTGGCATAGGCCTATGTTTGGTAAAAAAGTGACTATAAATTGAAAATTTCCAAAACCAAGAGAAAATATATAAAAATTATTTTGATATATAAAAATATAACTATAAGAAGATAAAATTACAATTTTAAACAGAAAATATATAAAAATTATTTTGATAGGGGTTTTTGGGAATTTTTAGTTGCGGTCAACAGTTGAGAGAATTAAAGTTAAGAATAAATCTTCGCTTTATTTTCTGTCAATTCAACGGATCTAATAAAGAACTTATTTGTTATAGTTACATTAAATGAAAATAAAATTAATTAATGTATAAAGGGTAAGTTATTCTTGGATAAACACTCCTTGTTACAAAATCATGAGAAGGAAAAATTATGAATTAACTGTTTTAATAATGATTATAACATATTTACAAATTACAACATTCATCATCGCGTGTAGTGATAAATTCATGCTCACCCGTAGACAAGATGTAAAAATGAATAAAAACTTTAACATATATAAACTAAAAATAATTCAATGTTATAAATTATATTTAATACATAAATGATATCCTGAATAATCCTTTAAACTTTTACGCGTAAGCATTTAACCTATAAATATGTTACATTGTATTACTTATAATACAAGACGTGTTGCAAGAAGAGCATTTAACATTCACAAGTATATATAAAATAAGTATTCTTCGAATTTAAGTTATGCATCATCTATGTTAATCTATATGGTATTTGTTTATTATTTTATCAATTCTTGTCAAGTATTTTTCATTATAAAAAAAGGAGATTATTGAATCTAAGAAAATCTAATCCCCATAAACCTCTATTATAACAAAAGTTGAACATGTTATTATTACATGAAATTCTAAGTTATTGCCCATTAGACCATTTAGAGGTCACTAATAGTGTTAGATGATATGTTAACATTTACATATTAAAGTTAAAATATAATACGTAGCCAAAATCGTAATCATAAATGCTTTCAAAAGATAAAACGAATTAAGATTGATAATAAAGAAATAACCTATACTTTTTTATTGATTAAATAAAAGTTGCATTTTATATAAAAAGTTATATTCTATAACGTTCATATTAGAATATCAAAAAGGAAATAAAAGAAATACGTGATATGCAATATAATTGAATCATGCTTATATTACTTGTTTTTTAATTGTTTTCTTATGCAAAGAAGATAAAGTTACAAGTATCAAAGCTTTTCATGAAAGGTTCCGGTGAACAAACACAATGCGTGATCCACGTAGTTGACAAAGATGAGAGGAGAAAATTCAATCAAAGCAAAGATTGAAGAAACGGTCATCTTCAAGACCCTATATAAAGGTTTTTAAGGTTTCAAGATAAAGTTGAATGACATAAAAGTGCTTTATAAATTATAAGTTGGTAGTTATTATTTGTGGGTGAGTTAAGTCTTTGTATTTTATTCACCAAGTGCAATAACCCTATTAGCTTAAAATATCCTCTTTTTGAGAAACTTATTTGTTTTATACTTTTAATCTTAGGGAGAGATAAAGACAAGACAATTATGAGTGATTTGTATATTCATTGTAATAAAGAGTGATTGTATATTCGTTGTAACCATTAATTTGATTAGTGAAACCTTTTAAGAAGTGATCTTAAGAAGTTGTTCTAGATGTTCAACTTATCTTTAGGCAAAAGGCAAAGTAATGTCTTGTAGAATCTACACACATCTCTTAATAGTTAGCACCCCCTTGAGTTGACATTAGTATGAATTTTGTGTTTAGTCTTCCAAGAATTGGGAGGGTTTAATCTATCTTTGTAATAGTGGATCATTTTAGAAAAATGGCCCATTTTATATTGTGCCACAGGGGATATGATATTAGTTACATTAAGGATTTTCTTTAAAGTTGTCAAATTTCATAATTTACAAAAGATCATAATATTTGATAGGGATGTTAAAAGTTCTTGAGTTGATGGGAAAAAATGTGTCATTGTGAAGAACATCAATGTCTTTATCCCCGAGAATTACCCTATCGATAGAGAAATAAGATCAACACAAATAATATACCCCCGAGAATTACCCTATCGATAGAGAAATAAGATCAACACAAATAATATAACGTGAAAACTCCAAAACTAGAGGAAAACCATAATCGTTGACAACCATAGAATAACACAATGTAATTTTTTTTATAACACATAGACCGCTCTTATGCCCTTTGACCCCAAATACACTCACACTCTTCAAAGCAAGAATTTAACCCAAACCTCATACTCTACTACTAAAGTATAAGAAAAGTCAAATACAAGTCTAAAGTGTCTTTGTCTGGGCATCTGAAACCATGAACATAAAGTCTATTATATAGCCATTATCACCCATGCCATTGCTTATCTTATACGATGTGGGACTTTCCAAGTTGTATTATTTTCACCATCTCAACAATCTCGACCATGATTAAAATAAATACATCTTCATAGCTTATACCAACAATCATACTCCACCATAAAGAGTATACTCACTTGGAATTAAACCATTTCAAGAATTTCCTTTCATTTTACACCTGCATCAAAGCTAACCAATGTCCATATGTAATCACCACAAACCTTGCATCAATATTAGTCAATGCCCTTGCAAAATTACCATACACCTTGTATCCATGCTAACGAATGCCCGTGTATAATCACCACACATTGTGCATCAATATTAGCTAATGCCCGTGCATAAAAACCACACACCACATATCAATGCTAACCAATGCCCATGTATAATCACCACACACCCTCTATCAATATTAGCCAATACCCTTGCATAATTATCGTTAGAAAAGACTTATTCGAGCACTCACAACATGCTCAACCAAGAGTTGCCACATGTCACAGTCTTCCATTTTCAAATTTGATCAACTAGGAGATGCCATGTGTCGCAATCCTCCACTCTTAGAATTTGCCAATTAGAAGTTGCCACGTTAGCTCCTTTTTCCAGCAAATCTAGTATTGCTTCATGCTCATCGCACAACCACCACCGAAGCATCGATCCTCCCTACACTAGCCTTTGGTAGAACACATGTCCTCCACCAATGGTTTGACAGGCTCAAAACTACTTTCATTCAGTTTGGTTTTTGAGCTAGCAAATGTGATTCATCTTTTTTCATCTACAAGCATCAATCTCACACTCTTTTTCTTCTGATTTATGTGGATGATATCGTCATCATTGGCAACTTTTCCTCCCTCATCCAAAAACTTACCAATCAACTTAACTTTACTTTCTCTCTCAAAAACCTCAATATGCTAAAGTATTTATTGGGAATTGAACTCAAGCACTTACTTGACAAGTCTCTTTTCCTAACTCAAAGCAAATATATTTGAGACCTTCTTCATAAGACTAATGTGGTTGTGGCTCATCCTATTTCTTCTCCTATGGCCTCTTCCTGCAAATTTATGGTTATAGTGGTTGTGGTTTATTTTCGGATCCTACCCTCTACAAATTTGTGGTTGGTGTTTTATAGTATGCCACTTTTATTAGGCTTGATATTGTTTTATGGTCAATAAAGTTTGTCAATTTATGGCTAGTCCTCTTCATACACACTAAGTAGCAGTTAAAAGGATCTTAAGATATCTTAAGGGTACTCTATCTCACGGGCTTCTTATGCAATGAACTATTGTTGTGAAACCTTTCTCCATCACAACTATGTGTGATGCTAATTTCGCTTCTAATATTGATGATCAATGCTCAACCTCTGGCTCTGCTACTTTCTTAGGCTCTAATTTGATCTCTTTGTGATCTAGAAAGCAAACAGTAATTGTAGATCCAATACCAAGGTTGAATATTGCAATTTAGGTCAAACCTCAGTTGAGCTAACCTGGATTCAAGCTCTGTTACAAGAACTTCAAGTTCCTTTCCCTCTTCATCAACTTCTTTATGACAATCAAAGTGTCGTAGTTATTGTTCATAACTTTGTTTTTCATAGTAGAACCAAACACATGGAGATTGATGTCTTTTTTGTTAGAGAAAAGGTTCTATACAACAACTTCTCATTTCTCATATTCCAACTTTAGATCAATAGGCAAATATTTTGACAAAGCCTCTCTCTCCAACCAAATTTGCTTTTCTTCAAGGCAAACTCAATGTGTAGTGTTTTCTCCCAACCTTTAACCTTAACCTTAAGTTTGAGGGGGAACATTAGAATAGTCCCATTTAATTAATAAACATAATTAAAAGAAACGTCACATACAAATAGTATAACAGTGCAGTCCTGGGGTCTTAAACACAACCCTTACAATCCTAGGCACACCACAATGCCAAAAGTAAACCAGTTAAAAAGTCTAACAGAATATATAGGAATCAAAAGACGGACAGGTACATGGACCATATCCCTAAAGAAAAGCATTAAGAATATGAAGACCAACCCAGGTAGACTAAGAGCGGGATCATCTCTCATCTGTTGACCACGAGTATCTCTCACATCTGCTCCCATCAATAAATTGATGATCATCGCAAGAGTAGAAGAATAACATACAAGACATTCAAACAAGAAATGGTAAGCTAGAGCCAAAAAGATTTCATCAATGCAATCAGATATACTTTCACAGTCCAATATACATATATCAACCAAGCATGTTATAACCTTTCAATCAATACACTAAGACTTGACTCGACTCATCCGGATACATATAACCTGGTCGGATTCAGCGGATGCTTGCACTTGTGATGGATACCTCTGCTCACCCCCGAGCTATGTGTTACAAGTGTTACAATGAATCAATTCCCTCACACACAAGGTTAGCCCTTAATGAGTTTCAGGCCTCATGCTACTCTCACCACAAGAGTCTGTCTACTCTAAGTGAGACTAACTAACTCCTTAGAGTGTCAGGATGCAATCCTTACCTTGAATCCTTACCAAGTTATATAGATGGGGCACCACCATAGACACCCACTAAAAGGGCCATGAATTACGTCCCGACCACTGAAGCACGACCCTGAAATCTCACCTAGAGATTTCAAGGAATTACGCCCTGACCACACACCAAACATATTCACACAGCCAAGTAATATTCATCATGCATGTATATATATATATATATATATATATATATATATATATATATATTATGTCAACCTTTAAGGCCAATACCTTTCATGTTCCAAGTCAAACCCATTCCAACTCATTATACTCCATCCATGAATATAGAATTTCAACTCATCACGTTACCATGCCACTTTAATACCAACCATCTCATCAATATCACATGCTAAGCTCATACCAAACCCATTATTCACAAATCATTAATCACATCACTCATGCATAATCATTTGTCTCACACTTTTAACACAACACTTAAATCCAAGCAAGCATTCACCATTCAAGGTCAAGGAAACAATCAAACATCACACTGCCTCGCCCAGCTCCTCGCTCAGGCTGAAGGGTCTCGCTCAGGCGAGCCCCTTTCGCCTAGGCGAGAGCTCTAGAGATGGCAAATAAACCCGTGCCCGTGGGTATCACCCGAACCCGTCCCCGTTTTGACGGGGAATCCCCGCTTTGACTGGGTATGGGTATGGGTATGGGTAATACCCGAAATTTTCAACTGGGGATGGGGATGGGGATGGGGATATATATATACCCGCCCAAATACCCGTCCCCGCTTAAATTACTAAACTATTTATAATTTATTAAATAATCTAAAAAATATATATAAATAAATAATATATTTACACATAAAATATAATATAATATAATATAATATAATATAGTATATATACATATAAATAAAATATACTTTTATATATATATACATATATATATATATATATATATATATATATATTTACACATATACATGTAATATAATATAATATAATATAATATAATATACATATAATATATATACATAATAATATAATATAATATATATAATATATACGTATAAAACAAATTAATCATTTAACTAGTGAGATCTTTTATAAACAAATTTATAACATTACAAATTTATAAAAATTTAAAAGAAATATATATATATATATATATATATATATATATATATATATATATATATATATATATAAAAGCATAAAATATCTACGCACATACATATAATATATATACATAATATAATATATATTATTATATTTATATTATTATATAATATAATATAATATATACTTAAAATAAATATATATCTATAAAAAATATATATATATATATATATATATATATATATATATAAACATAAGATATCCACACATATAATATATATACATAGTAATAATAATATAATATATAATATAATATAATATATATAAATAATTATATATATATATATATATATATAAACATAAGATATCCACACATATAATATATATATACATAGTAATATAATATAATATATATATATATATATATATATATATATATATATATATATATATATAACATATTTCTCATTCTCTTTGTTTTTTGTTATACACTTTGTTTACTCTCTCAATTGTCTGGTTTGTTTTTCAAGATTTAATTTTGAAGGTAATTTTTCTTCTTCTTATTACATAATTTTTACTCTCTGTACATGGTTATGTTCAAATAGGTGTTCCTCAATTTCATTCTATGAAATAATTTTTAGGTTACACATTTGATTATCTTTATTTATTTATTTATTTTCATGAAAATGTTTGACTATTATTTTGTAGCTCTTCTTTTTGTTACTTTGGTTATACACTTTGGCTTGTTCTTTATGTTCAAATGGATATTCTCAAATTTGGGTCACACATTTAATTATCTTTACTCCTTTATGATAATTTTATTTATTATTTATTTTTTGTTTCATGATAATGTTTAATTCTCAATTTTAAGTGCTCAATTGCATAAATCCTTAATTTAATTCAAGATCAAAAGATGAAGAATCTATGTTTAAATTTGAATTATTATTAATTTAATTTTGTTATTTGTGCTATTTCGTTTAAGTGGTATAATATAAATTTTTAATAGTATAAAAAATATTTGAAATATTTTTAAACTTGATTATTGGTTTTCCTTTTATATTTTGTTAAAAAAGAAATTAACCTTTTTACTTTGTTTGATTTTTTTTTGTTACGTATGTTAGTTTCTAGAGAAAATGAGCACAGGAGATCAAGATTTGCAGGTACCAAGTCCACCACAGTGTTCACAACAACCAACTCCCTTTCAAAGTTCCAATAATGACAGTCAATCTCCATTGAATCCATCTACGCAAACACCTTCAGAAGTTCATGATGAAATACATTCAACAACACAAGTAGAGCCTGAGAAAGGGAAATTGAAAAGTGTTGTGTGGGAACACTTTGAAAAGATAAAAGTTGATGGAAAATACAAAGCTAAATGTAACTATTGCAAGAAACTGCTTGGTGGAGAAACAAAGAATGGAACAAAGCACTTGCACCATCATACAAACATATGTATTCAAAAGAAGGCTTTAGCAAAAGGAAAAGGGGGACAAAAAACACTTTTTTCTAAGATTTCAAGTGGCAAAAAGGAATTGGCTTGTGGAGCTTATAATGAAGAAAATGCCAAGAGGGAACTTGCAACAATGATTATATTGCATGAATATCCATTGTCAATAGTGGACCATATTGGTTTTATTAGATTCGTGACAACAATTCAACCATTATTTTAACTTCCTTCACGAAATACGATAAAGAAAGAGATACTTGGCATCTATGAACATGAAAAACAAGTTGTTATGAAGTTGATAGATACAAATAAAGGAAGAATAGCAATTACATCGGATATGTGGACTGCAAGCAATCAAAAGAAAGGGTATATGTCTATCACAGCTCACTATATTGATGACAATTGGACATTGCAAAATATAATTTTGAGGTACACCTTTTTTAATTTATAAATTTTCCAGTAATTTTTTTTATGCACCTCTAGAAAGATTATATGTCTTACAAAATATTGCTTAATTTATAGGTTCATTTATGTTCCCGCACCTCACACAGCTGATCGACTTTGCAATGTATTAGTTGATTGTTTATTCGATTGGAATATTGATACAAAATTGTCTACTATCACTTTAGACAACTGCAGCACAAATGATAGCATGATTGAAAAAATTAAGGATAAGTTGAAGTTGGACACACTCATTAAGAAAGGGTCTTTGCTTCATATGCGTTGTTCAGCACATATCCTTAATTTGATTGTGAAAGAAGGGTTAGCCGTCCTAAAAGAAGGGGTGGAAAAAATTCGAGAAAGTGTAGCATATTGGACAGCAACTCCTAAAAGAATGGAAAAATTTGAGGAAACAGCTAGACAATTGCGAATTTCTTTCACTAAAAAGTTAAGTTTGGATTGCCCAACTAGATGGAATTCTACTTACAAGATGCTTGATATTGCCATATGTTATAAGGATGTGTTTTTTAGGTTAAAGCAACGTGAAGCTCAATACACTTTCTTTGCCAACTGATATGCAGTGGGAATTTGCAAAGGATGTTTGTCGAAGGCTAAAATTATTTAATGACATCACAGAAATCATTTCTGGCTCCAAATACCCAACTGCCAACATCTTTTTCCCAAAGATTTGTGAGATCAAGATTGCAATAAATGATTGGGTTAAATCTCCTGAGATAACCATTCAAAATATGGCAATACAAATGTTAAAGAAATTTGAAAGTTACTGGAGTGTTATTCATGATATATTGGCAATTGCTTCAGTTTTAGATCCAAGGTACAAGATGGACATGTTAGAATATTATTTTTATAAATTGTATGGTAATGATTTTGATCTGAAACTTAGTAGGATTCGTCAAATGTGCTATGATTTGGTTTTGGAATATCAATCAAAAAAGAATGAAACTTCTTCTTATAGAGCTACATCATTGGAGTTGGGAAAGGATGTTGATAATGATGCGAATGAATTTTTAGAGTTTATGGCAAAAAAGAAAAAATCTAGAACTACAGTTATGAAAACAGAGTTGGATTATTACTTGGAAGAAGATAATTTGCCGGTTACACAAGAATTTGATATCCTATCATGGTGGAAAACAAATGGGTTAAAGTTTCCAACCCTTCAAGCAATTGCAAGGGATGTTTTAGCTATTCCAATAACAACTGTAGCTTCTGAATCTGCTTTTAGTACTGGTGGTCAGATATTAACTTCTCACCGTAGTCGACTTCATCATATTACTATAGAGGCTTTGATGTGTACAAGAAGTTGGATATGGAACTCAAACCATCTAGGTAAGTTACTCAAATTTATTAATATTTTTTGTTAGTATTTTTTGTGAATTCTCATCTAATATTCTACATTTGGTGTTTGTAGGTGTTAAAAAATTAAAAGGAAAAGATGTTCTCATGAGTGAAAATGAATCTGATGAAGAAGGTACATTATATTCTAGTAATTAAAATTTTCAATTTCAATTATTATATCATATCTAATTTTTCATTTTTTTTCTATGTGTAGGTGGATCGAATGCAAATGAAACCACTGATCATTTGTAAAATTAATAAATATTTTGGTTATTATAAAATTTTAGTAATGTGTAATTTTTTAGCTTTTATATAATTATTTGAATTTTATTTAGTTGTTATTTGATACTTTAATTTGAGATTTATACTATTATAATATTTTTCTTAATATTTGACATCATGAAAATCAAAAAGAGTATGTTATTTTAATATTGAATATTTTGATAGTATCATGATTCCGTTGGTGTGATTTTTAAATTTTTTTTATAAAAAATATTTAATTGATATATGGAACAATAAAAAAATGGGTATGGGTATGGGTATAAGAAAATACCCGTTACCCGGTGGGGATGGGGATAGGTCAAAAGTTGTATACCCGTTGGGTTTGAGGATGGGGATGGGGATGAATTTTTATTATGGGGATGGGGATGGGATCATGATACCCGTACCCGCCCCGCTCCATTGCCATCCCTACTATCACCCTTGTCATTGCTTATCTTAAATGATCTAAAACTTTTCAAGATGTATTATTTGTATCAACTCATATTTGTTAAATATTACGACAAAAACTAGAAACTAAGCTTTTTTTTTTTTTTTTCAAACATGTTATCCATTAACTCATGGACAAACAAAAGTAGTGAATATGTTTTTATATTATTAGAAACACTTATAAAAGTCAATGAATATTTTTGAAACAACTATCTTTTTCATATAAAACTTTTTTATAATTAAATAATTTATAAGGTTATTAATTGCTCCTTCTAAGGTCTTTAAGATTTTGATCCTATCACTTTTCTTTACTTACTGGAAAGACTAAAAAGTGTGTTGAATAAAATGAATTTTGAAGAAAGAAACTATGTTTAGCTTTATTTAAAAAAAAGAAAAGAAAAAAAAAAGGTTTCCATTTGAACTACTTTTTATTAGTTATTTAATATTTTCTAGAAACACAAGAAAAATATATAAAGTATTACATGTCTTTTTACGAATCCTTTTACTACCTTACAAGAAAAGTACTAAAAAAGGACAAAAATACTAGTCTTAAAAATATAAAATACATTCGACACTCACAACATAAAAAAAAAAAGGAAAATTAACAAAAAGTTATATATGACAGACAAGCTTAAAAGTATTAATTAATGAAAATAAAGTATATAATAAAAGAGGTCTAGAATAGGAAGTAAAGTAGGGTTGGAGACAGAAGAAATAATAGTATGATAACAACGGTTGGATTTAACGCCAGCGACCGTCTCTGATGCGAACGGTCAAAGTCGGACTGCGCCGCCCTTGAAAAACAACAACGTGAATTCATTGGCGACGCGTTCCAAAACCCGACATGCAGTTTTTGTTTTTGGGCTCAACCTTGGTTCTTTCGAACTTACTCCCCTCCCACCCTTCTTTCTGGTGCCTCCCTCTATATATAGATTCACCTTAGTATCAGATAATCTTGGAATGTAATATAGGCGCAACTTCGTTACTAACTCTCCTTGCATTTCGCCACCCACTCTCTCTCTCTCTAACAATTTTAACTTTACCTCGTTTTCAACCGCTGATTCAAATCTATTAAGTTTTTTCTCTCTCTCTAATCCGCTTCTCTCCATTTCACGGGCGACGCTGCTGCGTTCTCTGGTGTCTTTGGCCTTTCAAGGTACTAATTTTTTATTTGGGAACTGGGTTTTGTTGCACTATTGATTTTTTTTGTTTGTTTGTTTTTTTTTTCTAGCTCGATTTGTTGATGTGAATGTATGATAGTGTTTATGTATACCATCGGATACGTATATGTATTTCCCCGTTTCGTATAAATTCGGATCTGGGTTTACGTAATGGTTTGCTGTAGAAAAGGGATGTTTGAAAACTTGAGCTTTGGTTCTGTCGTTTCGATTTCGTTGACTTCAGTGAGAGCAACGAAATTGTTACCTGGGACTTTATTGTGTCTTGTGATTAGAAGTTGTGAAATTGTTTCACCTCTGTAATTTTGTTAGTGATGACAAATTTCTTGTCCGAAAATCTGTTATTTTTAGTGGGATTTTCGTTTAATTTGAATCCAAGATTTTGTTTTTGAGTTGTCCAAACCTTGCAGACATCTCTGTGTATAAATGGTCATATCAATCTCATTTTTTCATAGATTTGAGAAAAAAGAACCTTCTTTTGATTGACCCTTTTGTTTCAAGCAAAGTTTAGTCTAATGCATAAATGCTGAGTTTGACTGTATCAAGTTATCTAATATTACTGAATGTGTTCAAATGAAATTTAGAACAGGAAAAATGGCAGAGACAAAACCAGACACACCATTGATGCCACCGTCATCGCGGAACCTTCCAGATTTCAAGAAGTCCGTGAAATTGAAGTACGTGAAACTTGGTTACCATTACCTCATCACTCATGGCATGTACCTCTGTCTTTCCCCTCTGGTGGTGATCATTGCTGCACAGCTCTCAACCTTTTCCCTCAAAGATCTCCATGACATTTGGGAGAATCTACAATACAATTTGATATCCGTCATTCTTTGCTCCACCATGATTGTGTTTTTGTCCACACTATACATTATGACTCGTCCAAGACCCGTGTACCTTGTCAATTTCTCATGTTACAAGCCTGAAGAAGCTCGCAAATGCTCAAAGAAGATATTCATGGACCAGTCCAGGAGGAGTGGTTTTTTCACAGAGGAAAATCTTGAATTCCAGCGGAAGATTCTCGAGAGGGCTGGTCTTGGGGAAAGCACTTACTTTCCAGAAGCTGTTCTCAATGATCCTCCCAACCCTTCAATGCAAGAGGCAAGAAAAGAGGCTGAGCTTGTCATGTTTGGTGCAATTGATGAGCTTTTTGCTAAGACTTTTGTGAAGCCTAAGGACATTGGAATTCTGATTGTGAATTGCAGCCTCTTCTGCCCCACGCCCTCACTTTCTGCAATGATCATCAATCATTATAAGCTTAGAGGGAACATAAAAAGCCTCAACCTTGGAGGAATGGGATGCAGTGCAGGTCTCATTTCAATTGATCTTGCTAAGGACCTTCTCCAAGTCCACCCCAATTCCTATGCATTGGTAGTTAGCACAGAAAACATCACCTTGAATTGGTACCCTGGGAATGACCGATCCAAGCTTGTTTCCAATTGTTTGTTCCGTATGGGAGGTGCTGCCATTCTGCTTTCCAACAAAAGCTCTGATAAAAGAAGATCGAAATACCGGCTGGTTGACACAGTTCGCACTAACAAGGCTTCTGATGACAAGTGCTTCGGCTGTGTTATCCAAGAGGAAGATGCCAATGGCAAGGTTGGTGTCACTTTGTCAAAAGATTTGATGGCAGTTGCTGGTGATGCTTTGAAAACAAACATCACCACATTGGGGCCTCTTGTCCTTCCAATGTCCGAACAACTCCTATTCTTTGCCACATTGGTTGGGAAGAAGGTTTTCAAGATGAAGATCAAGCCTTATATTCCAGACTTCAAGCTGGCTTTTGAGCACTTTTGCATCCATGCCGGAGGCAGAGCTGTGTTAGATGAACTTGAGAAGAACTTGCAGCTTTCCACTTGGCACATGGAGCCATCAAGGATGACACTTTACCGTTTTGGAAACACCTCCAGCAGTTCTCTTTGGTATGAATTGGCTTACACAGAAGCCAAAGGGAGGATGAGGAAGGGTGATAGAACATGGCAGATAGCATTCGGGTCTGGATTCAAGTGCAACAGTGCAGTGTGGAAGGCTCTCAGGACCATCAACCCTGCCAAAGAGAAGAACCCTTGGATGGATGAGATCCACGATTTCCCAGTTGAAGTTCCAAGAATTTCATCCTTCTAGACAAGTGCAGTTTTGAGTATTTTTGGGTCAACATTAGGTGGTAGCTGTTGAAGTGGTGGAAGGGGATGAAGGTTAGGTCTTGCTTGGAGCATAGATTTTGTTTGATATTAAATCTATTTTAGTCAAGGGTTGAAGCAAGAGGTTTGGACTGTGGTAGTGCAATGTAATTAAAATCCTGTTCTGTATTTGTTTGATACATTTACAATTCTTTCCCATGTTGAAATGGAAAAAGAAAATTCATATATTCTTTAGGCATTAATATCTATTCGCTTCTTTACAATGGTCATGAGCTACTTGGTGTTTTTTCACTTCATACCATAATCACCTTTGCAAAGGTATGGTGCCAATAACCAGGGGAAGCTAGCCTTGTAATCTTCTAACCAGTTGCCACAGGGGACCCTTGATTTTGTTAGAGAGAAGTGTTAAAAAAGTTTTTAATATATTTTATAATATCAAGAACCAGTATATATTCAAAGCAAAATCATGGATTTATCTTGTTTCTTCAAACTGTGTGGAACACATGGATTAGAATTCTTCACTAAATGCATTGTCTGAAAATACAAATAGCTTCCTTACCTTGGAATATTCTTAAAGACACATCTTTAGACTCACTTTCAAAGTGTTTATATGGAAATACATTAAAGAAAAAGTTAATATTAGTAGAATATACACGACAAGTATTCAATGATAACCATAAGTATTCTATAAAATAAACATAATGTTTAAGAAGTAGGAGAGCGTGATATAAGTATTGGTCCTTTGGACAAAACGTTAAAGAAATTCGTTGTATGATTTTTTGACTCATTGATTATAAATTGGTCCTTCAGAGGAGACAAATTTATTCACAACTCTTTTAGGAGACGGAAATATGAAGAAAAAATAAAATGAATTTTTCTATAAACTAAAATTAGTATATACATAAACGAAAACTAGTTCATGTCTAAACTGAAACTAATTTAGGAATAAGCTAATTTCCACAAATTCTCTCTTATAATTTTCTTCATAAAATTTTATTTGAACTTGTACATTCGTTACTTTTGGTTTTATTTTATTTTAAATACCAAAAATCTTTTATATGTTATAAAATAAGGTAATAATAGAGAGAAGAAAAAAGACACAAGACAAAATGGAGAATAACTTTTCTATGTATCATATTACTAATAGGAAGATTCTTATTTATAAATATAAAATGTAACTCAAATGATACAATTCAATGGGATACGAGTTAATGCAAATCGTATTGTATGGGTCGATCGACCGTCTAATCGGTCGGTCGACCGCTGCGAGAGTGAGATTACTTCAAAGAAGGTTTGAAGTGATGCGATCAACAATCACTCGGTGACTGAACGAACCCTAATAGTTCCCGCAGTTGGACTGCCTCCAAAATTCCACCCTGGTATCCGTTTATGCAAGTTATATGTAACAGTCAACAAGTGCTCGATGACCAAGTGGATCCCTCACAGTACCAGCAACTGGATTGCCCCTAGGATTTTACCCTTGTGTCCATTTATACAAATCATGTGTTGCGTCGTTCGGACGGTTATGCTGAACGGAGTAGGGTGAATTAACTAGTTTGTAATTAGCGTAAACAAGTCAGTAATCAGGTTTAAAAAGCAATTGGGCCATGATTGGAAGTTTGTCGCACATGTTGAATTATAGACCTTAACCAAACACATTCACAACTTGTCTCGTGTAATGCTAAAATTTCTAAATGATTTGATGATGTAGCTGTTATGGTTTGTTTCACAAATCGCCATGAAATTGTTGTGCCACCGCATGTGAACAAATATCCTGTTTATGATCGATCACTGTAAGGATTTGATAAATAATCTACATCTGCATAACCCATTAGAACTGATTTTGAATCATTTGGATAAAATAAGCTCATATTCATAGTACCATTAAGGTAACAAAGTATAAGTTTTACTCCAATCCAAAGTCTTCTTGCAGGTGAAAAAATATGTCTTACTTAACAAATTTTTAAAATAAATGCAATATCAGGTTGAATATAATTAGCAAGATACATTAGTGCTCTTATAACACTGAGATACGATACTTCTGGACCAAGAAGTTCTTCATAGAGCCGTCAAAGTGGGTCAGAACCCGTGGGCCAACCTGGCCCACCATGGGTTTGGGCCGGGTTGGGTTGAAATTTTTTTACAAATGTTAGTACGAGTCAATTTTTGACCCGATCCACCAATTTTTAACTCCAAATAGATGGGGATAAAGAAGATGCTTCAAGAGATGAAAATGTTGTGGATTTATCCATTCAAGACTCTAACATTATGATTGGATAAGTGACAAGAATGCTTTGATCTTAGATAGTAATTTATTTTTATTTTTTTTGGTTTGTATTGGAGTTTAACATCATTTTGGATTGTACTTAGATTGTATTGAAGTTTATTTAAATTTTAATCTGAATTATAATTTATGACTTAAGAAAAAATTATATTTTATTTTAATTAAGTGGGCTAGTGAGCCAACCCGTTTAACCCATCAACCCGTGGTGGGCCGGGTCGGGTTCAAAGTTTTTCGGCTCGCTTATAAGTGAGTCGGGTTGGGTTGGCCCACCAAGTGGCCAACCCGTAGTGGGTCGGGCCGGGCGACCCATTTTGACAGCTCTAGTTCTTCGTCATTTTCTTAATGTCTAAAAGAGCCTTTATTAACATCTAACGACCTCACAACCATTAGAGTGCATAATGAATGTGACTTGTTCGTTTAGAACATTTTAAGCACATCATTATATAAGTCTCTTGATGTACAAAAACCCCTTTATTTAAATAATCAATTTATATTCTCAAACAAAACTTTGTCCTTCCAAAATCCTTCATCTCAAATTCTTTCTTTAAGCAATCAATTCCTTTTGTAAGCTCATTGAGAGTTCCAATGATGTTTATGTCATCTACATAAACAAAAATTCTGGAAAATTCATTTTCTATATTTTCATATAAATACAAGGATAAATAGGATCATTACTATACTATTCTTTTAACAAGTACTCACATACGTCCTGATTGCGTTAATCAATATAGAGACTTGTTCAATTTTATTGAATAATCCTCTTTAGAATTTACCTTGTTGGGCATATTAAATCCTTCAGGGATTTTTATAAAAATATCATTCTCAAAACAATCTTACAAATAAGTTATAACATCATCCATGAGATGTAAATGCAACCCTTCTTGTGCAACTAGGATAATCAAATATCGAAACATTATTGCATCTAATACAAGTGAATATGTTTCTTCACAAATCAATAATAGGTTTTCTGTGAAAAAACCTTGAGCAACTAATCATACTTTGTATTTAACAATTTCCCCATTCTTATTTTGTTTTTATGCAAAAAATCATTTGTACCCAACGGGTTTTACACCCTTAGGTGTGCGAACTACAAGTCTAAAAACCTTTCATTTAGCAAGCAAATCTAATTATGCTTCCATTGCCTCTTTTCATTTTAGTCAACAATTTCTTTGTCGACAATTTTCAATGATCATTGGTTCTTGATCCTCATTGTCACTTATAACATTAATCGCTATATATATATATATATATATATATATATATATATATATATATATATATATATATATATATATATATATATATATATATATATATATGCAAAAGTCTCATCAATGATGACTTCATTTTAGTTCCATATTATCTTATTCATGACATAATTTATTGAGATGTTATCATTTTCAACAATTTTAGGTATATATGTTCTTCTAGAAATAAATCATTAATCATGTCAACTAAATCTTTTGGGATTATCCACCTTTTCGATTAGGTCATGTTGCTTTTTAGCTCATTTTCTCATTCAAGAGTTTTAATCTTTGGAACCAATAGATCTATCATGCTTCAAGCGTGACTTTGCAACTAATAGGCCTACCATGCTTCAAGCATGTTATGAATTAATATCAATTCTATTTAGAGCATTAACAGCCGATATATATGAGCATTAACAGCCGATATATATGATTTAATTACCCTTTTTCTATCAATAAAAACATATGGTAATTGATTGACTAAATTATCCTTTGAACTTTCAATTCACATTCTTTTATACGAGGATCAAGACGAGATCATTAATTCATTCCAACCAATATTTTTTTTTCAATTGTTTTCTTTCTCCCCCTAATATTGAAAACACTTATTTATCAAAATGACAATCGACCAATTGAACTATAAATAAGTCATATTAATAGTTCAAGATACTTTATTGTTGACGGAGAATCATATCCAACACATACTCTCAATCTTCTCTGAAAACCCATTATAGTCCCTTTTGGTAAGGAAATTGGAACAAATACACCACACCCAAAAATTCTTAAATGAGAAATATTAGGTTACTGACCAAAAGCCAACTGCATAATAGAGTATTTGTTATAACTTATTGGTTTGATGCAAATCAATATCGTAGTATGCAAAATTGCATATCCCCAAGTAGCCATTGGAAAATTAGCTCTCATAAGTAATGATCTTGCAACCTTTTTTATACATTTTATTAATGATTCCACAAGTCCATTTTGAGTATGAAATGTGTTATTGGAATACTCATGAAAAACATGAGATGTAAATGCACTAGTATTATCAAGACCGATTTTCTTAATTCATCATGTAGAGACTTCTTCTGTCATTTTATAAATATATATATATATATATATATATATATATATATATATATATATATATATATATATATATATATATTAACACTCTCATCACCAATTAGGTGATAACTTAGTTGATTAGAGTGTTTATTATGTAGATAGATAAATATGTTAAAGATTGCTTTCATAGCTCAGTTGGTTAGAGCACCGCTTTAGTAAGCGGGAGGTCTTGAGTTCAACTCTCAATGAAAGCATAATGAATATGTTTTTCCGGTTTTCTTTAAGATTCTTTGGTGTACAATGATAACTTATATTGTCATCTTATTTGTCATTACTTTCATTTTTTTTTCTTTTTCACACTTTTGATGATAAAATTTCTCTTATATTAATAAGAGATAGTGCGACATTCACTCTTAGGAAAATGGACATAACTAGTTATGGATTGCTTTCATAGCTCAGTTGGTTAGAGCACCTGTTTAGTAAGCGGGAGGTCTTGAGTTCAACTCTCAATGAAAGCATTTTATAAATATGCTTGTGTTTTATTTTTTTTTTTTCTGAAAGTTTCTTTATGACCATGAAAATATTAATAAGAGATATTGCTACATTCACTTTTGGGAATGGCGTCAAACCAGTTGGGTTAGTCTCATGATTTTTCACCTAAAGCTCATTCTATTGTTCAACTATATAAAAAGACATGAAATAAATTCAAAACATTTGTGAAATTCATTTTCACGATATTTTTGTTGTAGGAGCAAATTAGTTGTTTAGATTTTTATTTTATTTCTTTAATGACATCACTGTTAAGACTTTGGTAAGTGTATCAAGTCATGCAAGTAATAAAAATGGTAAGTCCAAGTATTGTTTTCCCACGAGAATTGTGTTTGTTTAGTTAATTAGGCGTACTAACTAATTTAAGCATTGAATGTAATCATAGATTAATTCGAAACAAGTGAAAACATAGATATTTCTAAACTTGAAAGTGATAAAATAATCAAGGCAAAGACTCATTGAGGTTGGAATTCATGACCATAACTCTAAGCAATCATCTCACACTATATATCTCTAATCTACTTAAGCATTGACATCAAAGGTATTCAAGCCCTAATCCCTTAGGGGCATGTTTTGAACTTTTATGTAAAAATACTAATCCCTTAGATGTTTAAACACAATAGACACATTAAAAACGATGTCTAGAATGACCAAAAGCTTTGGTCTATGTCTAGAACCAAACCTCTAGGTTGTTCTATTCATGTCTAGGGTTCCAAAACACTTTCAATTGATTAGATACCACAAAAATGCATAGATATTTCATCATGCACGAAAATAATGTAGATAGAACACAAAAGCAGTGAAAGAAATTCTATTGCATAGATGAAACTATAATGAGTTCAGGTACATTATATCCAACCCCAATGAAATGGAGTTTAGCTACTCCTATACATCTAGAGCACAAATGGAGTTGGAATGGTAGAATGAATGAAAAAAGATGAATCATTTAAGCCCAGAAGTGTCTCAGCCTCTGTCTTGAGTTCCAGTCGTGTTCCCCAAACCAAAATTGTGTTTTTTCTTTGAGTCTCGACACTTTTAATGTTTAAGCAAAAAGTGATATTCATTGGGCCAGTAAACATTCACGTTGGGCGAACAAGCCTTCCTCGCTGGGCTAGTGAGTCTTGGTCGCCGGACGAGCACGTCTAGGTAGCTGGGCGAGTGACTCCATGCAGCTACTAGTGATTTTTCTTCAATCTTCCATTCTTTTCTACAAAAGTCCATAAACATCAAAGTAAACCTATTTTTTGAAATAAAATAACAAAATCCTAAATTCTTTCATGGGATTAACACAAAATACATTAATAAAAGACAATTAAGAGGTTCTAAGAAGTGTAAATAATAGGTAATTATCACACTTATCAATCACCAAGACCCATTGCATATAAATGTATTACAACAATTAATATTCAATATAAGTTATTTTTCCTCATAATATCAAGGGCCACAAATTCAAATTTTGAAAGATTTGACATGTTTAGAACTAGTACATAAAATATTGATGATAATCATATTTTATGTATGAAACTATAAAATTAATAAGAATAAAAGATAAGATTCTAAATGAAGAAAAAAATTGAAAGAGCTAGTTGATTAATTTTCTTGGGAAAGATGTTTTGTAAATTTTTTAAAAATATAGGTTTGTTTGTGTGTGTAATTGTAAAGGAAACTATTACATCAAATGTAAAGATGTAATATATATATATATATATATATATATATATATTGTATAATATGAACATGTCGGTCAAACATCAAGAGGTAGTTGACCAAGTTAAGACCAATTAGAGGGTCTAGTTGGTCATATAGGTATGTCCGATCAGTAGGACATGCTCGATGATTCAATATGATTAAACATTCTAAATGTAATTTAGCAAAGATAGACCCTAAATCAACTACTAAATAATAACATTGAGGTATGTTTAGGTCCTGATTAGGCCATGCTAAGTAAAAACCCATTATGAATAGTATAAATAAAAAGTCCAAGTAGGGTAGTTGGGTTCCATAATTATAATATTCAATATAACTTGTACTCGGACAATTACAAACTTAAGTATTAGAGTACTTTATGCAAGTACAACCCGAACGGTTTGGACTATCAATAATCTTTTGCATTAGAGAGGTTGAAAACTAAAATAATTTAAAGACTAAAACATATAGAAAATAGGAGTGTCAGACCGGTCGAATAGAAATATATATGTATGAATTTCTCATATCTTTTTTAATGGTCACAAGTAGATTTAAGATAAATCTTATACGGTCAAAATTTAAAATTCGATAAGAGATGTATAATGAAAATTATACAAATGTAACTTGTTTATCTAAGTTAAAATCGATCATTCAAATCTCAAATACGTTTTTTACTCATTATATGAAACTATACTGATATTATTTTATCTATTTGGTTAAACTAAACTAGTATATAAACGTCTTTATTTTTTATAGATTAAAAGGAACCCATGTGTTTAGCAAGATCTCACACTGATAAATTTTAATTGAATAAAATTATACATATTGTTGATAATTATGTTTTATAAATTAAATATAAAAATTAATAAATACAATATATCCAAGAGGACAAAATAATATCAAATTTTAAGAAAGAAATAAAATCAAAATTTGCATATTATAATTCAAGTAATAAAAATATATTTAATTTAAAATTAATTAGCTATTTTCCTTTTAGACTCTTCAAAATAGACAAAAGTAACTTAGTTTTTTAATATTTCATTTCAAATTTACCAATAATATCACTATGTGAATTATTTTGTAAGTTCTTTGTTTCGCGAATAAGTTGTCAAAGTAAAAATATTAAAACGAAGATATCAATGTTGAAGTGTGATTTATTTTTATTTATATCATTATATTTACACTTTTACATTTGCCTATTAAAATTGCTTAAGAGATTATAATCATATTACACTTATGTTTTTGAGTATTATTTAGTTATGTTTTAAGTACTAATTTTAGATATATGTTTTAGATTAACATAATTTGGATTTATATTGTTGAAATGCAACTTATTTAAGTTTTTTTGGATAGTTTTATTTAAAAAAATTCAAAATAAATTTTAAAAAATATTTCATGAAAAACTTCCAAATTTAAAATTAATCTTTAGTACTTTCCAAACTAAGTACTCCAGTGTAATAAGATATATATAACACATACATATTTTTTAATCAAACGAATAACATACAACTACTAACCATATCCACTACCATTCCTATTTACCATTAATAAAATAACATCCCAAACTGCTACCAATATATAAATATTATAACGCATTTGTTAGGGACTGCCTGAGTTTTATCCAATTTAATTATGCGTTGGGCTAACTTTTAATTCGGTTTCTAACAAGGTCGGATTGGTGAATTCGGGTAAAGTTTTAAAACACCAGTTTACGGTGAAAACAAGTAAATAGTCTTAAAACTGGGGTGGCGATGTAATTAGAAGAAAGTTGGAGGGTCAGCGGATGCGTGTGCGGAAAAAATAAATAAATAAAGAAGCGTGGTAGGAAGGACCAAGAAACAACCTCAAATCCCTTTCCTCTGTGTCGATTACAGATTACCTTCATTCATCAGAGTCTGAGACCTGCCTTCATCTTCTCTCTCTACCTTTCTCTCTCCTCTCAGCGCAACACCTCGTACTGTTTTGGCGGTAAAAGATGTCCGGGAAAGGGGCGAAGGGGTTGATCACCGGCAAAACCTCTGCCGCCAACAAAGATAAGGACAAGAAGAAGCCGATTTCACGTTCTTCTCGTGCCGGCCTTCAGGTTCTCAGATCTCCCTTCCTTTCTCATTCCTTTACCTCTTCCGATTCCCTCCTAGCCCTGCAAAATCTCCACGCACTCATTCTGTAAATTCTTTTCTTTTCTTAACCCTCGTTATTGGGGTAACGCAATGTGAGCCATTTGTTGTCGGGTTTCGTAGATATTAGCTGTGCTTTTTCCGTGGGATGTTCTGACCAGCGGGAGAGGGAAAAAAAATCAAATGTTGGTGTCTGTTTTTTCTTTGAAAGTTTTTATTTTTCTTTTTTCTTTTAATTATCTGGAAGGTTTAATGCGAGTATACTGAGTTAGTAAGTTTGATTGCAGCGTACTCGTTCACGAACACATGTTGGTTTGACATTTTTGTTTTTGTTCTTGTCATTTTGACATTTTTTAAGTCAGTGTTGAGTCTATGTAAATTTTGACTGACTTTTGCTATGTAAACACTTGGATTGTTATTTTAAATATGTTGGAGCTGCATCGACATAATGTAAACGCGTTTATCGCAGCCCATAAGACAACTCGAGTCCAGTTAGACCTGAAAATTTCTACTGTTGATGTTTAGATGTAGGTCGCGATATTGTGTAAACAAACTTATCTAGAGTCAGATAATTTGCTTACATATTAGTTTGCTTTTGTTTATTTTCCATTACAAATTACAAATGCTTCTAATATTACTGGCATGGTTCTGATATGCTACAACCAAAAGTTCATCTGTTTAGGGAGATTTACCTGACTATATTTGGTTTCTCGTCTGTGATTGAGGAATTGAAAGAACTAAACTGTCTTAGGTGACCCTTTGGATTTTGAAATTGAAATCAGTCCCTAGTTGGTGTAGCTAGAAGATTAAAGCCTTTGGATTTAGAAATTGAAATCAGTCCCTTCTAGGTAGCTAGAAGATTGAAGCATGTTATGTAGGGGTCATGTCTCCAAAAATTTCTGTTTTAATGTGATATGAGTTTACTATAATTTCACCAACCTTTTTGATGTTTTGACCAAATCATTGTATTCTGATTCCACAGAATATGGTAGCATATAGTTTGTGGGAACTATTGATCCATTGGGCTAAGGAGTAGCAAAGTCGTATGTTGTCTTACATGAGGTTCTTGTATGTTGTAATTTGCAGTTTCCAGTTGGTCGTATCCACCGGCTATTGAAGTCGAGGACAACCGCGAATGGTAGAGTTGGGGCTACAGCTGCTGTTTACTCTGCCGCAATCTTGGAGTATCTCACTGCTGAAGTATTGGAGCTTGCAGGGAATGCTAGCAAGGATCTCAAGGTGAAACGTATCACTCCCCGGCATTTACAGCTGGCCATTCGTGGGGATGAAGAGCTGGATACCCTGATAAAAGGAACCATTGCTGGTGGAGGAGTCATTCCTCACATTCACAAGTCTCTTATCAACAAGTCTTCCAAGGAGTAGATCCCTAGTGCATAATAGCTGCTTCATGTGAAATTTCTCTCTACTAATTGTGTATTTGTTGCATGCACTTGATAAATCAGTAGGACCTTCTATTTAAGACTCAGTTGCTGTTGTTCATCATGGAGATAATGTGTAGTCTTTCTCTTCATCAATTTAGTATGTCTCTATCACTTCAAATCTTAATTCAGGATAATCCAGTCTCATGATTTGAATTATTGTTACTCTACTAATTCTGCATTTGTTGCATCAACATCAAAAAAAGAACCTTCTATTTAAGACCCTGTTGCTGTTGTTGGTCGTGGAGGTGTACTATTTTAGTCTTTCTCTTTACCAATTGTGTATGTCACGATCACTGAAAATCTTAATTGAGCATATTTCAGTCGGATGGTTTGAATTATTGTTACTTTCAACCTGTGTTTAGCACTGCGTCTTATAATACTTGTATCTGATATCTATCCCAACCATGTTATTAGTAGGCTTGTGGGTGTTAAGGTTGTTTTTCTCAATTTGGGTTAGCATAAAGGATTAAACTTGTTGAAATAGTTTTGGTAAGCAACATAATTATGGCAATGGTAGTAATCATAGTATTGTAGTGATGGCTGTTGGCGTGCCGTCTATGATTGTGACATGCTATGTGGCTATATGGGACTGCCTGTGTTGATATATCAGGTTAACAGCGTAGCAGTGCAGCAATCAAGGAGTTGCAATATGGTACTTTTTTTGTTGCGGGAGTGTTGTCATAATTCTATATGATAGTTTGGATAATGGTTAGATTCAACCAGAAATCTATTTGTTTATTTGAATCTTTTGTGATGCAATTTCAGTGGATGCTGCAAGAAATGTCGCAGAAGCAGACAAATATGTTGTCTGTGCTACTTTTCTATTTTCATTCGATTTCACAGTTTACATATACAACAGCAAAACTGTGAATATTTTGCTCAAGCCTAAACCTTTGTTTTTAATTTTCAAGTAATCCAAAACAAGTGTTAATGGTTTGAATCCATACATCACACCTGCATCTTTGATCCTTTTATACATATGATTTAAGTATACTTTGGTTATTCCAATTATGAACTTTATATTTCAAGTTTTAATACTATAAATAGTTAGTTTAGGTAACTTATTTTTTATATTTTTTAAATGTGATCAGTTTTTTTTCGTACTATTTGTATAATTTAATTATATTTTAGTTCTTTACCAATGTAAAATAGTCAAGGAATTATAAATGTAATTAACCCTTGTCAGAATGCTTCAGTAGATCATATTTTCCTTTTCTCGTCTCCTTTTTTGGTGTGTGTGTGACATGTTGGAACAATTTTATATTTTCTTCTCTTTTGCCGTGTGCATTTGTAGGATGAATAGGTTATTTCGCAGATATCAATTTACTTTTTTCTTCTCTTATTTTTGTTTAATTGAGATTAACATAATGAGTTCATGAAGTTACTAAAACAAAAATAAAAAATATCTACAAATTACAAATCATTTGAAAAGTATTAAGTGTCTAATTCGTAGAAAAATATTTTTCATGGTTACCTATCTCATCATTAAAATGAGATATTTTATTAGCAAAGCAGTAGAAAGAAAATTGGTGAAATGATGTTAATGAAGTTTGACTATGTGATGTTAAGTCTCACAACATAAACATTAGATTGTAGCAAACTTGTTGGGAATCATTGTAAGACACACAAGTCAAGACACAGAAGTAGAATCTTGGAAAAGAAAAATATAAAAAGTTGGGTGATTTTCACAAATGTTGAATCCAGTCATTCTGGAGAAGGAAAATATTGTGATGATTTCAACTGGGGATATTAAATCATAAAGGAGACCAAGGAACTCATAAAAGAAAATGTGATAAATACTATCATTATAAAATAATTTTTAATTGTTTTTACAATGAAAAGTTTTGGCAAAAGAATGGATATTTAAACATCATGAACACATATTGAATACTCAATACTATTATCGGTACCCGCTAAAACCTTTATATAGATTTTTTTTTTAAATGTTAAAAATGTAAACTATATTAAAATTAAAAAAATATTTTAAATTATACATTAACTGTTTATAATATATATATATATATATATATATATATATATATATATATATATATAAATTATGGATTAAAGTTTCTTCAGGTCCTAACTATTATATCGGTGGAAATCCTAATATTCCATGGATCTGGCATGAGATAGTAGATGTAGCAATTTTAAGTAGTGAAAATAAATTATTTTTTTCTCTGAATGACACGGTGAAGTCTAATGTCAAATTTAAAAATGAAACAAATACTCGTAAGACTCATATATTGGAGAGAAAGACCAAATTACTAGTAAGTTTAGAAAATGATTTTCACAAAATTTTATCTTGACTATTTCTATACTCGTAGTCTTCATCACAATTTAATAAGTATAAAATAATATAAGAGAAAAAAAAAATCAATATAGAAATTCCTAACGATTATCGAATATTAACGGACATAACTACATTTTTTAATAAAGTTTAAAATTCTTGCATCACCATGAAGCAATGATATATCAGTTATGTTTATACACTACGTCAAAGGAGAAATACAAAAACATAACTCATTCAGGGGGAGATTAATTAAAAATCATGAGAATCAAGAAAAATGAAGAGATTATTTATTTCTAGGAGTCAATTTTATCCATTGAAAAGGGGTGATGTGTTGACTTTCTGTCCTACAATTTTTAATGCAATGTTATGGATGCATTTTATCTTTATATGGTGCTCAATTTTTTTATTTTTATTTGATGTAGAACTTAGACTCACCGGGAAGATAAATACCAATGACACATAACTCCAACCCATATATGACATCACTCTTAATCTAAAATCTTAAAATGATGGATTTATGCGTCTTCATCCTTATATGATGCTCAATTTTTTCATTTTTACTCAATATGAAACTTAGACTCACACTTGGATTCCCAACACTAACCACCAAAAGATATTAACTTTAGAAAGAAGGTTGAATGATAAAAATGTTTTGGAAAAATTTTCAAAATACAAAGTCTATTAAACACCGAAAGGAGATTGTCTTATAGTTGTAAAACAATTCAAAAACACTATATAAGACGATCAAGAGCTTATCTACATTTTGGAATAAAAACATAAATATAATTACTAATATTTGCGAGTAAAATTCATAATGGATATTCATGGATAATGGTACATGTTTTGACTACATATTTTAATTATAGTATATAATGGTATATATAAAAATGATTTTCAATTAATAATAAAATAGATAATTCAAATCAATAAAATTTAAAAGAATATCAATATTTACTTAACATAAAATTTTTGAAATTCTTTTGAAATGTTGCGGCCTTAGTATATGGAAATATAATCATTATGAAATATATGCTAATTTCATTTACATTTACATTGCATTTCCTTTTCATTCCCATTTTGTAACATGTTTTCATTTCATCTTTACAGATATAAAATTAAGGCTAGAGTCATGGATGAAATAGATTCAACGACTTTTGTGCTATTTGGTAGAGATGCATCTATGTTACTCTAGAAATCATGCTCTAAGGTTCTTGAAACTAATGATAAGGTACATCCTTTAATGAGTTTTTTACACTTCTGTCCTTGACTTATATTCCACATTCTCAAATCTATTTCCACCAATTTGATTTTTGTATACAAAATACAAATTCTGCCAAACTTTCAAAAGAGTTTGACCAACTCATGGATAAGACTTTGTCGCAAGCTTGATCTACCTACATTTCAATAATCATTTCAAGTTAAAAAATGTTGAAATGAAAACATGGTGCAAGAGTTTAGAAATGTGATTTTGAAGTCTTTGGTAAAGCTTTGTAATTGTATATTTACATGTATCATTGTCCCAAACTTTTTAATTCCTAATTGCATGTGTTTTAATATCACATTCGTTGACACGGCAGAAGTTTATAAATAATTTACATATTTGTAAAATTTTCTTCCTAACCTATTCCACTTTATAAATTTTCTAAGTTTTCCTCATTTTGTACAAGATTTACTCACTAAATTCTCACATAAGTCAAATGATGATAAAGTTCTGTCTTTAAGAATTGGTTTGAGTTTTGATGTTGCTCTCACTTCTCTGATCGAAGATGATACTCTTGACGCCCCAAAGCATGTTATTAGAAAAAATGTTTTAATAAAGACTATTAAGATTGAGAGATGGGTGATTTCACCTTATAAGGAATGTCATATAAAGTTTGAGAGCATTTAAGAACAATTTATATTTATTTGTTTATCCATGTATTTTGTTCTTTGATTTATTTTGTTATTGCTTTCCGTTTGAGATGTTAAAACACATATACAATTACGAAGTATTATGCAAAATAAATTAACAACCATTTTTATATTATTAATCATGGAAAATATTTTTATATATATACCATTCTATTACTATAATTAAAATATTATTAATAATTTTCTAGATTTATGTTAAGAAAGTATTGATATGCTTTTAAAATTTATTGTAGAACATAAAAATGTTATTGGAATAATATATTTGTTTTTATTGTTGATTTTTTTTATGTGTTCAAAATGTTCCTAAAAAAGTTCCTTTTATTTGTATAATATTATAATATATAGATAGATATAGATATAGATTATGGATATATGCATATAGATATAAATATAAATAGGTTAACCTACCTATCTTTGTTTGATGAGATTTTAAGACGGTTAGGAATATATATATATATATATATATATATATATATATATATATATATATATATATATATATATATATA
The DNA here is from genome assembly GCF_037176805.1 of Vigna unguiculata. Taxonomy (NCBI): domain Eukaryota; kingdom Viridiplantae; phylum Streptophyta; class Magnoliopsida; order Fabales; family Fabaceae; genus Vigna; species Vigna unguiculata. The sequence goes on from NC_140800.1 coordinate 6,691,246, forward strand.
TATATATTCACTTGTTTTCGTCAAACAATTTTAATTATATTAATTAAATTAAATAATATTTGATAATTCAAGGTTAAGTAATTTAATTCAACTCATACTAGCTAAATAATTCAATTGTAAATAGGTAATTACTTAAATAATATACAATAATAAATGTTTGATTTCAATAAATATTATTCATAAGAAAACTAATATAAGTCTTTAAGATACTAATTTATTATAGAAATACTTTTTTATATTAATAATTTATAATTTTTATATTAAAAATATTTAATATAAATGATTTTTATTTGAATTCATACCACAGACTTATTATGTTTTTAAAAGTTTTATAATATATATATATATATATATATAATATAACATATTTTTTTACTTTTAAAATAAAAATATTGACATATTAAGTACATATCGATATGATATATGTATCTATCCCTACAACATAGATATTAAATACTAACTTTAGTGATTTTTTTATATTTATAAATATATTTTTTTAGTTGGTTTCAAATTAAAATTTAAAATGATTGCTATTTAAATAAAATAAATGTATATATAAACGTGATTAATAACTTAAATGAATTAATTTTTATTTATTATGTGCAATAATAAAGGTAACTATTTATTATAAATGATAATTAGTTTAAATATTAAAAGATTAAATTTTTATTTTTTTATTTTAAATTATTGGGGGATAAAATATCATCGTCCACTTTTTCTTTTTGCAAAAGATCTTTACAAATTGGAACATCTTATTTAAGATTTGCAAACATTGGTGTATATATATATATATATATATATATATATATATATATATATATATATATATATATATATATATATATATATATCAGTAATGGTTTTTTTAGTACTATAACTTTTTTATTTGCTCCTAATGACTATTGAAAATATTCTTCAATTTCTCGACTGAATGCATGTGTCCGTATCGTTTCTTCATTTGAGACCAAAAATTTTAAGGAAATATGGAGCTTTTCTTTTTAAATTTATGTTAAATATTATTATCTGGGTTAAATACTTTTTTTCTAAATTATTATAAAAAATTATGTTTTATTTTTAAACTAAATTATAAAGTTATATTTTATAAAAGTTATGAAAAATATATTTCTCAACATATAGTATTCGGGTATTATTCTTCATATAACATACGGAGTTTTATGGTGAAATATATATAACTTCTAAATGTTATTTGTTGAATTTGATTTTGCAAAATATTTTATAATTAGTTTAAAAATAAAATATAATTTATGTATAAAGAAAAATATATTTAATCTTTATTATATATTATGATATCTCACTAAGGTTGATATCTCAAAACACATCAATGATTTATTATGACATGAAAAATATTATTAAAACGATAATAACAAAAAACAATGGTTAAATTTTATTTGTATACTTTTTATAAAGCAATGAAATTCTAATAATCATGAATTTAAGCTTCAATCCTTATAATAATAAACTAAGTACCAAAATTTATTACTTTTAATCAAATTTACATAATCATAAAGAAAAATGTTTACCTCAGTTCGAAATCGTCCAACGTTTACTAAAATAAATTTAAGGTTAAAAAACCTCTTTCATTTACGTTTTTTTCAAAAATTTTAAATAGGTTTTAAAAAAATATTTAGTCTCAATTAAGTCTATATTTTAAAAAATGTGTAACAATTAAGTTCATTCCATTAGTATGGTGTTAAGGATGTGACACGTGTCAGTTCTTCATTCTTTTGAAATTTTTTTATTTTTCTTTAATTTTTTAATTTTCTTAATTTTTTTTTAAATTATTCATGCCACGTTTCAAGTCAGTAAGGTGACACGTGTCAAGTCATTGTCCGAATCTCAATTTCGTCCATATATTTATTATTTTGATTACATTTCAGTCCATTTTAAAAAAAATATATATTTATTTTAACCTTTTACAAAATTGTTTTAAAATTTTATATTTAAATTTTTAAAATTGTTATTTTTAAACCAACTCTAACATTTGTATATAAATTATTTAAAACAATTTTGTAACAATTTAAAATAAATATTTTAAAATTTTAAAACAAAATATAAGTAAAGTTTAATGTAAAATATAAATTTAAATAAACTTAATATTATTAAAATGTTTAATAAAAAGATAATTATAAAATTTATATAAAAGTTAAATTTGGTCTCAATTTGAAGAGGATGAAATTGAAAATTAAAAAAAAAAAAAGACTGGCACGTGACACATCCTTAACACCATTAACACCATACTAATAGAATGAACCTAATTGTTACACATTTTCAAAAATATGAACCTAATTGAGACTAAAAAAAATCTTATGACCTATTTGAGATTTTTAAACAAAAACATGGACCAAAGAAGTATTTTAACCTAAATTTAAAGAAAAAAAACATATTTTTTATTAAGATATTGTGATTTATATTTTGACAGAAAACACTATGTCTCCGCAACCGGTAACCTGCAGCAAAGTAAGCGGGCCCAAATAGACAATCAGTGTCTCTGGTCCTTCACCCCGTTGAGGCCCATTAAGAATAAGTCTTGTCTTCATCTATGTCGGCTGAACTTGTATGTCTCACCCAATAGGCCCATTTGGCTATTACTAATCTGCAAACTGTGCTTCCAATATTGGGCACTGAAAACTGTAGAAGAGGCCCAAGTGGGTCATGTAAAATCTGATCTTGATTACAACCTGCCAGCAACATGTCTTTCAAATTTGAGGGTGCAAGTGGGCTCGATTTACACATTTTTGACCATTCATCATTGGGGCACTATGCTGTCCAACATGTTCACCAACATGGTAGCAGTTAGTTAGGAGCAAATATAAATTTTATATCGACTATAAAGAGATAAGATGAATTTATAGTTTTAATAAAATTTGATTCTATAAATTTTGACAAACAACTATTTTTGATTAAAAAAATCCTAAAATTTTATTACTTTACTTTTGTAACTTCCATAAATAAATGAAAAAAATTCTATTTAGTAACTTTGTTAATTTTGTCAAAAATTTATTTGTCAAAGTTTTATTTCCCTTTATAATAAGTTGATGTAAATTTTATTTACAAGTCTAACTCTAGATTGAATTAAGTTTAAAGTCTACTTATTAAAATAGTATTAGAGTCATCCAACATTTATCATAATAAAATTTATTATTTGTTAGACCTATCGTGTCAATTACTATTATATCATTATAAATTATATATTAATGTCTAATCTCATACTCAAGTTATATATAATAGGGTTAAATATGTTTTTGGTATCTTAACTTGTAGTGAAAATTTAAATAAATCTATCTTCGAAATTTTGGCTTAATTTAGTCCCTCATCTTTAGAAATTCATGGATTTAGTCTTTTAACCGAATTTTGTGAAGTTTATTCAATATTTCAAATACATCTGATGATAGCATTTGAGTTATTTACACCATTTGACACATTTATGCTTTGATGCTACCTAAAATGTTAGTATGAAACACATGTGTTTGAAACATCAAATGAACTTAACAAAATATAGTTAAAAAGATTAAATTCATGTATTTCTAAAATTAGAGGACTAAATTGTTCAAAAATTTCGAAGAAGAATTAATTTCAATTTTCACTAAAAGTTAAAAAACCAAAAACATATTTAACCCTGAATGATAGAAAATACCCCCAACAACGAACCTATTGATGAGGTCCCATGTGCAAAAGAAGGAAATAAATGTTGAGTTCTAATGGGTGGATAGAATTATAGGACACAAAGGGTGCTTTCAATGTCGGTTGAATGGTGTGTTGTTTGGGTTACGACCTAGTTTCTATTTATTAGCTATCTAACTCTTTCCTTTGAAGTCATTTTCTGCAGTTCCTGAAAAGTTTATAGGGTATGATCCATGTTTCTAAGGCCCATGCTGTCTTCCATATCCTTTCCGTAAAGTGGCTATGATTCATGTTTTTTCCAATCTATCTTCTGCCTACCACTTATTTTTCTGTATGTTTAATCTATAACAATATATAATATATAAAAGAGATTTTCTTTTTTATCCATATTTTAAAATATTAATTTTATCTTTTAAATATAATAATTTATTAAATTTTAACAATTGACCGTTACTTTTACCAGTTTTTTATAAAATCCGTTATCTTTGCTTCTTCTCTTATTCTTTATTTATGAATGGTTATTCTTTCATCTGTTCTGATATATTTCACTTTATCTTTAATAAATACAATTTTAGTTTATATATTAACTTAATAACATTACAATATTATCACCTACTAATATAATATCACATATATTTACAAAATGCATATACAGGTGCGATAGTACTTGTATTTACACTAGTGTTTATAAATTACTTATACTTTATTATTATTATTATTATTATTATATATATATATATATATATATATATATATATATATATATATATATATATTGGGTGCATTTGAACAAAATATATTTGGCATAAAAGGCAGTTTTATTACATTTCTTCTCTAACACTTTTTACAAGAAGAAATACTGTAGGAGTGTGGATTTACTTATTCTAAGAAAAGTAAATGATATATATATGTTCATTTTACCGACAATTTTAGACCTGAGGCATATTAGGATGAGGCCAAAATGGGGTGTCTTTTGGTCTCAAGTTCAAAGGGACCGGAGCCATAGAGGGACTTTTTTGCTTCGCGACTATGAGAACCGAAGCCATTGGTGTGGAGGTGCATTCCGCAGCAAGTAGTGGCTCATGCAGCGTCGACGCAACTCGGGAGGGGTTTTTTGCAGCGGCACGCGACTCACGGTGGTAATTCTGCAGCGGCAACAACGGAAGTTTTTGATGGCGGTGTCGAAGGTGCAGTCGCGCGCGAGTTGCAGGTCATGTTCCTTCAACGGCGCGACTCGTGGTGGTCGTCGGAGGCGCGAGGCAAATCTGGCTCGCAAGACAGAGCAACAATGGTGAGGTTGATGGCGTCGCAACAAAAGCTGTCTGCGTCTTTGCTCGCAACAGTGTCGATCTCTGTCATTGAAGTATGGCTCCGAACGCGTAGCAACAACCTGGTTTAGCGTCACTGTGGCACGCGGTGGTCTAACGTCGCACTGGCTCCCGGTCTGGTTGCGTTTTGGGGGAGTTGCGCAGAGGAGAAAAACAGTTCCCGATTTTGGTTCGCGCAGAGAAGATTAACAGTGCAGGGTTCACAAATTTGGAACCCTAAATAAGGTTTATGGTCTCGGTTCCATTAATAACCAAGGCATAAAGTCGTATAGGCCCCGATCCTATTCCACCTGAGGCCAAAGCCTCTGCTGTCAGTGGCAATTTTAAAATTTTGGAGAACACTAATGAGTTATAGGCCTCAGTTGAGTGATAACCGAAGCATAAAAGTCTTTATAGGCTTCAGTTGGATAGGGACCCGAGGCAAAAAAATTCAAAAATTTCAAAAATGTCACCGCGTCCTTATAGACTTCAGTTCCGCAGTAACAAAGACCTATAAGGTGAGTTAAGAACGTGATTTTGCACTAGTGTATATTGAAAGTTTTATTTTAAGAACATATTTTTCCTCGTGTATATAAATACATACGAGACCAATTTGTGTTCACTTTACATTAAATAAAAATTATGAGCCACAAACCTTTACAGAGCCCAGCCACTATCCACAACATGGAGGAAATGTAAGTGAGAAATAACTTCTAGTGTTGGATGAAATGGAATAGTGATAAAAGAATGTTATGTATCATTACATGAAATAAAGTATTTGATGACGAGTGGAGACTATTTTGTTTCTATTAAGCTCCACCACTTATGAGAAAGAAAAAAAAATTACTTGTTTATGTAATATCAAAAGAAAACATGTCAAAAAAACATAAATGGTGGAGCATTAGCTTGATAGCTCTCGTTTGTCATGTGTATTAGAATTTGTTTCTGTACACCCCATAATTTAATATCGTTTAGTAGTCGAAATCAAATAATTTTAAATAATTCTTTTTTCTTTCATCTTTTGAGACGTCTTTTAAAAATAAAATCGTGACGACATAAAACAAACATCATCTCAAAAATGTGGTCGTTAACGATGATGCCGAACTTGTTGTCGGAACAATATCATAAACTAGGTAGAGTGATGTTTGTTTTGCTAAGAATTCGTGTCACTTGATATATGCAATTTATGATATAATTATTTACACTTATGCAGGAATAAAATTATATATATAATATAATATTTAAGTAAGAAGGAGAATATATGAGAAAGATGAATTTAGAGATGAGATATTGGGTAAGGCAGAGAAAAGTATGTTTGGTGATGATGAAGGTGGTTCTGTTGTATAACTGAAAAGGTGTGGTGGGTCGAAAATACTATATATTGAAACGTCACTGGTTTGATATAAAAATATTATATGCGTACAAATATGTTAGGATTAGAAGTACATGTTATTATTGTATGGTGTTCTGTCTATGATTCTTACATATCATTTCTACTGACACAGTTTGTTATCTTTGTGTCTTCCAAGACAAACCTGGTGAGCTGTTTTATCACACTGCAATCAAATTTATCATTTTGGAAACATGTGATTTCCAACCTTTTTTTACTTCATTTTTGTTAGGGTATAAGTGCCCAAAACACAATTACAAAATATATAATTTAGTTTACCAAAATATCACATAGGAATGAGTTCTTCCATTTAATACAAGGATCAAGTACGTTATTCGATTATGCTTTATTATACATATTTTAAAATTTCGGCTAATTTTGAAATAAATAGTTTATGCTCATCCACAGTACACTTGTTTTTACATTATCACCCAATTACAAATTATTTACACATATTAAATTTGCTAACTTTTACAATAAAAGTCATGCAAATGATGTAATAGATTAAGTTGCTACCTGCATTACATTTTAATTGAATAAATCTAGATATTTTTTTACCGGTCATTTCTGATTTTTGGTCCATTTTTTAATGAATATATTAACTAAAAACTATTTGTGTATGACGTAGATGATTTTTATAAGATTGTGTATTCTCTGTTGATTAATTTTTTTGTCTGAAAGTCTGCGGGTTTTCTCGATCTCAATTTGTTTATTAAGACGAATTTTTTGTAAGGAGTTATTCTAGTAATTAAACATAAAGTGACGTGACTTTCTCTTCTAATTCCTCTAAATTAATTCATCCAAACAAGTTTATATATATAATTTTATTTTTTTTCTTCTCCTACCGTACGTCACCTCAAACGAACACAACTTTATTCTTATCATAATCTTGTTGTTAAAAGAAGTGCCTACAAATAAGCTATATAAGTTGAATCTTTTCTACTTTAAATAATTCTTTTATTTTGTTGATTTGTGATGAACTTGATCTTTAGTTAAATATATTACAGCGAGACTATCACAAAAAATAATAAGATTCCAACTAAAATTAAAGAAAATTTAGGAGCTAAAGGTTAAAAAATAAAAATAAAAAATGAAGAATTAAAAACCATTTTTGGTTCTTAAACTATTAAGCACTAACTAATGAATGGTTTGTACTTTGTCTGCAGACAAAAAGTGGTGCAGAGGTTCTGATTTGGGCAAACCAAAGAGAACCCATAAACGAAGAGGTACCTCTGCTTGTTGGGTAGGTCTCTCACTTCATAAAAGGAAAACCTTTTTAAATCACCACAACACACGTGTCACCGCTTCATTCGCCATAGCTGTACACTCCCAAAGAACGACGACGTTTCAGTTTCAGTTTCAGTTTCAGTTTCAGTTTCAGACAGTAGTGACGACCCTCTCATTGCGTGGAAGAAAACTCGTTATTTTCTCTGATGTTTGTGCCCTTTGATTCTCTGCGCACACCTTATATACGTATCTGCATACAATTACACCTTTTTATGCCTTTTCTTTTCTCATTTATGCAAACAAGGCTTTGGCACCATTCATATGAATAATTGAAATTCTGTGTACTTCTCAGTATATAACGTCCAACGTTGATGTAACCACACAATGACCAGGGGATTCCGGTATCAAAGGGACCAAATCCTAAATCATCATAATATTACTTAATTTTTCTTCTTTTCTTGTTTTGGCTTTGATTAAGGTAAGTGCATCATTGTGAATTGAATTTCTTTTTTTTAATTAATATTCTACAAACCCTTTCTATGCAAAAACATGGTCTGATTTGCGAAGTGAAGTTTCTTTCTTTAGGTTAGGCATGCGCAATATTTGATCTTTAACTTCTAATAAGTGCGCATTTACTTCAGAAACAATAAATATATTTAAACGAGAAATGCCGCTACTGTTCCCATCATTGGCTAGGATACTACGAAAATCTTTGGAAAGTCCTAGGGCCTACTATGTTTCGTGTTGGATTTGGCATCGAGTGAAACAGGATTTAGATCCTTAACCTTGTGTTTTTTTAAGGTCAAAAGTTATCTCTCACACAAGAATCTACGCGCTAAATTTACGACAAGTGGAGCATCTCCATTAATAACAAAAACAATGAAGATAACGTGGTTGACGTAATTTTTAGTTGATAACCGTAATCACAAAAATGGAGATATGATATGAGATATGATGGTGAGAGATTTGCTACCAAATCATATACTCATTTCCCTTTCTTTTGCTCTTAATTATTGCTTTTCATGACTTCTATTTTTTTTTATTTAAGTTTATTATTAGCTTTATGTTGCGTGGATGTAGCTTGGAAAATATATAATTCATACTTGGGCGAATTATTGTTTATTCTTTTGCTGGCTTTTGGGTGTAATCTTTGAATGATCCAATTATCTGTTGTCTAATAATTCCAAAGCTTCTTTTCAGCATATCATATTTTAATCGAAGATTGGTGCATGTTTCATATTAGTCTATTCACAATCATATTCGATGTGTATTTCCGGATAAAGTGCACCACAATTCACAAATATATATAAATAAAATTTTACGCATGGAGATGATCAATATAGTTAACTTTTGTTCGTGTATGAAAAGAAGAATATAATTAAATTGTGTACGGATGAAAGATGAGATGCATTTGTTGACAAATTATATATATATATATATATATATATATATATATATATATATATATATATATATATATATATATATATATATATATATATATATACACGTGTATATTATTTTTTTTAAATTAATGCTCTTAATTTTACAATATTGTTGTCAAAGTAAGTTTGAAACTGAAATTTCAAACATAACTCCATCGAAATAAATTGACAAAGAAAGAACAAGGATGAAATTGATTTGCAAAACTGTAATCTGGGTTTTTTATTGTTCAGTTAATTTTTCAAATATTCCATTTCCAATGAGAAACGATCGTAAGGGAAAATAATACTAGAAAAAAATATCAAATTATTGATAGAATTTTACCGATTTTAAAAAATATCAATTGATAATATTTATTAACTGATTTTCTTAAAAAAAAATTGTTGGTAAAATAAAATTTATCGATATATTTTATTGACGGATTTAAGATTTACCAACAAAAATATCTATTAGTAATATATTCATCGATAAAATTTATTTGCAAAAGTCATCAGTAATTTTGAATATTTTTATCGATAGATATATCCGTCGATAAATTTCATCAATAAAATGAATGTCAAAGATTCCACTTTAGGCTTTGACCATGTTGTGGTAAAGTTTTTCAATAATAAATATTTTTATAAAAATATCACTAATTGAATTCTTGAAAATTTATCGATAAATTTGTTGATAATTATATTTTTTTTTAAATTTTTAGTAAATTTGTTGGTAAAATGAGTGTTAGTTTTCTCGCCAAACCAAACAAAATATTTATTATAAATTAAATGGATATTGGTGAGAAGAAAAAGGACAAAAAAGGAGAATGGCAAGGAGGAGGAGGTGGTTGCGACAATTATGAAGGCAACAAATGTAGTGGTGATGACAATAACGGTGATGGAGGAGAAGGGTGAAGAACATGAGAATGAGGAGGAGTGAATGCAATTGTGGTGGCAGCAACGATGGACCGATAATGGTGGTGGCAACGAAGGTGGAGGAGGAAAAAGAAAAAGAAAAAGATGAGGAGAAGGAAGAAAAAGGCCAATCTTATTGATGGAAAAACAATTTATCAGTAATTTCCAACAAATTTTGCTCATCGGTTATTCTCGATGGGCTTTCCAATTTGTCAGTAAATTTTATAAATGTTCATTTTACCGACAATTTTTTTATTGTTGGCAAGTCGTCAGTAATTTTATTGTACCGACATATTTTTGTGATTATTGATCGATTTTATCCATTGATAAATACATTTTTTTTAATTGTAACTTGATTCAAAAAATGATAGTCAATGCTTATCCTTCGCCTAGTAATAATGTAAGTGGAAATGATTTTTTTTTTTTCACTTTTCACCATTGTTATCTCATATTTTTTTTTAGTATTACCTATTCTCAATTCACTTAAGTACTACCTAAGGTTGGATATATCATCTTAATTTCTAGTAGATTTAACACTTGTTTTCTCACTTTCTTCTTTTAGAGTAAGATTCAATCATCTTTGAAGTTATGTTACTAGTTTATAATATTTTTTTGGTTATAATTTTATGCATGCAATAACTTAAAGTTCTTAAATATGACACCCTAATTCTGGTTTATTGCTTTCTTAAACTATAATGAATTGTGCTTCCTCATTTGGTAGATAGGTTGTCACTTATTATGACTAATTTTTCAACTTCTTCCTCAAAAAAGACATTTGACGTGAAGGGATGTATATTAAAATTTATCTCTAACTTTTTCCTTTTAGCAACCTTATTTGTGACAAACTCTTTAATTTTCTCTAAATAATTTGGGATGCCATTTATATTATCCAAATTTTAGATGTACTCAACAATTTCTTCTTCTTGTGACTTGCTTATTATATAAAAGTAGATTAAGTTATCTTAAGAGGTGAAAAGTTACTAAATTCATTATGAATAAGTTTTAGTGCCTACTCTTAAGCATATTTCTCTCCTTTTTGTATGTTCCATGACTTTTTGAACATCAAAAGTGACTACTTCATCCTGAACTCTTAATTTGAATTTCCAACATGCATATCAATGAGTGCTACTGAAATAGTCATAAAAGGTCTCCCTATGACAATAGATACCTCAAAATTTCCAACAATATTCTTGATTAGAAATTTGTAAAAATAAATAAATAAATAAATAAACTTGTCAACCTTTATCAACATGTTTTCCACCATCACATGAGGAAGTTTGATCAAGTTGAAAGGTCATGTGTGTGGGATTTCTTCAAGTAACACTTTATCCACCGATAAATTTTGTATGATGATGAGTAGGGCTGGGCATAGTTTATAAAACTGTACTAAACTATGGATTATCTACACTATTGTATACTAAAAAAATTGAACTTTTTTAACAAAAACTGGATTAGACCGTTTTTGTTGTTCAGTTTAAAAAACCTGAACCTATATAGTTATGGTTCAGTTAACTTTTGAACTGTAAAACGTTGCAATCATATCTTGTTAAACACTCCAATCAATGTTAATGGTTTTTTTTTAATTCGTGTGGCCAATGTATAAGATGATTTTGATTGTATAGTGTGAATTTATTTTTTATGTACGTGTTATGAATTTTGCTAAAGAGTATCTTGTTTATTATTTATTTTTTATGATGATTTCATTTTTATTGCTCTTTATCTTAATATACCATTGTGGTTAAAATTAATTATGATTAGGTTTATTCCAAAAATTAATATATCATACAATTTAATTGTGATGTATATTAGATTTTTATTATACGATATTTACCATTTTTTATTTTGTAATTTTTGGATGCATTAAATTTGTGATTATTCCTTGAAATTGGATTACAATTACTAAAATAATTGTTAAGGTATATTAAATTTTTTTATCTTGTTTATTATTTATTTTTTATGATGATTTCATTTTTATTATTCTTTGTCTTAATATACCATTGTGGTTGAAATTAATTATGATTAGGTTTAATCCAAAATTTAATATATCATACCATTTAACTGTGATGTATATTAGATTTTTATTATATGATATTACCATTTTTTTTATTTTGTAATCTTTGGATGCACTAAATTTATTATTATTCCTGAAATTGGATTTCAATTACTAAAATAATTGTTAAGGTAGAACTATGTCATATATATTCTAAATAAATGACATTTTGTTTCGCAATTAAATTTTTAAGTTTATCATATAAGTAAATATTTTCTATGGTTGATAAAAAAAAAAATCACCGACACCGAAGAATATGTCGTAGCGTTTTACATACGGAAAAAATTCAAGATAATGTAAAATACGTAAAAATGGTTCAATTTTACAATGAAAGATATGATTGTATCGTTTTACAATTCTAGAAGTTAATTGAACTGTAACTATATAATTCCAGTTTTTTTTAACTAAACTTAAAAATGGTTCAGTTCACTTCTTATTAAAAGAGTTCAGTTTTGTTTAGTATATAATAATATGGATAATGTATAGTTCAGTATAGTTTCATAAACTATGCCCAGCCATAATGATGAGCATCACGAAGCCTTAAGAATCCTTCAACTTAGGAGGTAGAGATGGATAATTGCACTACAATATGTTTATAATTTCACGATATCATTTTCAATGATTTTTCTTTATTTTTGTCAAAATCTCCTTCATGAATTTAGAATTTATGGACATTTTATCTGACATCTTACAAAAGAATGTTTATATTTTGAGATATTTAGAGATATCCATGAAATGAGCAAGTATTTTATTTTCCAACTAGACATTAAAGGAAAGGCTCTTTACATTCATAGGTATTACAAGCTCTTTCACAAATCTTGATCTCATCACTTCCAATGAAGCAACACTTTACTTGGAAAGACTTATCCAATGATTTTCCATAGTGAAAAGTCGTTTTAGTTTAACCTACAAATGTTCCAATCCTAAAATAATAACAATCCAACACGAATGATCTTTTTTATAACTATTTTACAACATAGAGAAAACAATATAGTACAAATATTCTAAACAAATAACAGAAATCAATTTACCAACATTTGGTTCAAGTTGTTGATCAATAACTCATCCATAACTTAGTACAAATCAAAAGAGACGTTGATGACAAATGATCAATCATCGGAAAAAGATCTAACTTTTCAACACAAGCATGTTACACGAATAATCATGGAGCAACATTGAATTATTTGTCTAAACAAACAAACTCATGTGTGTAACATCTCGTGAAATGATTTATGACTTATAACATAATGTCTACGTCAATGAATCACCAAATAAGAAGATCTATGTAAAATATATGTATCTATTTTATTTCATTATTTTATATTTTATTAATTTCATGTTCTTTTTCCATCTAGCTTTTAACTTTCAAATAAATGAAATTTAAATTAATCTATTAAATGTTTATTATTTTCAAATATATTTATTTACATGTTAAAAGTTAATTTTCTCACTAAGAAAAATATTAATAATTTTAAAGTTAAATTGTTAAAATTGTTAATAGAAAATATTAAATAACAATATATGAAATTCTTAATCGAAACCTAAAAGAATTTTATATTTTTACTGTATTCTTTAAATTCTTTACTGACTCTTTTTTATAACTTTTGTTATAAATAGTTTTTTATTATTTTATAGGTAGTTTTATATTTAAAAAATGATTACATTTTTTTCAGAAAATAGTCAAATTGAAAAAATGGTAAAATTGAGAAATAATTATTTTAATTTAAAAATACTTTTATTTAAAAGATAAATTTGTATAACAGATCTGACACCAAAAGGAAAAATCTACTTTATATACCAGGACAAATATTTACATTTAGAATATTTTTATTTAAGGTATAAATTCAAAAAATAAATATGGACACAGAAAGAAAAACCCCTTCATACAAAAGAATAAAATTGTCCTACATATATAATTAAATTAGTTATATTATGTATTTTAGGAAAATCATTATTTGTTCTTGTCATTAAAAAGATATAAATAATTTTAAGAATATCCATTTATATTCTACATTTAATTACACAAACCGAATTCGTATTTATTTATTCAAAATTATTTTATTTTATTTTTCTATTATTTTAATTTTATTATACTATAATATTCAAAAACAAAAAATAAAATCATATCAAGAAAATAATACTAATTATACTTAAACATTTTTAACAACAATAAACAATTAAATTAAATATAATAATAATTAGCTGTAAACTTAATATTTTAAATTTCTTTATTAATTTTACACTAAATAATTTAAAATATTTCTAAACTATTATTAGTATTAATTGTATTTTATATATATTTCTTAATATTATTCATGAATCTATTTTATATTTTATTAATTTCATATTCTTTCTTTTTCCATGTAGCTTTTAACTTTCAAATAAATGAAATTTAAATTACTTTATTAAATGTTTATTATTTTCCAATATATTTATTTACATGTTAAAAGTTAATTTTCTCACTACGAAAAATATTAATAATTTTAAAGTTAAATTGTTAATAGAAAATATTAAATAATAATATATGAAATTCTTAATCGAAATCTAAAATAATTTTATATTTTTACTGTATTCTTTAAATTCTTTACCAACTCTTTTTTATAACTTTTGTAAATAGTTTTTATTATTTTATAGGTAGTTTTACATTTAAAAAATGATTACATTTTTTTAAGAAAATGGTAAAATTGAAAAAATGTAAAATTGAGAAATAATTATTTTAATTTAAAAATACTTTAATTTAAAAGATAAATTTGTAAAAAAAATGTGAACACCAAAATGAAAAATCTCTTCTATATACTGGAATAAATATTTACATTTAAAATACTTTATTTAAGGTATAAATTCAAAAAATAAATATGTACACAAAAAAAAAATCCCTTCGTAGAAAGAAAATTCCCTAGATAAATATAATTAAATTTTAATTATGTTATTTATTTTAGGAAACTCATTATTTGTTCTTGTCATTAAAAAATTGTAAATAATTTTAAGAATATCCATTTATGTTCTACATTTAATTACACAAACCGAACTCGTATTTATTTTTTCAAAATTATTTTATTTTTTTATTTATATTAGTTTAATTTTATTATACTATAATATGCAAAAACTAAAAATAAAATCATATTAAGAAATTAATACTAATTATACTTAAACAATTTTAACAACAATAAAAAATTAAATTAAATATAATAATAATAATTATATGTAAACTTTATATTTTAAATTTCTTTATTAATTTTACACTAAATAATTTTAAATATTTCTAAACTATTATTAGTATTAATTTTATTTTATATATATTTCTTAATATTATTCATGAATCCATTTTATATTTTATTAATTTCATGTTTTTTTTTTCCATGTAGCTTTTAACTTTCAAATAAATGAAATTTAAATTACTTTATTAAATGTTTGTACATGTTAAAAGTTAATTTTCTCACTACAAAAAAAATAGTAATAATTTTAAAGTTAAATTGTTAATAGAAAATATTAAATAATAATATATGAAATTCTTAATTGAAACCTAAAAGAATTTTATATTTTTACTGTATTCTTTAAATTCTTTACCAACTCTTTTTTATAACTTTTGTTGTAAATAGTTTTTATTATTTTATAGGTAGTTTTACATTTAAAAAATGATTATATTTTTTTAGGAAAATAGTCAAATTGAAAAAATGGTAAAATTTAAAGAAATGGTAAAATTGAAAAATAATTAATTTAATTTAAAAATATATTTATTCAATGATAAATTTTTAAAACAGATGTGAACACCAAAAGGAAAAATCTCTTCTATGCACCACATTTTTTTAGGAAAATAGTCAAATTGAAAAAATGGTAAAATTTAAAGAAATGGTAAAATTGAAAAATAATTAATTTAATTTAAAAATATATTCATTCAAATGATAAATTTTTAAAATAGATGTGAACACAACAAGAAAAATCTCTTCTATGCACCAGAATAAATATTTCAATTTAGAATACTTTTATTTAAGGTATAAATTTAAAAAACAAATATGGACACAAAAAGAAAAACTCCTTCATACTAAAAAAAGAAAATTCCCTACATATATAATTAAATTTTAATTATATTATTTATTTTAGGAAACTCATTATTTATTCTTATCATTAAAAAATTGTAAACAATTTTAAGAATACCCATTTATGTTCTACATTTAATTACACAAACCGAATTCGTATTTATTTATTCAACATTATTTTATTTTATTATTTATATTAGTTTAATTTTATTATACTATAATATTCAAAAACTAAAAAATAAAACCATATTAAGAAAATAATACTAATTATACTTAAACAATTTTAACAACAATAAAAAATTAAATTAAATATATTAATAATTAGTTGTAAACTTAATATTTTAAATTTCTTTATTAATTTTACACAAAATAATTTTAAATATTTCTAAACTATTATTAGTATTAATTATATTTTATATATATTTCTTAATATTATTCATGAATCGATTTTATATTTTATTAATTTCATGTTTTTTTCCCATGTAGCTTTTAACTTTCAAATAAATGAAATTTAAATTACTTTATTAAATGTTTATTATTTTCAAAAATATTTATTTACATGTTCAAAGTTAATTTTCTCACTTCGAAAAATATTAATAATTTTAAAGATAAATTGTTAATAGAAAATATTAAATAATAATATATGAAATTCTTAATCGAAACCTAAAAGAAATTTATATTTTTACTGTATTATTTAAATTCTTTATCAACTCTTTTTTATAACTTTTTTGTTGTAAATAGTTTTTATTATTTTATAGATAGTTCAATATTTAAAAAATATTTACATTTTTTCTAAGAAAATAGTCAAATTAAAAAAATGTTAAAATTTAAAGAAATGGTAAAATTGTGAGATAATTATTTTAGTTTAAAAATACTTATATTTAAAAAATAAATTTATATAACTGATGTGAACACCAAAAGAGAAAATCTCTTTTATATATCCGGATAAATATTTCAATTTAGGATACTACTTAAGGTATAAATTTAAAAACAAATATGGACAAAAAAAAATCTCTTAATACTAAAGAAAATTCCCTATAGATATAATTAAATTTTAATTATGTTATTTATTTTTGGAAACTCATTATTTGTTCTTTTCATTAAAAAATATTAAATAATTTTAAGAATATCCATTTATGTTCTACATTTAATTACACAAACCAAATTCGTATTTATTTATTCAAAATTATTTTATTTTATTATTTATATTAGTTTAATTTTATTATACTATAATATTCAAAAACTAAAAAATAAAATCATATTAAGAAAATAATACTAATTATACTTAAAAAAATTTACAACAATAAAAAATTAAACTAAATATAATAATAATTAGTTGTAAACTAAATATTTTAAATTTCTTTATTAATTTTACACTAAATAATTTAAAATATTTCTAAACTATTATTAGTATTAATTGTATTATATATATATATATATATATATATATATATATATATATATATATATATATATATATATATATATATATTCCTTAATATTATTCATGAATCTATAATGTTTTAAAATATTAAAAATAATTTAAAAATATTATAACATAAAGTTGTGTAACTTATAATTTTATGATAAATGATGTAAATAATAATATAATAACAATCAAAAACTATTTTAATTAATAGTATATCAAAGATAATAAAAAATAAGATTAATAATCTCTAAATTTGATAAAATTAAAATTTATCACTATTTAAAATTTTAATATATTTATAATATATTAAATAGTATAAATATTTTCCTCTAAATAAAAAACGAAAGTATGTCAAAATTTTAGATAAGATGAATTTCAATTTTTTCTTAATTTATAAACCAAATAATATAATGTTATTAAATGTTATTATTCACATAATTACGAAATTGAATTTCAAATTGTAGGAGAATATTCATTAGCTTGTCGATGGTAAATGATAGAAGTCACACAAACCACGTGCCTATAATTTGTTCTTGGCTAATTTTAAACTTTTGAAATTCTCTTTTAAACACTCAATAAAACCCTAATCCATACATTTTTTTTCTTTTTTGGTCTTCAATTTTCCAAAAGCCACAAGGGGGTTTTGATCCCTAAACTGAACCCAATATACACTTATTCTACGCAAACGTGCTGGCATAGCCATAACGCATCATCATCAACAATCCACGGTGGCTGCGCCGGTGGCAATGGGTTGGAAAATGATCGGCGCGCCATACTGAGGGTAGAGCAACATGAGGACCGTCGGCGCGTGGCGATAGGATGGGGCCAATTTGAAAGTGAAACGGCTAAGCATGATGGCCAGGGTGAGCTTGGTTTGAAGAAGCGCCAGGTTCTGTCCCACGCAGGTTCGCGCACCGAGCCCGAAGGGGATAAATGCAAAAGGGTGGCGCGCCGCGCGAGATACGCCGTTGGAGAAACGCCCAGGATTGAACTCGTTCGCGTCGCTGCCCCACGTGGCCTGATCGTGATGAACGGCCAGGATGGGGATCAGGAGTTCTGTCCCGCACGGGATCTTCAGCTTCCCCAGCTCCACGTCACCTTTCGCCCTTCTGATCGTTGCGATCGTCGGAGGGTACAGCCTCAGAGACTCGTTCACGATCATCGTCAACTGCAAATATAAAATTTCAATTTTTTTAAAAAAATTTTAAAAAAAAAAACATAGTATTTAAGTGTTTGATACGAGAATCGACAAGTTGATGACCCAGGAAAGATTCGAGAATTTTGAGGGAAGTTTTGTAGTTAAACGAAAACAAAATTTGGAAGAGGGAAACGATAACACTGCCCCTACATGCTTCCTTGAGATAAGAAACAGAAAAGCCGAAAGGGCCGCGGTTGGGTTTCCTTGTGTGAGGAAAGCAACACAGAAAACAAGGGCCGAAGAGACAAAACATGATTTTTGTCTGAATCCCAAACAAAAACAAAACAAAACTTGCTTAAAGATTATATATCATTTTATGCACAGTTGCTGCTTACTGTCTTAAGCTTGAGGAGATCGTCCTTGGTAGGGATGTCACGTGCCCCGCACACCATCGCCACCTCCTCACGTGCCTGTACCTGCCACTGCGGGTGCATCGCAAGCAGAATCGTGCTCCACGTCAGCAGGTTGGAAGTGGTGTGTTTCCCTGCAAAGAAAAATGTCTTGCACTCTTCCACGATGTCATCAACCGTTACGTTCGCATTGGTGGCGGATGCCCCAATCATAAGCCCCAGCAAATCTTTCGCCCCCTTCGTATCTTCATTCCCACACGCATTCTCTTTTTTTCGTCCATCGATCAACTTCACCAACGATCTCTTCATTTTCTTATCCAATTTCCAAGAATTTAAATTCCTCCTCGTCGGAAAGAATCTAAAACAACCCCACTTTCAAAATATTATTATAATTAATTAATTAATTAATTACACAGGGATTGTATTGTTCGTTGTTTGTTTGTTTGTTACCTGGAACCTGGAATGAACACTTTTTGGAAGGCATCAGCTGCTAGTTCCATTTGTTGGGCTTGCAACCGGAAAACCGCTTTCCCATCTTCGTAGCTGCTTCCAAACGCTGTCCTAGTCACCACATCTTCTGTTAATGTTTGAAAACATTCTGAAACTTCGATTTCCACTTCACCCTTCTCGGCCTCTGTCTTCCACTTCTCCAACATCTCAACCACGCTTGCTGCCATATTCGGTATCAACAACTACAAACATGTATTTTTTATTTACACCATTCAAATACAATAAAAAAGGGTACACACCATGAACAATTTAACATAATATATATATTACTATAAATTACTTTGAGATTCTCCATACGAAAGGTGGGAGAGATGATTCTGCGGTGGTGAGCCCATTTTTCTCCTTTGAGGCTCAGGAGTCCATCACCTTCAAGCAGCTTCACAAGCGGGGGAGATTCGTTTTTCTCATACAATTCTGACTTGGAGGTCAAGATTTCTCGGATGAGGTCTGGATCAGCGATGGTGACTCGAACGGTGGGTCCAAACCAAACCAGGAATGTCGAACCTTCATCAAATATAATCATGTTTTTTATCAAAAATTAATGCAATTGAATGTGGTGTGTGTCATTTTGCATTAATGGGATTATTTTGATGTGGTAAGAAAAAAAAATGAGACATTTTTACATGAAGGTGGAAGTAGCACAGAGGGTTGTGTAGGAAGTGTGAAGTTTGTAAAATGATGAAAGATGCAGGAAACATGACAACCGTTGGTTTCAGAGGGTGCAAGGACGGTGTAGACCCTACAGCACAGAGACATTAACAGAGAGGTGGCAAAAAACAGGAGGAGGAGGGAATTGAAGAAGACAAGTCAATTTAAAAACGGTTACCAAACATATACAACTACATTGTCACAATTCAATTCCCCATATAACAACACAAGAAAAATAAGACATGGGAAAGATCAAAACCAGATGACAACTTCGCATTCAACAAAAAATTGAACTCGTATATATAAGAAGGGTTCTTTTATGAGCTTGGTGTTTCTTTTTTCTTGTAAGAAAATAAACTAGGAAAAAAATGTTAGTTTTGTGTAACTGACATCTGTATCAGTTCCTAATAAATATGTGATTAACATACAGAAGTTTTGGTTAATTAAGGTTTCAAAAAGTTGCAGTGGTCATTGTCACCGTTACTCCTACTGCAGGAAGTTATGGATAAATATGACTAATACAACTGTGATTGCCTGGTGAGCTAAAAAACTCAGAAATGGCGATGTTGTGGTCAAAGTCTTTGGACATTACTTTATTACTAAAAAGATGTATCGGAAAAAACAGAGGGAAAAGAAGAAAAAAAAGTTGATGGAGAAAGAGGTGGTGCAATAAACCGCTACCGGTGGAAAAGAAACGGTTGCGAAGGAAAAAAAAAAAAAAAGCAACCTTTCTCCATAAATGAGGCCTTGAAAGTCTCAAAATTATCGAAAAAGAAACAAAAAACAAGAAAAAGTAACACACCCTTTGAAGAGAAACAACATGGGTCTGAACAAGTGTCTGAAAATATTCATGCAACCAAGATTGGAGACAATGTGTGTGCGTACGAGGAAAAGTAGTAGCAGGGTGTGTGCGTTTGTGAAGGAGACAGGGTGAAAAAAACGGTGATAAGAAAAAAGAAGGTACCATAAAGTTTGTTCCAGTGATGGTAGAAGGCAAGGACTCTAGGGAGAATGTTGTGAGAGAAAGGCATGGGTTGAGAAGAGGCTTTCATCATCATTCCGACAAGTTCCTTAACATTTCCGACGAAGAAACGATAAGGGGGTCCTCTTATTCCTTGGTCGGAGAAATGGCCTTCGATTTTCCTAGGTCTCCACCAGAAACAGAGTGCGAGCTTGAACACAAGAAGCAGAGTAATGAGAAAGAGAAAAAGAAGCTTAAATGGTTCCATGATGTTTTTGGGTATGAAAATGAGTGTGTTGAGGAGTTTATGGTTAAGTGTGGTTTGGTTGATACTGTGTTGTTGGCTTTATAAGATTTGAAGAGAGAGAGAGAGAGAGAGAGAGAGAGAGAGAGAGAGAGAGAGAGAGAGAGAGAGAGAGAGAGAGAGAGAGAGAGAGAGACAGACAGAGAGAGACAGAGAGAGACAGAGGAAGAGAGCAGAGAAAAGATAAGCAGAAGAAAGAGCGTAGGGGCCGCCATTGGAATTCTAATAGTCAACCAATTTGAGCTTATTTTAATCAATAAATTCTTCATACAAATGTTACCCTTCTATTTTTTTTCATATAAAACTATATATAACCTTCTTTTTTATTCTGTTTTACCCTTAATAACATTTTTAAATCATAACTGAAATTCATGATAAAGGGTGAAATAAACAAAAAAGAATTTTAGAGTTCTCATATGTTTTTCTTTTTAAGGGATATTTTTTGTGAGAAAAATTATTCTGAAGATAAATTTGAATTGAAGAATAAACATAGATGTAAATAGTATAATGTTTTGTTTATAATTTATGTATGAATTTTTTTATAATGAGTATCATTTGTTTGTGTTTCTTTGTGGTGTAGATTATTTTGTAGGACACCGATATTTTAACATTAATTTTTTTTATTCATTTGATGTTATTAATCACTATTTTTTATTTTCTATTTCTTTTTACATGTACAAAAATTTATTTTTGTATGTAAGGTAACTTCAAACAATTGTTTTTTCTTAATTTGTATATATATACGCATCTGTTTATTATAAATTTGGTGTGAGGTTCATTTTTTGTATTATTTATTATATTTGTTATTTTATTTAATAATTTTTTATACGATAGGAAATAATAAATATGCTTTGAACTGTCAATAGTGATATTAAAGTATATATACAGTAATATTATTCTTAAAAATAAGAAAGAATTCAAACTATCAAAGAATTACCGAATAAAAAATAATAATTAGAAAAAACAGCTCAAATTGTACAATATTTAAAATATATCTTTTATTGTAAAGTAACTTACGAAATAGTTATAAGATAATATAATGAGAAAAAAAAAATGTCAACACGCATCATATTATCTTTCTATTTTCTTTAGTTAAATTGTATATATTATTCTTAAGTTAACAAGTTTTCATTTGACTTCATTATTTTGTTTTTATTATTATATATTTTGAAACTATTGTTTTTAGTTTTGATGACATGTATGATTTCTCGTTTTAGTTTGTTAAATATATTTTTTTCACTTTTCATCTTTTAGGATTTTAACTTACTACTTTTTATATTATAATATTTATTTTTAAATATAAAAATAAAAATTATTTTAGAAATATTAAATTTTTTTTAATATTATATCATAATATTATTATACATAATTTGAAAAGTTTATTTAATCATTTATTCCATGTATATAAGTAGTTAATTAATGTTGTATATTACTAGGAATTACAAGTATTATATTTTAGTTTTAGATGACTAAAATTAAAAGCAACTTATTTTACACCAGTAAAAACATATGTAAGACTATATAAAATATTGGGTTAAATATGTTTTTTTTCTCAAGTTTCATTCAATTTTGGTATTAGTTCTTTTTTTAAATTTTATATCAATTTAGTCCTTCATATTTAAAAATGTTTGGATTTAGTCCTTCTTATCATATTTTGTTAAGTTTATTTGACATTTTAAACGCATTTTATAATAATATTTGAGTTAACATCGAAACGAAAATGTGTCAGACAGGGTAAACAATTTAAATATTGTCATGAAATACATTTGAAACGTCAAATAAACTTAACAAAATTTGGTTAAATGGACTAAATTCACACATTTTTAAAGATGAAGAACTAAATTGGTCAAAATTTTTGAAAAGGGACTAATTTCAAATGTCACTCAAACTCAAATTTTAGCGACCAAAAACATATTTAACCCTAGGATATTTGGTAGAAAGATGTTAGTTAACAAGTTTCAATAAATGGTAACTTGTTTGTATAGAACTGAGATGAAGAATTAATATTATTATTTATATCTTGTTAACTAATCAAATTTAAAATTTTATTTCAATAAATGCATTAAAATTATTATAAATAAACACATTACTATTTCTCCCTTAACACTATTTAACTAAACGTTATTAAAATTTCTATTAAGAAAATTCATACTTATTATTGTTATTAAGATGTTTATTAAGAAAATTCACATTTATTATTGCCTCCTTCTAACTTCAATATCCTTAGTTATTTACATTCTTAATTACATTAAAATATACAATTTTATCATTTTTATGAATAATTAATTAAAAATAGAATATATATATATATATATATGATTTTGCAAAAAATAATATTAAAAAAGGAATAATCATTATTTAAAAAAAATATTTAACTATATACTTTAAAATAAATAGAAGTTATTTGTTTATTTATTTTATTAAATAATTAAATAAATTATTTCATAAAAAGAATTTGAAAAAATTATTTAGTTATTTTAAAATAAAGAAAACTTATTTAATTAATTTTATTAAATAAATTATTTTTTATTTATTAAAAGGTAAAATTGTCTAAAAAAAAGTATATCCTCTTGTATATCATGATATGATATAGATGAGTATTATGTTAGAATAATTGTTAAAATAAACAACATTACTTAAAAAATTGTAGTGTTTGCGTGTTATTAGAAAATTGTTCTATTTTTGTATGAAAACAGTTATAGAGTTGTATAAGTTATCTTCATATTCAAACCAAATTATTTCAAAAAGACAATACGAATAAAATCATTTTTGTTTGTATCACAGAGATAACATATGTTTTAGTGAAAACAATACTCGGAAACTGTAGAATTGCATGATAGAAAAACAGTTTTGTAGGTAAAGTATGATAACGCGTTCTTATACTGCAGCAGGCAATACCAAAATTGTTGCTTATCTTGTCAAATAAAACAATTATAGGATAATAATTATTTATTTCAGAGAACTGTCATTTAAATAAAAGGATGATTTTCCCTTTACGAATATACAATTTTTATACAATATTAGGCACTGATTTAAACTTTTACTGTCGACAACCCATTTCAAAAAGAAATATTTGAAAAGAAAAAATAGATTCAACAGCCTAATTGTAGAAAAATATTCTTTTATACATGAAAAATATTTTATTAATTAAAATGCACGCATCACCTAGGATACAAATTCAGAAGTAATGGAAAGAAAGAGAGTCCCTCATATTTAATTCACTTGACAAATATATCATCTTACTCACCAATGAACTCACAATTATTTAATTAAGAACAAGAAGAAAAAGAAAAGGTATTTTTGCTTTTGATTTGTAATCTATTATGTAATTTAAAAATAATGTAACCTAGGAGGAAAAAAAATATAGCTTAGAGATGGATAGATAAAAGTTGTGAGTGATTTTGGTAAAAAAGAAAAGAAAAGAAGACACTAGAGAGTAAAGAAGAAAAGAATAATCAATTGTATCATATGTAAGTTTGTGTAAAGAAGCTAATTTTAAAAATGTATTATTCCACTGCTTATACATTGAGGTTCTTCTATGGTTTACTTAAGTATCTATTAGAGTTTTCTTATGTTGTTATCTATTTTGTAAAGAGAATTTTTTTTTATTGATCCTATGAAACTCCAAGGTATGTAATATATCCATTAATTATTATTGGTGGAGGATTTAACTAGATTAGATCCCTTGGAATTATCTTTCATGATGAGATTTGTTTACATTAAAACATGCGGATATTTTTTTAAATGGGTATTTGACAAATAACAGAGTGGGTAATGATTGGAATTATGTTAGTGTGAGTCAAGTTGTAGGTAAATACTATCTATATCAGACCCGACCTATTGTCATTTATATTTGTACATCTCATTGTTTTGAGTATTATTTATATAAGTAAAACTTGTGTGGATTTTTCTTCCACTTATTATTTGTTTTTTTTTTGTTATCTTCCAAAAAAAATAGTTTGAAATTAAGAAGTAAAAGATATGATAAGGGCATATAATTGGAGTTTGCTTATAAAAAAATAGTTTTTTAAGATAACGGTATGCTATAGAAATTAAAAAAAATGTAACTAAAGATGAATATTAATATTTTAATGTTTATTTTCTACTTTTATTTTATTTTTATCTTTCGTCATTCATACTATCATATTCACCAATAAAATATATAAATGAAAACTAAGATACATCTTCCATTTACAAGTCATGTCTTATTTCTCGTAGGAATTAAATTTTATGAAAGTGGACCACACCTCATAATTTTTTGATTTGTCAAAATACTTCAGAAAGTAACAAGTGTTTTTGTGATTAACTTAATTTTCTAATCTCGTCATTAATATTGAATAAAAGTGTTTATTTTCTCGTTATATTTATTCTGAATTGATTACTATTTTATTTTGATGAGAAATTTAACAATTTTTTAAGATATTTAAATACATTAAATTTAAATTATTTTTATTTTTAGTTTTTTAATCTTTAAAATGCTTCTCAAAACAATGCAACATAAAAGGTATTTAGTTAGGCTCTAAACAATTTGTAAGAGAATGTCACTTAAGTTCTAAAATGCAAGAAAATAACTTGACTTGTTTCTAGTTTTTTCAAGACTTTGTTTTGTGGTGGCTAACCTTAGGAAAGGAGGGAGGTGATCCTATATTAGGGTTATTCTTGGATGAATTAGGACAAGTTTTGAAAAAGTTCTAGAAAGAAAACCATGGAGAAGGCTAGTTACATTTGTGCAATATGTTTTGTACCTTGTTTTCACAAATTCGAGGTTTAAATATTATCTTTAATTCATAATATTTTATTTACCGAAATGGTAAAGAGTTCTTCTAATCAAACATTACAAGGGATTTGAGAGTCTCTTGGACAATAAGGAATTAAACCAAAATTAAGGGAATTTTCTCTTCTTGAATAAAGCGCAAATGTGTTACGTAATTACTTAACTACTTTGTTAATTTAGTGGTCACTTTGTTGCATTCCACCCACTAACCATTTATTTCAATTTGGATGAGTTGGTTGTGTTCAACCCGAGAAGGAGATGAACAAGAATAGTTAAGGAGAGAAGAAGTGTGGGGTGGGGAGATGGAGATGATAAAAAGAAAAAAATGCTAATGATTCATTTGAGTTATTTTTTACTTCAAAAACTCTATTGATGATAAAAAATAATAGATTACTTCACATAAAATAAGCTAAAGCAACTGCATCATTAAATGTAGTTTTTAATTATTTAACAACAATAAGCTAGATTCATTTTTTGACAGAAAAATAAATAAACCTCATTGCATTTCTCTACCGATATTATGTTTGGATACAACTTGGTATATAATCGAAAACCTGGAAACTACCATGAAAATATTAAAAGTAGTTGTGGAAAAGAAGACTATTAAATTAAATATCATCCCACCAAAAAGATACAATAGACCTGGGGACATAATTATATGATATCATCATTCAAAGCATCAAGAGCAATAGAATCTACCATGTATCCTGTAGTCCCTGGAATTTGCAATCCAAATTGTTACTCAATGTAGTACTTGTTTTTGAAAGGTGCAAGTAGCTTGCCGGAATGCTGATGAATCTCACATCCAAGTTCAACCTCCATCAAACGATGATTCCCCTTTGAGCGACTCATCACAAAAGAAACCTTTAAATCATCACCTTCACTAAGATTCATAGGAGGATGCAAAAGAAAAACCTGTCCAATGATTAAATATATCATCAAACTAACATTATCATGCAGCTGGATACAAAAGTCAGATCGTAGGTTATGAATACAACAATAAATGCTGCATACGCATAAATCATTATTCACAAAGTATAGAAGTTATCTATTTGCCTGTTTTCCTTTCTCTATAAAATTGTTAACACGTACTTTAAGACTACAACATGCACTTTAAGCGAGTGTTTGAAGCAAATTGAAGAACTACACTAGCAAAACAGCAAACTACAAGCATCTGAGTCAACTCAACACAATTTTTTGACCTATTGTTGTTTGGAGATTAAGTAGCTAGATAGAGAGGAGGAAAGGACAGAGGAGGGTTAGGGAAGAGAAGAGTCAGAAGAAAACTACTGAGACACTGACAAAATTATTTCATGAACAAGATTATATCACCAAGAAGTTGATGCAGTACAAACCTGTTGGCCCCAATGTGTACCGTAATCCACACTGGGAGCTGTAGTTAACTCAATCTCCTGTTCAGCTGGATCCTCACTTCTTCCCTGGTGAGTTAAAACAGAAAACATTGGGATTAGGATTTATGATATTAGATAGATACAAATGCTCTTAAAAAGGTCAGAGTAACTAACCCGAAAATGTACATCAAACCATCCTCCAAATCCACACAACTTTGCGTTTTCCATCGTTATTGACAAAGAAAAGTTTGATCTAACTTTTTCTATGTCAGTCACTGTGGCAGTTAAACAATCAATTTCCTTTATTATAGCAGCAGTTCCAATGACTTGATGTGGATGAAGGTTGTTCCACAAAGATGTCTAAAGAAATCACAGTAAGCATAAATTAGTTTCATGAGCAATCTTTATCCTTCTATATCACACTCTGACATTAACTTACAATAGCTAAGCCAAATTTAATTTGTATATCCAATAACACCCACAAAGTAAAAAGAGACCATTAAAGTTCATAATTCAATAACCAAATTTTCAATTTCATGCAACTGCTAAAGGAGAAATAACTAAGGTTGTCAAACTTGCAGATCCAACCATGGATCTGAGAAGGGACGAAGACACAAGCATGGGATTGTATGTGAAAAATGTAAGATCCTACCTAAAATATAGTATTATGCTATGAACTGCACACCACACACGTGAAAGCACATATAAAATAACACAAAACAACTATAAATGACAAGTTCCTCAACATTTATATAGATTATGGTTCATAAGGCATAATGGATGTTTGATACAACATGGCCCACTAACTAGCAGGCCTACAAACAAGAAAGTATATGAGACCCCAATGGATGAAGGACTTTATTTAATGAGTCCATACAATTATGTGTTTTTCTTTTCTTTTCTTTTCTTTTTACCAAGATACATGACTTCTAAATAAACAAAAGTTATAAAGTTGCAACTCAAACAATAAAACTCACACAGGGCGGACCAGAAGCAGATGAGAATTTCAACATAAGAAAATAAAATTACACAAAACAAGGAAACGAATGACAGACCACTAAAATAGTAGCCTCGGTCTCATATATGTAGAAGCAGAATATATCAGTGGCAAATAGCTACAGAAGTAGCACATAGAAACACAAGCCTAGCTCCTACATAATGATGCAGACCAAGCACATGGACATTATTGCACACATTCTTCATAGGTCCACTTGACATAATCACCCACTGATACTCACGCAGGCCTTTAGGAAACAGATTTGAATAACCAGAAAACTGATAGTATTAAACACAAAAACCAGATCAGCGAACTTTTACAGCAAGAAGAAAAAGAGTAGAGCTTAGACAAGGAAAATTCTGTCCAAGATCACATCCAAAAAGTAACAACCACGACTTATTACTCTCTAACCACTACAGCCCTATCATCCATACACAATACAGCAGAAAAGGTGCCCACAACGTCACGGCACTAAGGGCTCACGTATCAAAACAGGTTCATTCTCAGACAAGGCCCAAAAAAAATTTCTAAAATTTGGTTATTTTGGGAGGGTAAATAATTTTTTGATCATGGATTTTCCACAAGTTGCTTGACCCAATTAATCATTGTTGATGCACAAAACCCACCCACCCCCCTTTATAGTCCAGGTGTCCAGCATGAAATCGTACCAAAATCACAAAAATAAATTTTGGAACTACAAACTTTCAATCTGGTAAAACACAGAGAATTGACCTTGTGTAAACCATCACGCAACTTTGACAATCATGATAAGAGTACCAAAATTAACTTCTAAAAACTAATTCACTAATTTTAAACAAACAAGAAGACCAAATTATAAGAACTCAAAGGCTTCCAACCATGATCGAAATTTTATTTCAGTACAAATAAACCACTAAAACCAAAGTATACAACTTGCCTGAAGATAGTATTTTCTTTGCTCATCTGAAAAAGGCTTTGTTAAAGTGCTCATATCAACACCATAGTAGTCTTTTGTTTCATCCACGAAGCTGCGCCAATCATCCATAGTTGATTCATATTCTCCTAATTTGTGATCTACTATCCCAGTCCTGATAGGTGCCATCCACATGCGAGCATGACTAGGATACCTGCCAAATAAAGCCTCTCAAATCACCAATTACGTAGGCAACACCATAAGCAACCAAAGAAATACACCAAGCACTAAGGTAACCAAAATTTATAAAATAACCATCAGGCAACAACCAAATAATTTATACATGTAAGTTATCATCACTGGTAATGTGATGAAAAGAGAATGGTACGCACAACATGCCAAGACAATGAATCTACTGTAAATAGATAAGGATTGAGTAGTTTTGTATTTAACTCACGTCATGTGACAGGTTTGGCACTATATTTGTTGACTAATGCGTAATGACTATGGAATAAGAATTTTGAAGCTAACCTATCCCATTGAAAACCATAGAATATGTTACACAGAACAAAACTTTGTGCCTTCTATGAAGCTTGGTTTGAAACATGGAAACAAACATTGAAATTTAAATATTACATCTACTTGTTGGCAATAGTTCTGGTTCAAAAATTAGCCCCCACTGGAAGCCCTTTGCATATGCAATACAGTATGGAAATAAAATAAAAAATTAAGTGACCAAAAATACTAGTAGAAATCTCAATAAAATCTCAGAGAAAGAATGAATCCTGCAATATGAAAAAGGAACTACACAATATCTATTTTAATTAACACAAGCTAAAACACAAAATGGATGAATAGGTAAGGTGCTAGGGAGTAAATGAGAAGACAAAATATCAATACATCAAAATACTTTTTTCTCTGCTTTGAGGCAGAAAAATAATTGCAAAATACATCAAAATACATACATCATTCCTGTCGGTTTGAGCCAGTGGTCACGAGCATGTATAACTGAATCAAACATGGATTCTCGCAGAAGAAAATAACCCATCCACTCAGAGATGATCACGTCAACTGCAAGTTACATAATAACATCTAAGGCAATCACAAGGATAATCAACAATTATAATTTAGACGAAGAGGGAAAAAATGAACAAAACTCAAATGTACTAATAAAACACAACACAAAGTGTTTTTTTTTTTTAATTTAAGAAAACAATTTTTGTTTCCATTTCCTTATTTTACCAATAATTATAAAATATCACTTTAATTTCTTGGTTTAGAAAACGGATAACACACAAAAACTGTTGTTTTCTTCCCCCACAAATCCTTTAAAACAGGAAACAGAGTAAATGTCATTTTTGAAATCATTAATGTACACAAGAACCAGAAACACACAAAAACAAAAAACAAAAAACATAAGTTATATCAAACAAACTAAACAGATCTCATTACTTCTAACCTTTCTCAGGCAAGGTAACATCCTCCATTGATCCCTCGATGACCTCAACTACATTCTGGAGATTATTCGCTTTGACGAGTGCACGGGCATGTTCTGACATCTTCGTCGCTTCCACTGCATACACCTTCCTCGCACCTGCTTGCGCTGACCATATAGCAAGAATGCCACTTCCAGTCCCCACATCCAAAACAGTCTTCTCCCAAATTAACTCACCAAGTCAGTTCAAAATCATAACACAAGCAATAAGCATAACCAATGCTCTCAAATTGTAACATAGTAGCAAAGGTCATCCTTAATCAATTTCTGTATCAATAAAATTTCCATTACCATCGAAGTTGGGCTCAGTAACTAATTTCACAGGTTTTATTTCACCTCATATTTTCATATAAACTGCAAAATGAAATCCCAATTTCTTGGAAACTATTGAAGAAAAAAATTAGGCTTGTACTAATCTGAGCTCAAAATAAGACATTCAACCTTTGTTGTCCAAGAATAATTTAATTCAAGTTTGAAAGGAAAAAAAAGAGTAGCAAAGTTTCATACAAGACGGCGCTTGGTGTAGTGGTTAATGGTTGATGCGTAAAATGGTGATAATGAAGAGGCTTACCTTGCCAGCGAAGTGTTTTTTGTTGTCGAAGATGGCGTTGAAGTAAGCGTCCATGCGAACACGATCGGAGAGCATCTCCTTCTGGTGATAGAGGAAAGCATAGGTGCAGAAGTAATTGGCGTAGTCAACGTCTTTGGGAACAGGGGCGCCTCGGCCACCGGAAACGGCGTTTGCAGAGGTTCCCATCTTACACACTCTCGCCCTTGCGGCGTTGCACTCTCTGCTCCGTTCAACTTTTAGGGCATGCTAACTTTCGCGGCACTACACTACGGTTAGTTTATACTCGCTGTCTTTTCGAGCCTTTTATTCAATTTTTTTTTCTTCTTCTTTAAAATAGTCCCCATATATAAAAATATAAGCTATAACACATATTATTATTAATTTAAGAGAAATTTCTTAATATGTTTTTAATTTTATTGGATCTATTCTATCATTTTTATTTAAATTAAATTTTAGTATTTTATTTTTAAAAAAAACATCAATATTAAAAATCGCATTGTTTCACTATAAATTATTTATCGCAAATTTGATAGATTTTACGTATTGAGAAACATTTACTTATTACAAATTTAGTTACAATGTAATTTATATATTTAAAAGTACTTATGCATCAAATTTAAGTAATATAAAATAAATAGAAGAAAATGTATACATGTATTATGACATGTTACACAGCACTGTATTTAAAGATTTTTTAAAATGTTTCTGTACACCACGTTATTAATTATAGTGATAAGATTTTCAGCTTTGTCTAAAATAAATATTTTTTATTTTTATTATAGAAACATTGGTATATAATTGATTATATATATATATATATATATATATATATATATATATATATATATATATATATATATATATATATATGTGTGTGTGTGTGTGAATATTAGATGTGGATGATAAGTTATTTTTTGAAGTAATTAATATCCAAAATTTAAAAGGTATTATCAGAACGAACTCAATTTCATTCCTCTTGAAATTTAGGATCTAGGGTTTCCTACGTGACATTTTTCCCCAAATTAATTTCATTTAAAATTTTTGATGTAAATCATTTCGTTTAAATTTAGTAATCTTCATGTTATTGATAAAGTGTGTTTGAATTTACATAAGTTTTTTCTTATCCAACCATCAGAAATATTGTAAGGCTCACTTATATTTTAACCCTTTATTTTAAGTATTGTCCCAATCTAAATGGGTCTGAGGGTTGGCCCATAGGGCGTACAAGGCCCCTAAGACAGTCAAACCCCTTCCACTCTTGTCATTCTTGCAAAATAGCACCTTGCTTACCCTCCTTTTCTCCATAGCTCTGTTAGGGTTTTGAAGTTAAGTTAGATTCAACCCATACTTTCTCTCTGGTTTGGTTCTTCGTGTTTTCTGTTAGGGTTCTGTGTAGTAATCACGTGCCTCATATGTATTAGGGTTTTCAGCTCCTAAATCTGCTCCGGGAACTCTCGTACTCATTTGCTTCAGTGTCGGAGTCGTTTGGCTAACTCTATCCAGGTAAGGGAAGCTAGGGTTCCTCGTATTTTCGAATCGGTTGCTTATTTCTTATCTACCTCGAGTTTGTATGAAGTGTATGCTACTATGGTTAAATAAAATGCTCTGCTCTGCATTGTGGGTACGAAAGTATGGCTGCTGCAGGTACAAATAGTGGCGAAAACTGATAATCTCGCCCAAACGTGCTTGTCTCACCTAGGCGAGCTTGGCAGATGCTCACCCAGGTCTTTTGCGCGAGTTGCCGCTCAGGTGACCAATCTTCGTTTTGAGTGAGGGAACGTCTCGCTCAGGC
The DNA here is from genome assembly GCF_037176805.1 of Vigna unguiculata. Classification (NCBI taxonomy): domain Eukaryota; kingdom Viridiplantae; phylum Streptophyta; class Magnoliopsida; order Fabales; family Fabaceae; genus Vigna; species Vigna unguiculata. The sequence goes on from NC_140800.1 coordinate 6,724,505, forward strand.
GAGGAGATCTCGCCTAAGGTAGAAAGTGCAGAAGGCCACTCTTCTTGGTTGTCGAGTTATCGCCTAGGTGAAAGGAGCTCGCCTGAGCGAGAGTCCCTTTCGCCTGAGCGAGACCTTTCTGCCTGAGCGAGAAGTTGGACGAGAATGCGTCTTGTTCTGTTGTTTCTCTGTTCTTAAATGTTGGCCATATGTTTGGATTTTTTATATACTTTTAAAGCATGAATTGGGTGATTATGCATGAGTGATATGATTTATGAATTGTGATGGATGAGCTTAATATGATTTGGGCATGATGCATGTATGGAATGATTCATGGGCTAAAAGTGATGATTTTGGTATGGTTTTGGTATTAGATATGAATGAAGGTTGGTTATAAAGTTTGGCATGAGATTGGTATGCACGATAAGTACCTATTTGGTTGGTGAAACATGATTTATATGTGGTTAGGACATAATTTCACGATTGTTTTGTGGTGGTGCCTCATTGGTTAGGGCGTAATTCCATGAGCCTCTAGGTGAGACCTCATGGTGGTGCCTCAATTGGTCGGGACGTAATTCCATGACCCCTGTTAGTGGGAGTTCATGGTGGTGTCCCATCTATATAATTTAGTAAGGATTCAAGGTAAGGATTGCATCCTAACGCTTTAAAGAGTTAGTTAGTCTCACGTAAAGCGTATTGACTTGAGTGGTGAGAGTAGCAGGAGGCCTTAAGGGCTAACCTTATGTGTGGGGTTGAGACACTGGAACAATTAGCTCGGTAGAGCAGTAAAAGCCACTACAAGTGTAAGCATCCGCTAAATCCGACTAATTATATGTATTCGGATGAGTCGTGTCGTGAGTCCTTGTGTATTGTTTGTAAGTCATAACATGATTGATTGATTGATATATATATATATATATATATATATATATATATATATATATATATATATATATATATATATATATATATATATATATGATCATGTAAGTGCATGTATTTATATGATAAATCATTTTCTACTTTAGCTTACCCTTTGCTTGTTTGATTGTTATGTGTGTTCGTTGCGATGATCATCAATTTATTGATGTGACCAGATGTGAGAACTCCCCGTGGTCAACAGGAAAACAATGATTCCGCTGTTTAGCATCTCTAGGATGAATTTCAGTTTTCTTTTAGGGCTATGACCCATGTATTGTCTTGCCTTAGCAATTTATTTTGTACTTCGTCGACCCCTTACACTATTTTGATTCTGACATCGTGGTGTGCCTAAATTTCTATTATAGTTTTTCTTGAATAATTATAAGAAGTAGTGTCTATACTCCATATTTTTGTTTTTTAATACTTTTTATGTGACATTTTCTTTAATTAGCGTTATAAATTAAATAGGGTGTTATAAATATGATAAGTAATTTATTTGCTCTGCATATATAATTATTGGACAAAACATTATTTTATCATTAAAAAATTCAGAAGACATTAAAACAATGAGAGATTGGGATAAACAAATTCAACTAATGATAAAGAAAATTCACTACTTTCAAGTAAATATCTTGTGATATTTTAATAATGTTCTTACTATTTTCACTTGTATTCATGTCTCTATCTCCGATTTTCATAATATAATAAGCCACTGTAACTATAATTTCAAGACTTTGTAATCTTTTCATAACTCATTGTAGTTTACAGATGATTTGACAACACTATATATGAATCTTGTTTTAGAATTGATTTGTGTGAATTGGAAATAATTTAGTTATGAGTCTGAATTAAAAGTTTTACATTAGATAATAAAAATTAAATTAAACACCATATAAAAATACAGATTTATGATTATATTATTTTAAAATTTTAAGTTAAAAATGATATCAAATATTTTATTTATATATATATATATATATATATATATATATATATATATATATATATATATATATATATATATATAAAACACCACATGCTTTTTGTACTATTTGCCTCATCTTCATTTTTTAAAGCATCCCTCAAAATTTACCTTAAAGCTATATTGCAAACTGTTTGTTTGTGAAACGCCTTCTGTAAAATGTATTACTCAGCAACACATTCCTATTATAATAGTTTTTTAAATAAGACTTAGATTAAGAGGGTTGAAATTTTCGTGTAACATTTTCTTAATGAGAATGATAAATAATTGCAGAAACTTATGGAGGGATCTCGGGTAAGCGCCATCTTGCAATATATAAGTTATGGAGGACTAATTCGTGTTACAAATGAAATTTCCTAATAAGTTTATCCCATTATATCTATCACAAAACCAAGGTTTGAAAATTTCAGCATGTACCACTCACAAATATTCCTTTTTGTCTGGTTAGTGCTCTCTCTTTTCCTTCAAAATTCATTTTTTAATGTCAAACATTACTCCACTATCTGTCATCTTCATTTATTATATATTTAGTTTTTATAGAATTATGTAGAAATAATTAGGTGGTAATTTTTTAAAAATAAATAAATACTACCCCCACCTAAAGTATTTTTTATTTTTTATAGAATCTATGCAATCATAGGTCTAATCTAATGTCATTTTCCGGTATGATTTATTTCTTTATTTTATCGTTCTATTAATAAAAAATCAATCAAATTTCTCAAGTTTAGAAATGTAACGCAATTTGTCGTCTATTTAAACTGACCTTATTTGTTACATACATTAACACCATGTACTATTGGGTATAAATTATCTCATACTTAAATTATGTTGTTAATATGTATTTATTAACGATTTTATTATCGATAAGGTAGAAAATTTGTATTATATTTTCAAAATTTTTAAAAAAATAGTTGAACGTCTTCTTAATCAGATTAAATAAAACAAATGAATACATATTAGAATTAAAAATAACTAAACTTTATATATATTATATCGCATGTTTTATTCTTGGTTTTATGTGTAGGACCAACATATGAGGTATGTATTGATATATTCTTCTTCAAATTTTACAAGGAAACTATAATACAGCAGTGCGTATAGTGTTTTATTTTATTTTTTCCTGAGAAGAGAAGCTTATAGTGTTAGAAATAGAAAAATTATAAAAATGTTTTTTTTTTTTATCTTTCTACACCTTTTTTTAACATTTAATAAAAAAATTAGTATTTTTATTTTTGTACTTGATTCATCTCAATTTATTTTATATTTTAAAACAAATTTTCTCTTTCATTTATATTAGAGAGGTGTAGACTAAAAACATATGATATTTGTATATCACCACCCTTCAAAATACTGAGTTGGACACGTCTCGTATATTTTAAAATAATCAACAAACTTTTTTTATTTTATTTTTTAAAAAGCCTCTTGTACCTCTTTGACTTTCCAATAAAATATAAACTTGATATTTTCAAGGTACAGAAGATACCGGATTTACATTAGTATAACGAATGTATAAACTTTTTAAAAAGTCGATGTCACAAAAACAAAACAAATGTTTTTAAATATCGTAAAGGAAAAGACACAATTAAGACCAATATTATTTCGATTCTGCAAGTTAGTTATATTTCCAACTTTTTATTTAACAACTTTTATCCAAAGAAATCCAATTTGTATAGCTATAGGTTTGGATAAATTTCTTTTAAAAATTAAATAAAATAGAATATTTTTTTTATAAATTAATTAAAACTCCACCACCTGTAAAGGAATTATATTGTGAGACGTTTTGAAAGCAAGCGCTTTGGTAAATTCTTTCTCTAAGGAGTTAAAAGAAAAAACGTAGTTACACTTTTGAAACTGAAGGAAGACAATATGATTTAACAAATTTGTAAGAAAAATATAATGTAATATGAAAATTTAAAGAGTGACGAACTTACAAAGTATTAATCGTATTGTCATAATCATAAAACAAACAATACATAGGCCTGTGTAACTATTGGAGATTCATGACAAGAATTAACAACGTTGGCCTATGTAACTATTGGAGATTATTATTATTAATGTCGAACTATACCAAACAAACAAATTATTTTTTGACGTAAATTACATCTGCAAGTTAGATATGAATGAACTTCAATATCTTGATTGTTTCTAATCTATTTCAATACTTTATAACCTACCCAATATTTTAAGTTTTGGCGATTTTGAAGATGGAAATGGTCACCCTGTGCCTTCTCTTTCGTAACCATTCCAAAGAAAAAATTTCATATCTTTTTCTGCACTCACAAGCAAAACTGCTGAACGAATCAACAACAACAGGGTTCTCTTCTCAGATTCCAAAGGTGGAAAAACATTGAGGCTGTTACGTTATGCTTCCTTAGTGAAGAAGGGTTTTGATGGATGAAAGGAGACAGAAGATAATCGCTGCTATATCAGTGATTGCACTGGTTATTCTCATAATCGTTGCTCGTGTCACGTTGAAACTCTCAAAGGGTTTCTTCCTTATATTCGGTGCCGGTGTTGCAGTCATTCTTGCAGTCTTTGCTTATGTTCTCCTCAGCATAAGATTCAACCGCAGAAGGAGGTTATTGGAGTCACAGTTGAAATCTGAAGGCCGAGAACTTCGCATAGAGTACAGTTTCTTAAAGAAAGTTGCAGGGGTTCCCATTAAGTTCAGATACAAGGAGCTTGAGGAAGCCACCGATGGGTTTCAGGCACTGATCGGAAGAGGTGCTTCTGCTTCAGTTTTCAAAGGTATTCTCAACGATGGCACTTCGGTTGCCGTGAAACGAATCGATGGAGAGGAGAGAGGGGAGAAGGAGTTCAGATCAGAGGTTGCAGCCATAGCTAGCGTGCACCACGTGAACCTGGTGAGGCTGTTGGGCTACTGTAATGCTCCGACAGCACCTAGGTACCTTGTTTATGAATATGTCTCAAATGGGTCTTTGGATTGTTGGATTTTCCCCAAAAAGTTACCTCGGCGAGGTGGGTGTTTGTCGTGGAGTTTGAGGTACAAAGTTGCCATTGATGTTGCCAAGGGACTTGCTTATCTTCACCATGATTGCAGGTCAAAGATCTTGCACCTTGACGTGAAGCCAGAAAATATACTGTTGGATGAGAATTATAGAGCGGTTGTTTCAGATTTTGGTTTGGCAAAGCTTGTTGGCAAGGATGAAAGCCAAAAGGTTGTGTCTGCGATTAGAGGAACAAGAGGGTACTTGGCACCCGAGTGGCTGTTAGAGCAAGGTATTTCGGACAAGACAGACATATATAGTTATGGGATGGTTCTGTTGGAGATTGTTGGAGGAAGGAAAAATGTGTGCTTGGTGGATGATGATGATGGAAAGGCCAAGTCCAAAAGAAAATGGAAGTACTTTCCTAAGATTGTGAATGAGAAAGTGAGGGAAGGTAAGTTCATGGAGGTTGTTGATCCTAGGTTGTTGGAAGGTGGGGGTGTTGATGAGAGGCAGGTAAAGACACTGGTTTATGTTGCTTTGTGGTGTGTGCAAGAGAAGCCAAGATCGAGGCCTAGCATGGCCCAAGTTGTTGATATGCTTGAAGGGCGTGTGAGGGTAGAACTTCCACCTGATACTAGAATGGTTCTTGTTGATTTTCTGTGTGTGGATGATGACAGTGCGACAGATAGCAGAAGCATGCAAAGGTTGAACTTTGTGTCGAATCAAAGAACACAAAGCGATGTCGAGTGTTCATCTACCTACTCCCTTGCTACCAGTGTTCTGTCTGGAAGATAGATACCTTAGCTACTCAATTGATGTTTTTATAGTTTGAGTAATGTTTTTACTAAAATTTTTCATGATTGCAGTGTTGATTTTTGTCTTTATCAATCATGTGTTTTAGTTTATGTTTATCTGTTATTGTAAAAAGTTTTGAGAGTTTTAAGGAAGAATACCATTGCTGTTATTGCATATCTTATATGATTAATTACCTGTTTCTTTAGAATGTGAATTTGAAATATTGTTCCTAATAAATTTGTTAGTAAATTATATCATTTAATTTCTTTCTATTTGGTGGATCTTCAAACATGTACAGAAAATAGGAATAAAATTTTTTGAACTATTATTTGCTGGTAACATTTGTTCAAATCTGTGACTGAATTCACCATGTTTTTCGTTGCAATTTTGATCTATGAAACAGACAGTATTGGAACTTTAATGTGTGAGTCAACTCTTAGACTTTTTCTTGGATTTGATAAACACTTACCTAATACGGATTAGATTTGATTAAAAAAATTGTAATCCAAATTAGAATAAATCATCTTCATTCCATGTAAAGGTAAAGTTGTCAAAATAGGTTATACCTATCAAAATAGGTTATTCCGGCGAATCAATCTGGTCTACCATAGATTTGGGTTAGATTGAAAATTGTTGACGAATGTTAATACAGGTTAATTTTTGACCTGATCCACCTAGAATCTGGCTTACCCGAATTGAACCTATGGTGAGCCGGATTGGCTCACCAACTCGAAAATAAATGGTCAGACAAGTGTTTTTATTATGTTGAACTTTACATTTTGGTCGGGTTAGGTTGTTCTTTTTAGTCAACATATTAGTATTTTTATGATTTTGGTTTGTAGTTGGAGTTTAACATCCTTTTAGATTGCATTTTGATTCTATTTTAATTTATTTAAATCTTAATAAGAATTATAATTTAGTTTTTTTGACATTGAAGATTTTTTTTTAATTAAGTGAGTTAGCCAACCCGTTTAATCCACCGACTTATAATGGGTCGGACCGGATTCAAATTATTTTTGCTTGTTAATAAGTGAACCGGATTGATTGGATTACTAAGTGGTGGTGGACTTAGCCAATAGCCTGGGTCGAGTTACGCGTTTGACAATCCTAATATTATGAATTTCATGCGTTAATGTATATTTGATTTTTCTAACCATGTATTAAAATGTCCAATAAACTGAACGAAATATTTGAAACTAATGAAAACTTTCTATAAGTGAAAATTTTTGTAATAAAAGATGGGAAAGATTAAGATTCCAAGTTAAGATTAATTGAAGAGAGATTTGCACATTGATCTAAGGTTCTTGTTTGTTTGTTTTTTCATCTTTTTCCATTGTACGATTTTCATTGCTTATTTTATCATAAGATTCTTAAGATGATACATAACTCTTCATGACTCGGATTTTGTTTTAAATTAAAATATGATTTAATATGTTAAAATGTTTATAGTTTTGTTAAAAATCTAAGAAATATTTCTTTAATCCATTAAAATGTTGAATTAATCTATTAAAATTACTTGAAATCTAAAATTAAACATTTGAATCTAATTGCGTATTAAAACATTTTTAATTGATTAAAATTATTGAAGTCATACTTTTGTTTAAAATTATTTTAGACTTATTCTTGTTCATAAATATAATTTCACTCATGTCCTTGTTCAAGAAATTTGAAAAAGTTGTTTTTCGTTTTTTAAAAATTGATAAGATAAAAGTTCAAATTATCCTTTTTTTAAACTCTATCCTATAATTCCAACATCTCTTCCATACAAAATATGTGAGTAACACAATTTATAAAATATAAATTATTACCAAAAAAAAATCAAATATCACAACATTAGTTAATAATGATTATGTGAGTTATTAGGGAAGTTCTACTCTCTTTTTTTCTTTTTCTTGGGCTTGTGGGTTATAAGTCTGCCTGCAAAACCTATTCATTAATGTCATTGACACATTGTGTAACACACATTGTACGAGTGTAGACTCCATCAAGTAATATGTAATTTCACTGTTAGGCTGTAAGTAAAAAATAAATAAATTAAAATTTACATTTGATTTTCGTTCAATCAATTTAGTCACAATATATTTTTAATCATATCTTAATTTTCGTGGACTTTTATTTAATTTGATAATTTATTATTAACATGATTTAAATAATAAACGGTAATAATTAGTGACAGGTGACATGTCCCTTAATATTTTTATTTTTTTTCTTTTTAATTTTTGAAAAAAAATATTCACCTGTCAATCCAATGATATCAAACCAATGTTTATATTTAATTTGATTATTATATGTATTATTTATTTTTTCAATTTAGTCTCAAAGTTTTTAAATGTGGTAATTTTGTTTCTTTCAAAATTGAAACTAAAATTAATTTTGATATAAATGCTATAATAATGTTTTTATTAAACTTTTTTGGTTTATGGTTATAATTGGCTTAAAATTAGAACAAAAATTTAAAAATTGAGAACTAATATCATTGATTTAAAATTTTAAAAGGTTAAAAATTACATAATCACATGAAGTGGAGAGGAAAATAAAAAATAAAGAAATTGATTTTTAAATTGGTTTCTACTTAGTTAATTAGTGATCAATTTAATAATTGATTATAATTTCGTATTCATATTAATATTTGATAATTTTTTATTTTGTAAATTGGTATATGAAATCAACAATTTTCAGGTATTAAAATTGATCATTAATGAATATTTTTTTATATTGTTTTTATGTGAGTATTGATTTGCTTTTTGCATTTTATTCACATTATGTGTCTAATAAGTATTGTAATTAATCAAAATATTTTTCTATGCCTGTTCACTTGCGTGATCTATACAACTTTTAATATAAAATATTAAGATAATAAGTTTCCGAGTTGTTTTTTTTTTATTACATATCTTGCTTGATTCTGTATACTGTGGCAGTTTCAACTTACATACATTTTCCGAGGCTTTTATATAATTTGTTGCATACAAACTTCCAAATCATCAATTAAAATTAAAGATTGACGTTCCTATCATGTATTTCATATTTTATATAGCACATTATCAAGATATTACTTAATTCTATGTATTTCATACAAACAATAATAAGGAAAGGATGTCTCAACTTATTAAAGTCATTTTTATAATTTGACTCATATTTTTCATATAAACTAGACATATTGATAATTTGACTCATATTTTCATCTAAATTTGACATGTTGATAATTTAATTTATATTTTTCATCTATTGAGTTTAGAAGATGCCATATATACAAGTGGTGAATGGTATACTCTTAGTTTTATAATACACCTTAACAATAATATCTGAATTACGTAAAAAATAAATACTTAAAGTAGTTAATATGATTTTTTAACAACAAATTAAAGATTAGGGTTGATATGTGTTTATCCTTTTGAGAGTGTATATGCATGCTCTACCTATTTAAAGTATAATAAAATAATCTATCTCAAAAGTAAGAATGAAGAAAAACATACATATTATAATTTTCTATAACTTAAATATTGTTTTTTTTATATAAATTACATGTTATGTTTAAATAAGATAATAACTTATATTTACTTGTTTTTTTTAATTTATAGCTTGAAATATTTATTGCCACTTTTATGAACTCTATCATCGATTCATAGGAGTTTTAAAAAATAAATTACAAACCTAGACAAACATAAATTAATTATTATTACCAGTATTGTTTTTAATATTGAAATAATATTTTGATGATACTGACCAAAAATATCACATAAATAAGATTAAATAATATTTATTTTTGTTTTAAATATTTTTTCTCGCATATCTTGCTGTCAAAGCAAAAAGGGTAGATCTGGACCACACGGGATTTCCGATCTCTGACACACTCCACTATTGTTGTTGCCTATCCTAGTCAACAATACGTGGCATTCACATATCCAATACTGATTTACATCCAACGGCCACTGTGCACCGATGAGTCAACTTACGTGTACATGACCACATTTAATTAAATCCATAATACATTTGAAAAATTCACATGGTGTGTGTTTTATTTTTTATTTTTTTTATAGTGTATAATAATTTATCATTTATATGGAAGTAGGGGAAAATAAGAAAGTTAAAAACAAGGAGACAACCAAATCAACACAAAGCTTCCGGCATTTTTTTGGTCTCAGAAGTTACGCGACATCAACAGAGGTTGGTGTTTCTATAACTAGAGTTGTTCGTCTTAGCATTTTCTTTTTTATGTTTTTGCAGTATAATCACTTCTCTACAGAGGTTTGTGTTCCTTTTTTTACTTTAAAATTAATTGTGTAGTGGAGTTTGGTTTTTTGTTTTGTTTAGTGTGTTCTGCTTCGGAATTGTGAATGGTGATTTGTATGTCGTGGAATGTGGATTTATTGATTCTATTTCTGGCCATGATTCTTCTTGATATAATCTTTAATGAGATTTACTGTAAAATTTTATTTTGTTCTTTTTTGGCGATGTTGTATCGGTTCTTTGGGGTGTTTTGGATCCTTGTTTAAATTTGACCTAGTTCTAACATTGAGGTCAGGGCACAAATTAGTATATACTTATTAGTATGGTTTCTTTTTGTATAATATTATTTTAAAATCTCTAGAACTTTTCGGATTTCTTTGAACACATTTTAAGCACCAGATTGGGAACCATTTGTTTTTTATCTTGTGTGGTTTTTGTATTGAATAATAGTGTTCTTTTGTTGTTTGTTTGGTTTAATGTTTTGCAGTCCTAGTGAACTGAGAAAGTCAACCCATCAAAAAGCTCAGATTCCCTCCTCTATTTCAGTTTTCCCAGACATTGTAATACCTGTTTTTCTTGTGTTACTCAGTTTCATTTCATTGGTTTTGGAAATGAAATCTTATCTGGTTCCTTCCTTTTTAATGTTTAAAACAGAACAAAGCTCCTATAAGCTCTGATGTTTGCAAACACATTATTGTCTTTTAAATTTGATGTTCTCATGTTCTTTTATTGTTGTAATTTCGACATTTGAGAAATCTGGATAATGTAAACCAGTTTTGTATTTGGCTCAACTTGATATAGGTTACCATATACCTTTTTGAAAGTGGATTTAGGTTTAATTCTACCAGATAAAATTGGCTTGCAATAAGTACCCACTTATATACTATAATTTTACTACATTTCTAGTTGGCATGGGATTTCTAACAGTACTTTGTGTGTATTTCTTAGGTTTGTGAAGACTTGAAATACAACTTCTGCTTCAAACTAAGATACTTAGTTATTGAATTCTTAAATGTTCTGATAGTTATATCTTTTATGTTTATTTGATGCTGGATCTTCATTTACTCTGGACTTGTTATCATTACTGGTCTTGTCCACTTAACTGAGATTTTTTGTATTGATGTCAAATTTTCAATGTTTGTTTATTGCAGCCCCAGGACTGATCATTAGGTGTTTTTCTATAGAGGCTAGAATGAGCTTTGCTGCACCATCACTTGGTTCTGTTGGTAAGTATCTTCTTTGTAGTATGCCTGCTACTTCAGGGTGTAATTTATTGAATTCTATCCGGCAGTATCTCGGAGTTCTGAAGATGGATTAATGGGTTTAACTTTGGTGGATTTAGGTAGCACAGTTGATATCCCATCTTGTTTTCTTTTGGTGATAACTCATTCTTTCTTGTGGATCTATCTTACTTAGGTGGCAGATCTGCTGCAAGAGCATTTGAGTTTGGAAGAACCTATGTTGTCAGGCCTAAAGGTAAACACCAAGCAACTATAGTTTGGTTGCATGGCCTCGGGGATAATGGCTCCAGGTGACATGACATTTCCTATTGCTCTATTCCAAATTTATACACACACACACATGGAAATTTATTTGTGGTTAGGAGATATGTTTCTATGTCTTTTAATTTTTCAGTCATTGTTTATGATTGTTACTGTTAATTGTTGCCAAGGATACTTTTGAATTGAAAGAATATGTTACAATTCCATAACAATCATAATTTGTATACATCCTCAAGTTGAAACATTAAATTATATGCACTGAGCTTGGTACATATAAATTGAATTCTAGGTTCTTTCAAGGACTTAGTGAGAATGCCTGCATGTTGGTCCTTAGAGCTGATAAATCTAGTGTGGAGTTCCTTGGATAATAGTTTCTCTCTACCTAAGCACAATATTGAAAGCAATATGAAGGTTGCCTAATTCACAATACAACTTCATCTATTCAACTTCACAAAATTTCAACTCTTGAAGATGTTGTTTAATCCATGGAAGTTCACAACTGGCCAAAGCCATAGATCTGTATGCACCTTTTTCATTGATTGGGCAACAATATTTTTCTTTCTTGCTCTTTCAAAAGACAATATTGCCTCCAATGAATATACAATATCCTGTGGTGGATCTTTTTTCAATGGGACAATCAACCCATTCTACATCACAATACCCTATAATTTGAGTATTTCTTTGTACTCATACAACACTCCTTGTGCAAGAGCTTTTTTGAGGATTTTGCAAGGATCAATATGAGGATTTTGCATGAATTGACTAACAACTTCGACTACATAAGAAATATCATGTCTTGTAATACCGAGATAAATGAGTTTTCTCACCATCCTCTTATATCTTTTTGGATATGAAAAAGTTTCACCTTGGTCCACAATCAACTTTTGATTTGGATCAATAGGCTTGTAATTTGCCGACCATGTCACCTATATAATATCAAGAGCATGTTTTCTTCATGAAATAATAACTCATTCCTTTAATTGAGCCACTTCAGTACTTCCTAGGAGAAGTACTACAATAGAAAACTGAATGATTTGCTTCACTTTGTTTCTTTCCAAAAACTTGCATAATATGACTTCATTTACCAAACCAAGCTCGGAGTTACTGCTTATACCATTAGAGAGAGCAACGTAATTTACACACTAGACCAAACTCCCCTCGAGCTATGTAAATTTCCTCCTCAGGATCATCATGATAGAAAACGTTTTTAATGTCAAGCTGATGAAGTAACCAATGGCGTATAATAGTCATTGTAGGGAAAAGCCTGACTGTGTTGATCTTGACCATTATAGGAAAAGTATCACAATAGTCAAGTTCACAAATTCTTATTCTTGACAACCGACTGAGCTATAAGACTATCAACTTCCCTAGTAGGACCAACTATAATAGACCTATGTGCAATTGACCGTCTTCTTTTTGGAGGGAAGAGAAACAAATTCCTACGTGCCATTGCTTGAAAGAGCATGCATTTCATCAATTATGACTTGTTATCTAGGATGATTAAGTGCCTCAATAATAACTTCCCGAAAGAAGTATGACAGTAGGAGAACATGATGGAGATCGATGATGATAACTCCCAAAATTATAAGTAGGATACGGTTTACGTGTAGACAAAATATCTTTCTTAAGAGCAATAGGCCAATTTGAAGTGGAGTCATGAAATACTTGATGGAGAAGGATCCATGGCATGGGAAGTTATTGGAGAAGGATCTAAATAATGAGACTTCAGGAAGGGTGGGAGGAGCTCTGTGTCCTGGGTTGGTATGTAAGGAGAGGTGGTGGAGCAATGTTATTAGACTGGGTTTTCATTTGGGTTGGAGTTAGAAGTTGGAATCATCAAAAGACCAAAGGTTGGAACAGAGAGAACCTGTTGAATGTGATATCAACTTGAGTTTGGATGAGCGAGATGCATGTTCAGCTGATGTATATTTTATATATATGAAAAAGAAAGAGTACATTAGAGGGAAAAATTATATCCTATAACACTCAACTCTTAGGTTAGGTAAATATACCCAAAAAGTAGCTTTACGATAAATGACAAACACAATAACAGTCATACTTTTAGCACTCATGAATCTTGTCTGTTTAACTTTTTAACTGCTTTTACTGGTTCGGTTTTTATTTATTTATTTATTTATTTTTTCAATTTGTAACCCCTTTTATTTAACCATTTCATTAACAACTATTGCTATTGATACTCAGGAGATTTTGGTAAACACCGTAGAGGTGGGAATTTGAATTTTAACATTCAAATTTCCCTCTTCATCTCACGACCAATACTAGATAAAACCGTCTAGATTAGGAATTTGGTTTTCATTTTACTTACATGTGCATTTGATGTTGACTTATCCTATAAATACCCATGCTTCTCCTTGTGTAAAACACCTTTTGATATATAAAATTGAGACCTTTCTTTGGAGTGATATCTTGGTTCTTAGGAGTCAAATGGTGATTCAACGCTAGTAGCTCTTATCATTTGGTTATCATTTTCTAAATTCTGTGCTCTATTAGCTCTTATCATTTGGTTATCATTTTCTAAATTCTGTGCTATCATAGAAAAGGGATTCAAAAGAGTGGCACATGCTATTGAAAAAGCGAAAGAACAGGGTTAACCATTATAGTGTCGACTTAATTTGATGTTTTAGCATTGTTTTAATTTTAATAACGAGTTTTGCTTGGAGAACAAAACTCATTTTCTGCTTTGCTTATGCAGTTGGTCCCAGCTTCTAGAGACCCTTCCTATTACAAATGTAAGCACACAGAACTTTTAACTGTTAATAGGGGAACGCATTTTGCTTATGCCTAGTTTTATATTATTGGGATATGTATGATCATCTTGATAGTAATTTGAAAGATCATTGTTTAAATGTATGATGCAGATTAAATGGATATGTCCAACTGCTCCTACTCGGCCAATATCTATTTTTGGTGGCTTTCCATCCACTGCTTGTAAGTTTTATTTTTTTTAGGCCCTTAGAGGGACAATCAACCTCTATAGTTAATGTATTATAAGCAGGCTTATATGCTGCAATATTGAAGTTGTCACATGGAGCATAGAAGTGCATTTGAGGACAGAGAGCACTTCGGGTTTTAAATGTTGTAATAACCTTAAATCGGTTTTGATAGTTTCTTTCTATAACTTCCGTATCTCTTAGGGTTTGATGTTGGAGAGATTTCAGAAGATGCTCCCGATGATCTTGAAGGATTGGATGCTTCAGCTGCGCATGTTGCAAATTTGTTGTCTACGGAGCCTGCAGACAGTGGGTTTCTCTTTCAACATTTTTCTCTAATTTATGTTCCACGTAGCTTACTTTAGTTTTTAAGTATGGTGATGTTCGCTGACATAAAGCTTATTTTCATGCTAGATTCTCATAAAAGTTAGAACTTAACAATTGAACTCTTGCACATTTTTTCTTATTAATGTCTTTTAACTGCTTAAGAAGAAAATAAATTATCTTGGCCTGATCTTTGATTTGTCAAAGATATCTAACAATGGTGCATAAACTTGCACACAAAAAGGTAGAAAAGAATAAAGAAATAGACACAAGTATATTACAGTAAATAAAAGCTTAAGATCATTTTGCATACTTTAGTACCATAAATTGACATTTGGTTAGCTTATTTGGTGAAATGATTGATTTTTTGCCTGCTTTCTATTGAACATTTGAAAACCATGTACTAAATGTAAACTTGTGAACCTTATAGCAACACCATATTGATATTGTAAAGCTGCATGACTTTGAGATCTCATCTCAGTAAACATCCGTTTCTGAATGTGCAGGAAAAAAATAGGCAAATTTGATCCACATAACTTATTTTGAGATCTACCACGTGTTCTACTTATCATTTAATTATGCATGTACATGGTTGTTGGCCACATATCCCAATCTATGTATTTGGAAGAAATATGAATGGCTCAAAGAGCCAATATTGCCAGCCTCTGATATGAGCGTAGTAATTCCTCAGATTTGAGGTCAAGGATACCTCCAAAAGGGAAACAGAGAAGCTGATTATTCTGTTACCTTTTTTATTCATAACTATTCATGGTTTATCAGTGAGCGTTGGTAAAATTTGTTTGTTATTATGTGATAGTCTCGGTCTATATGGTTAAATTTCTAGAGTGTTCCTAGAGTTGCCAACGTCAATAGTGTAAATCCTCAATTTCAGATGCTGTTAAATGAAGGGAATTTTGAATTAATTATGCATAAGTTTTACTGTTTTTACGTTTCTTGGTTGTATAGTTCTTTTTTTCAATCACAGGAAACGAATTATTGAGTTATAATAATTTGTAGTCTGATATATGTATGACAGTTAAGCTTGGTGTGGGAGGGTTCAGCATGGGAGCTGCTACCGCCCTGTACTCCGTGTCCTGCTTTACTGCTGGGAAATATGGGAATGGGACTGCTTATCCTGCCAACCTAAGTGCAGCTGTTGGTTTAAGTGGCTGGCTTCCATGCGCAAAGTCTGGTCTTCTGACAATATTTTAACTTCTCATGTTAGTTCAATTCAACCCCCTTCCCTCTGCTTTCAATATTACTTAATGAAATTGCTATATTTCTATTCTTCGCATAGGACCTTGAGCAACAGGTTACAAGGGATAGATGAAGCTACAAGGCGTGCTCAATCCTTTCCTGTTTTGCTCTGTCATGGAAAAGGTAAATCTGTCAAAATAAAATATACTTTTTTTATGAAATAAGTGGTCTTGTAAAGTAGATTTTAATTTTGACTAAACATTACAAAAAGTGGAATACAAGGTGAGGTTTGCACCTATATTATAATTTGGTTATATCTCTACTCGGTATGGAATCTTCAACACACCTCCAAGTGAGGATGAGAATATGAAGTGTGAGATTAAATATTTATGGGTAATCGGATACCGGGTAGCCTGATAGATAGACCCAACAACCCTCGTTTGGATCAACTCCAATACCATTATAAAAACTGGACTTTAAGCCTATCTTAATTTCGTAAAACTTGTTTACAAGGAGAGATTTGCACTTATGTACTATAATTTGCTCATGTATTTAGTCTATGTGGATCTCCATTAAGAGGAAAGAACAGTGTTAAATTACAACTAGAGGCTCGATTAAAAATCTAACATAATGGAAATTGTTAAACTATCAGAAAAAAGTGAATCATTAAGTTTGAAATCGTGTATGTCTGTGACAACACAAATAATTTATTTATATTAAAAGAATGAAATCAATACAATAAATAAAGAAAATTTGATATCCTCTAATATTGAGTATATGATACTAGAATAAACTTCCCTAATAATAATAAAAATAATACACACATGATCTTGATGTTTCTAATTACAAAATATGATCTTGATATCTATAATTATAAAGATCTGATCCTTATTCCTGGAATTGTAACACATACAAGTCTTATGTGCTCATCTTTCTAGAGATGTGATTGATCTTTGGTCTTAGAGACTTAGTGAATATGTCTACCAACTGTTCACTATATCCCCAAATTCCAACTTCTCTCATGTGAAATGACAATCTACCTCAATATTATTTGGTTTATCTTAAATTCATGATTTTGAACAATACATAATGCTGCTTGATTGTCACATATAGTATGCATTTCAGAACTTTCTTCAAATTTAAGTTATTTGAGAAATTGTTTTAGCCATGTGAGCTTGCAGGTATCTGAAGCCATTCCCTTGAATTCTGCTTTTGTATTTGATAACATTTTGTTTATTACTTTTCCAAGATATTAAATTACTCCCAAGAAGAACACAATACCCTGAAGTGGAGTTGCCATCACTGGGTGGGAATACCCAACCAGCATTAGAGTACACAACAATTTGAGTACCCCCCTTGTCTTTATGAATAAGGTCTTTGCCAAGAGTATTCTTAATATATGCTAGAATCCATACAATTGCATCCCAAGCCTCTTGAGAAGGAAAGTTAAAAAAATGACTGACTACACTCACTGCAAAGACAATGTCTGGATGAGTGAGATGAGATAATTTATCAAAATGCTGCTATTTTATTTGATTTCAAAATTCATGCTTTTGCAAAATGCTGCAAAACATTCCTTTATTTAATGAATATCCAGGCAGACACCCCTCTTATTATTTATATGTTTCGTTAATAATTACCATTGGTTAATTATGTTTAAGACTGTTCATCTAGGTTGAGTAAAATTTTCTATATATTTAGTAGGTAAAATCCATTCAACCTGCTCTGGTTGTTCGATATTAAGCTCATTTTTGCCAACATTAAGGCTATTGCTAGGTAATTTAACTTTGAAACAGTGGAGTGAATAACATTTGTATTTATATTCTCAGGTGATGATGTTGTTCCCTATAAGTTTGGTGAGAAGTCATCGGAATGCTTAAGGTCAACTGGATTTGGGGATGTAACTTTTAAATCTTATAATGGGTAATAAACGAAAATCCCTGTGATAGATTTTGTCCTACTTTTATTTATTTTTTTTATAAATTCTTCTTTATCCCATGCTAAATTTTAGTGTTTTCTAAACTTTTCTTTTTGTTCTACATATAAAAAAGGCTTGGACACTACACAATTCCAGAAGAGATGGATGAGGTTTGTGCTTGGCTAACGTCAAAATTGGGCCTTGAAGGAAAAACAGCTTAGGTAGCCAGCAAAGGAAGCAGAATGTGAAAAGTAATTCTTTTCCTTTTTGGTCAATTGTAATTTTGTTATTCCAGATTTGGTTAGATTTCTGGTGATGACATGCATAATATATTCTCAACCCATTTTGTATAACACTTGGTGGCAAGTATGGTCATGAATGCTGCTAATATATTATGCTGAAGAGGATCTACAATGGCAGTAGGGTTTTCCTTTTGTTACATAATCTTCCTTGAATGAACTTCCAAGTGGGACTTATTAATGGAGGTGTACTTGGTTTTGGTTTTGTATAAAATCAAACAAAATATGTGGATTAGATTTTTAAACTTTCATTCTTTTTAAAAGTTTAGTTTGTCTTTTGACCAACCAATTTCATATCAGTTTTTAAACTGGTTTTTGTGAACAAAATTGGATTTCGTTGCAGCTGATTTTACAAATATTTAAAAACCAGTTCTGTAAACCAAACCTTATATTTCAAAAATAGTTTAAAGTGAGATAAAATTAAGTTATAAAAATAGCTGAAATGTTCAAAATTAGGCGATTGTTTCCTGCACCTATCAAATTTCTTCTTGCATCTTATAAGGAAAATACTGAAATACGCTTTACCATTGCATCACAATACCACTGCCATTGTCATCGCCACTAAATGAACTCATTCTGAAAAGGTTTTTTCAAAATTCTTTTCATATGTTCCTGAAAATTCTTTTCAAAATATATTTCATGTAGAAGTGTTCAGGAAGGTGTGATATATGTTCTGAAAAGTTTATTCCAGAAATCTATTATGGAAAATATATTTCGAAATGTATCTTATGCGTTTCAAAAAATTTATTTCAAAAACGTTGTTTTGAAAATTTTGTTCCTGAAATCCTTTTTTCGAAAATTTCGTTCCGGAAATTCTGGAAAATTTATTCCGAAAAGCCTATTCTAAAATTGATAACCCAGAAGTTACTTTTACAAAGGTAAAATGATCATTTTTTAAAATTGATGGGAGTACAGAAGCAATTGGTCTCAGAATTAAAGAACTTCACAATGAAAAAGATTTTTTTAAAATTACTTACTCTTTTAATGGCATCGCCTCGTCATGTCAAGGAATTACTACCTCAAGTTATTATTTGATGTGGATTTTTAACTTCATTAGTATAGTCATGTATTGTGATAAACTACTTTTTTCAAAATCTTGATTTGTTTAGATTTTCCCATGTAAACATGAAGACCCTTTTATAATCTTCTTAGAGAAGTTCTTTCTCTTTTTCTTGACTTGGTCTCTAGACAATTTGTCTTTCTACATAAATCCCACAAACACATGATGGTTTATTTATAAAGTGTTAAAGAATATTTATATATAACTCAGTTTTGAAACGTAGATGTAAATCACATTCATGGCTCCAAAATGAAAACCCTTGCATTTGAACAACTATGCTCCATACACAATCATTAAACATGTGTAAATATTTCGTTAACTCTCTAAAAAATGCGCTTAAAATTTACACAGCTACGACCCCCAACAAATCCTCCAAAAAAAAGCCTCGCACAGATGATAAGCTAAGCCTCATAAACAACCATTGCTACGTACGTGTAAAGAATCTTCCATAACTCATTTCCAAACTTGGATGAAATTTACATGGCTAAGAGCCCCACATCGCTCCACAAATACAAAACCTGATACACAATCATTGATGACGATGACGATGATGATGATACATGAAAACCAATAATCAGGCACTGTTTCTTGAATGAATCAACCCTGACACAAATCTGAAGCCACTAAATGAATGAGGAACGTAGAAAGCCTTTGAAAAATGAACAACTTCTAGGCTCCAATCATCCCTACAAACAGATATGGTCAAATACTCAGTGTTTCTCACCTCCATCATCATCATCATTCATTTTAATGGTGCCTCTTTAACAAACGAAACATTTTCTGCTTTGCTTGCAAAAGGTGACAGAAGGTGCTTTTCTTGATCATCGTCTATTACTGATGTTGTTTGAGATGCACATGGTGATGCAGACGAAAGAGAATCAGTGATTTCATCTTCTGCAAAAATAGTCACAAAACATAGACATTATGCAAAATGTTTACATTCCTCACAACAATACGAAACATATATATATACCTGAACAGTCATGGTATTCCGGTAGTTGTTTAACAG
This sequence comes from Vigna unguiculata, assembly GCF_037176805.1. NCBI lineage: Eukaryota > Viridiplantae > Streptophyta > Magnoliopsida > Fabales > Fabaceae > Vigna > Vigna unguiculata. The sequence goes on from NC_140800.1 coordinate 6,744,620, forward strand.
TAGTTACTTCAACACACTCAGGAAGTAGGCAACTGCATAGTGAACCTATATTTTCACCAAAACACCACACTTAGAATATATATATCATTGTGTTTCTGTAACAAATTCTTCTCTGTAGTCTACAAGAGTATACATAACTATAAAGCCCGGATACGGACACGGATATGACTGTGACACACACGGAGATACGATTAAATTGAAAAACATAGAACACGGACACGACTATATATATATATATTATTTCTAAACTTTCAACTAACGCACAGTAAACTAACATATCAGTAAGAATTCGAAGACAAATATAAAAAGAATAATCTTATACCATGTTGTTAAGACCCTTTTCTGATAAAGCGAGTAAGAAAGAGATATAAATGAAGGTGGGAAAAGCAAAGGTGTTGTTGTGTTCATACCTAGTCTAGCAAGACGATTGACCCAACCTGGGATTCGTTTTCCATTCAATCTACTTGAAACATCATCCGTAAAATGATTGCAGTTCTTAGATATGAGGTTGTAAGTATCTCCATGATACTCATTAGCTATACTCTCAATGAGAATTCGAAACTCAGAAGGATGCATGTTTATTTGCCCTAAATTCACAGAACATCTGTATATAAATCCAGGGCACTTCTTTGGCTCTACTTCAAATACTCCACTTGCTGGAAAGTCATGAGCTCCAAATCCATACTCTTTACCGTGTACTATATATTCAAACACATCACGACAAACAAACATGGAATCATAATAAAACAACTCTTAAACCCTACTACATTAATAATTAAACTTCAAACATATTCATAAACATGTTATAAACTGCTTTTTCATATGAAGTTCTTATTTAAATGAAAGGTGAAGATTTTGGTTAATTCCATGCTTTTCTTAGGGATCCTTGAACAATATTTGAAGGCTAAAATGTTCATCAGCCTGTTCTATTATAGTTCAATAATATTGACTAGAGAAATGAAACAAATTGTTTTGGAATTTTATACAACCATGTTATCCCATAAATTCTTTTCCATTTCATTCTTATAAACAAATTTCTTAAAAGGGACAACTACTACAACATTGATACACACAAAAATTATACATATATGTTATACCATTAATTCCTTGAATGAGATTTAGAGAAAACTGAATATTATACAACCAGTCACAGGTTCTATATAAAGAATCATAACGCAATGTGGCTATTATTGTATTCCAAGAAGAAAAAAAAAAGTATATAATTTTTTTCTCTTGATTCTCATCTGTATCTAATTTTCTGCAGATATTCATCTTCAAAACCCTTTTGCACATTATATATGTGGTAAATGTCCTCTGTAGGAAGTTGGCAGAAATTAAAAACCTTGGTTTGCTACTAAATTGCATTGAATCATGAAACATGTTATGATAATATACGAAGAAGAAGAAAAATAACAATAAACGTAATGGAGAAGAGAAATGATTGATTAAGGTTATGGAATGGAAAATGAAGAAGAAAAACAATTAAAGATTAGGATTTAGACAATGAAGAAAAGAAACAGAAAGTTAAGAAGAAAGAAACCTTCAATGCCAGAATGAAAGATTCCAAAGCCAAACCAATACAAATAATTGTTGAGAGGGGTGAGGTCGTAGACATTCAACACCACTCTGGTCGTGTTGTTTCTGTCTTTGTCGCCATTAACATTGACATTATTATTATTATTATTACTACTATTATTATTTTCATTATTATTAAGATCAGATATTGAGGTAGAATTGGAGCTGCTCTTCGTCGTCCCCATTTTTTCACAGAGATTGATGTGTATACCTCGCTCTCTATGAATTCCTGGGGCAACAAAACAACCTTGGAAATCCTCAAAACACTACAAATTATTTATATTGATTTATTGAATTATAATTTATTTATTAGGTCCATGAATAATATATCACAATGTTAGACCAAACAACGAGAAAGTCGGATTTGGATCTCCGCAATTTCTTCCTTCTTTATCATTAAAAATTCCAAGTTTCCCGGCAGATGACGAGGGTGTGTCTGTCTCTGCCACGTGTACTACAAATCATGTCTGATAGCTTATTACCAAACAACGCTTCCATCTTCTGTCCTTTAGTTCTACTTTGCCCCCAAACAATCTTTTTCTTTCTTTAAGTAAAACCGCTCTGCGCCAACTTCGAACACACCGTTTCTCTCTCGATTTCTTTACTTTTATTTTTTTTCATAAAAAGATACAACGTACATCAATGTCTAATTATTAATTATTTATCACAAATCAAAATATATTATATAACATTATATACATTAGATTTTATTAATAACGGTGAAGATCTTAAGTCAATCAAAGATAAAAATGGATCTATAATATATAAAATTGTATAAATCTTATAGTGTTGATTTTATAAAAGATGAATTAGATTTAGATTCAATTTTTAAGATTATATCATAGTCATCTAAATTTTATTTTAGTGAAATTGGTTATTTGTTGGACCATATTACATTTATCGTATTGTTATCAAGACTACCAATGTCTAAGATGTATATGTATATATATTAAACATTCTACAATCATGAATAAGACAAATTTGTTGTATATAATTATGTGCAAACTTAATCATATAATTCAATTTTATATAGTTAAATTAGATCTAAAGTCCACTAAAAAATAAATATTTTAAGAAAATAATTTTCATTTTACTTTTTAACTAAATTGATCATTTTAGTAATAATAATTGTATTGCATTATCTCTAATTTTTCTCTATTTTTCTCTGTTGTCGTCATACATTCATCTTAACATTTTCAATTTTACAAGGTATTCCACTTTTTTTTTTTTTTCGTGTATCATAAATTTCGAGTTTAATAAGTACAATACAATCACTAATAATAATACGATCCTTTCCTTTCAACCATCCAGTTTGTACTCATTTTGTGATAGCTTCATTTTTTTCCCATCATTAAGTTACATTGATCCTAAATATTTCAACTTCAAAACCTATGTTATGATAATTTTTATGTCAAAAACTTTTCCCCTCTATTCTTGTTTAAAACTAGTGAACAAAATTCATTACAAAACAAGTCAAATACAGAATAATTTTAGCGTTAGAATATGTGACGAACTACAAAATATCATCGTAGAAAGAGGTGTATAGTATTGCTTTAAAACAAACAATATATACCATTTAACTTAAAGCAATTGTATGTTTTCTTTGAGGGAGTTGTTTAACGATGAATGTCTCGTTTCGGATTTGGGTTAGATTCGCGTCTTGGAACAAAATGGGTATGAACCCTAGAACGAAAGAAGAAAAATAGAGGACATTGGTTTGGAGATTTGCATAATGAAGGGAAATCATGCCATTTGGAGAAAATTATAAGATAAATGAAAAAAATCCGAAAAATTCAAATATAAAAATCAGTGGTTTGAAGAAAAAAACTCGAGACTTGAGAGAAAAACTAAAATTTTTATTTACTTAAATCTGTTTACAAAAGAGTCTCAAAACAACTTATATACTATGGGCCTAAATACAAAAGGCCCAATAGAACTAAAAGGCCTGATAAAGTCCAAACACAAATTACAAAGGTTTTAAGATTATTATTCTATAAGTCAAAGTTAATACGAGATCTCTACGAAAATCTTAACTATGCTTTCATCTGTAACGTTCTAGTCATACTTCCATCATTTTATGATGACGATTTCCATCACAATTTGAAATGGATGTAATATATTATTTGGGACGAGTTTAATTTTGGTTAATAACTCAATTGGATTATCTAGGATTATCTATTTATTGTCAATTTTAAACATGTAAACATGTAAGTAATTTAATATTTTAATTGATTTCCTTTTTAATTGCAATTGCAGCTAAAATGATATAACAAATAAAATAAATAAATAAATAAAAATATTTACCTTACTACTAAAACTTTAAACATATAATAAAAATAAGCATCACATCACATGCACATTTTGTTTCTTACTATGGAAACACAAAACATATACAAATATTGCATATGAAAATACGAATAGCTGTATGTTTTAAATAAAAGAAGATAGCAGATTAATCTTTTTGCCATTACAACTAAAATAATGTGATAAATAAACAAGTTAATAGCATAACTATTTACATACTATTGAAAGTTCAATTACAACAATAAAAATAAACCATGCATGTAATGTTTTTCATGCAATAACATATATATATATATATATATATATATATATATATATATATATATATATATATATATAACATATAAAGTATTTCTCATGAGATGAAAATATAAGACATGATAAAATTAAAACAAATAATTGTCATTATCGTTTAATCTTTTTTTGTTCATCTTATTCATCCTCTATGATAAATATTAACTATAAATTAAGTCATGTGCTTATGAAACAAAGGGGTCTCTTTTTAAGAGACAAGAATGATATCATTAGGGTCTTAATTATTTTCTTCAAACAAGTTAGATATATGGGATATTCATTTCCTCACCTTCACTTGTTTGATGTCGCATTAGAAGTAAATACGAATTCAATCTATAGAATTAAATAGGTATAAAGTTTACATATAAGAGTGAAGCAAGAACAAAATCACAAAATAATAACATAACAACACAAAGATAGGATAGAAATTCTTAGAATCTTGCCATAGGACATCCATGATATTATGCAAGTGTGGAAGCTTACTTCTAAAAATGGATGAACATGAACATATACATGGTAAGAGAATATGAACAAAATTGGAACAAGGAAATAACAATTCAATTAAAAAAAGTGATAGAAGAAAAGAGAAGTATGAAGAGGAAGATTTTATGATTCAATGGAAGAAGTCACACCACCTATGATTCAAGATAAGTATTGAAATGAGTCGTCATTTGATAATATGATCTATCATTACTAAAAAATACATATTTCCTTCTAATTTCCTTTTGAAAATTTTTCTTAGGAAACAACAAATTTTGTTATGAGTAATGATTTGTAAGAAAAATTTATAAGAAATACTTACGACTTTTATAATTTTGTAGAAAAAAATTGTCCACGAAAAAATTACCTACAATTAAAATTCGTAGGAAAAATAATAAATTTTTTATTTTTTTGCAAAATTTGTTAATTTTAAAACAAATTTGCAAAAAAAAAAATCTTATAAAATATGAAAATTTCTGGAAGTGATAAATAAGACTTAAATAAAAAAAGAACTCTATCTCGTTCAAAACACTACAAAAATACTCTAGATGAAATTGAAATGTTTCTAAAAAAAATGCAAATATTACCTAATAGTATAGAATATATATTGGATCACATGACAATAATTAAAATGTAACAGAGAGTACTTGTTTGAACTATTACCATATTCCAAAGTAAATTGAGGGAGAATTCATTGTGAAAAATTACTTTACATTATAATTTATGTAATAGTAGATTATGCTATGGACATAGATCGAAGTTCATTATAATTATTCAATTAATCATTAAAATAACTTAGCAGTTCAATTTAACTACACTACTTTATGTTTAACCTTTGTAGTTTACGTTAATTCATCTATCTTCTACCCATTTTACTTGTAATATCTTTAATGGTATTATGTTGGAAGTTCTATATGGACCAGAGATAATGTAATTTCATAATATATAAGTAGGTGTAAAATTCACTTTACAAGTCGATTTTGTAAAGTTAAGTTAAGTTTAAAGTTCACTTAGTATCAGAGTCATTCTTTAAAAAAAATCTATTCTAACGAGATTTTTTGAACATTCTGTTCTATCCACTATCAGACCGTTAATGGACCACCCATTAATTCTAGCTTCCATTGCAATTGGTCTCTTTCCTTCATTTCCTCAACATAGAGTGCATGGTTATTTTAGCTGGATGTAACTTTGTTTTTAACCATTTTTATGTCATTATTATTCAACGGCTAAGCATATCCATTTATCTGTTTGTTCTGTATTTTTTTTTTTACGTTGTTTGCAGATTTGTGCTACAAATTTAAAATATTTAAAAAATAATAATTTCAATATAAAAGAGGAGAGAATCTTTATATCACATGTTTTCATTTTGCATTTCTTCAGGTGACTTTTGAAAGAACAAACCGTAGTGGACTTATCAGCATTGTCTGAAAACAACAACAGCTTTGTAGTTGCTTTGTTTTGTCCTTTTGGTTGCCTCATTCTGTAGCAGCCACCGGCACAAGAACGTGAGGAGTTCAGAAGAATTCTCAAGTTTTTTAAAAAATTTTCAGATAGTTGATTTGGAGATCTACCATAAGATAATAAACCACATTTATAGAATTGAGTTAGATTTAGAAAATATTTTTTTAAAAAAAATTAAGAAAAAGCACTAAAAGAAAATAAAATATATACCATTCCTTTCCAAAAGGTCGAAATTAACATCAATGAAGCAGAATCAAAATGACCCACATAATATTTTTCCACGGCCTACATCAAACTTTGGAAATTGATTCGTACCAAAGCTTTTTTCCGCCACCGATATTGATTTTTTAAGTAATATTTTTTCACTGTTGAACTTTTGACATTAGCTTTGTGATCCACATTAATTAAATCCCTTTATGATTCACATTTCTTTCTCCACACTTGCACTTAGCGATGACAATTTGGGACAGTATAGTTCGTAGGTTCGTACAGAAAACGTAAGGTGGATTAGAATGTTAAATTCGCTGGTCCGTAATAGCCGTTTTGCATAGGTCCACAGTTTGTGTGGACTAAAAACGGGACGGGACGGATTAACCTGCTGGCCCGCTTATAAAATTATGTGTTTTTATTTTTTTAGTTCTTACATCATTCGTCATGTTTTCTCTTTCATTTTCTTTTATTTATTTTATTATTATTATTGTTATTATTATCACTATTATGTTTATGTATAGTCATTGTATATAAAATAATGATTTTAGTTCTTGAATATGAAATATCTTTTTATGCATTTTTAGATACATGTCTTATAAGATAACATGTTACTATTACTTTAGTTGTAATATTCATTTGTTGCTATTTTTCTGATCTTTGATTAGTTAAATTAATTGAAATTATTTCTATAAAAAATAAATATAAATTATTATGAGAAAATAAATTATTTTGCTCAACATAAAAAGAAAATATTTCATTTATCACAAATACAAACTAATCCGCAAACCAACTCACAAAATGGAACAGACTAGAAAAATGAATCCTATATTAAAACAAAATTTCTCAACTTCTATACTCTTTCCTTTTATTTAATCCTGTAATTTGGTTTATAGAGAGACCACAATGTTGCCCTTTGTTCCGTGAGTCCGTGTTACAAAATTGACTAAAATTCAGTCTTCAACTATCCCAATTTTGACTTGGTTTTCATTTGCTAAAAAAAAAAAATATTTAATTAATTAATTAATTAAAATATTTAATTTTTAAGTTATTAAAACAAGTGTTAAGATATTTTTTGATAGCGTTTGTAACTTGAATTTTTTAAAATTAAACTTTTTGCTAAATTCAATAATTTATTAACTTACTAAATGGAATTGTGATGATTTTTTATTGATAATAACATTTGGAAATACTACTTGCAGTTTAATTCTATAAAAAAAATATTAAATTAATTCAAATAGATATATACTTAAAACTATTTTTCTAAAATAAACTTTTAATTCAATGTTTTTTTTTAGTCATTAAATATTTTAATAATAAAAATGTCATTATACAAAAATAAAAAATATAACGATAGATATAAAATTTTTATTAACAATAATAGTCGTCACAATTGAATAAGTTAGTAAATTATTCATAGTTAGTAAAAATATAATTTAAAAATGAATTTAAAATTATTATCAAAATATATTTTAACATTTATTTCATTACTTTAAATTTATTTATTAAATTATAAATAATAATGTGTCTTCCATCGTTTAATTATTTAAAAAATTATGAAAATTAATATTTAAAGTTTAAAACTATAATTATATTTTAATTTATAAATTATAAGATCATTAGAACAATCATAAGAAAATCTTTAAATAACAACAAATTTTAAATTCCAAAAATAATTTGTCATTATATATAGTAATTAATTTATACACAAAATTATAAACTAAAATTTATTGGTCTTTAAAATATTCACTATTATAAATCCAAACTAATTATGATCAATTAGACTCTAAATTGGGATCAATTTGGACTCAATCTTTTGGTAGCTTGAACTTTGGTAACTAATATTATAATGATCAATTTAGAGTGTAATTGGTCACTAATTATAATTATTTATTTATAATAAAAACTATTTTAGATAACAATAATTTTTAATTTATAAATTTGTATCTAAATTAGGCACTATAATGATCAGTTATTTTTTTTTTAAATTGACTACTTTTTAAGAAATTTCTTGCAGTGTTATTTTTCATTACATGATTTGTTAAAATAATTGTATTGTTGATAACGGTTATGAATTAATGAATTAATGATTGTCTAGTGATTTGATACATTTACTCGTATGATTGATACTCATATGATTCATTACTTTTTATGTAAATATTTGTATTGACTAAATTGATTTGTTTCCTTTATGGAATACATGTTGTATATATAAATAGGACTCTTCCTATCAATTATCAATAATAAGATACAGATGAGTTGCTCCCTATTCTCTCATTCTTTATTCTCTATTGTTTCTTTTCTTCTCTATTATCTATATTATTTTCTCTGTTATTCGACTTTATTTCATAACACGTTATCAGCACGATGCTCCAACCAATTGAGGACTAGTGAAAGTTTTTTCTCTATAATGACAGTGTTCTGCGTGTCTCAATCCAAACTCTTTCTAATCTTTTCTCAAATTATAATTTTACCTTATATTCTTCCTCTTGTGATAACAAATTGTTTAACTTTATCAATTTTCATCTCTGTCTTATTATTTTTATTTTTATTATGACGGTGATTATTATTATTATTATGATTATTATTATTATTAATATTATTATTTTATATTATTTTATGTGTTAGTTCTAAACACAGAAAATGTTGCAAAATTTGGATTTGTGACCCTTGATATTACAAGGAAGAATTCCTTATATTGGATTTTAAAGTTGAAATATATTTAGATGCAATAGATATTGGGATACCATTAAATAAAGAAATAAAGCATCTAAGCAACATGACAAAAATATTGTGAAAAGAGATTTCACAAATATTGTGAATTTATTTCATGCCTATGTATGGTTGGCTGGACAAAGCAATAAAGCTTTTGATGAAAAATCATGAGATCCGCCTAATTTGCTCCATCCCCAGAAGTGAATGCAGCAATAAATATTATCAATTTATTTCATGCCTTTTCTATCAATGAGCTTTTGATAGAAAATCAAGAAACCTGTCCAAATTGGTTCTGCTCCATTCCTAGAAGTGAATGTCGCAACATTTGATTTATATTTTCATGATCGTGATCGTGATATTGATTATGGACATGGTTATAAAGAAAATTTCAAAGACACATTTTGTCACTAGAAGTGGCACAATAATGTGAAAAAGGGAGAAGGAAAATGTGAAAATGCTGACAAAAAGATGAAAGTATATATTATCATTACGGTGGTAAAGGCCATTTGAGTTGTACTTATTATACACCAAAGTATCTTACAAATAATGAGAAAACATAGAAACATACTTTGCTTATGAAGATGGTGATTCTGATTATGACCATATGGATGTTACTCATCTTGATATTATTATTTTCTTTGCTAAAGCAAATAGAAGCATTGATCACCTCATTGATTATGAGAGTGTTAAAAAAATAAATCTCGTATTGATATTTACGTTTATATGAAAAACGAATGTTTGCACTAGTACCAAAAGATATGTGTCTTATTGATAGTGTAACAACTTATACAATTCTCAAGAGTAATAAATTTTTCTCTTGTTTGATAATGTGAGACATCAATGTTAGTATTATTTATAGTACTACAAATATATTTGAAGACTCTAGAAGAGCTATTATACTTCTACCAAGAAGTTGAATAGAAACTTATTAAGTTTCAATGATATTTGTCTAAATGGATATTATATTGAGACAAACAATGAAAAAGCTATGAAATATCTTTATATCTCTATGATTGAGTTGAAAAAGAAAGTGTGTTGGAGAAATTATCAACATTCTCTTATAGTTTGTACTACAAGTTTATTAGTACAATTAAAATGCATGTCATGGTAAACCAGAAGTTTACAAATCAAATGATTTCCTTGTTTGACATGATCAATTATTATGATGCGAAAAAAAAAAGGGTTGAAAAACTCATGTGGACACGTTTGAAGCGTGATAGACCTATTGGTTCCAAATATAAAAACTCTTGAATGAGAAAGGGAGCTAAAATGCAAAATGACATAATCGAAAAGGTTGAAATTCCAAAAAATTCATTTGACATAATTAATGGTCCGGTTCCAAAAGAACCTCAGGTACCTGAAATTGTTGAAAATGATGAGATCTCAATAAATTATGTCATGAATCATATAATATGGAATCAAAATAAAGTTAACATTGACGAAACTTTTACTTATAACATAGCGATGAATGCTATGAATGACAATGAGGATCAATAAGCAATGATCATTGAAGATTGTCGGCAAAGAAAAGATCGGCCAAAATGAAAATATGCAAAGAAGCATAATTATATTTGTTTGGTAAATGAAAGGTTTTTGAACATATAGTTCGCACACCTAAAGTTATGAAACCCGTTGGGTACATACGAATTTTTGCGCAAAAATCAAATTTAAAATGATGAAATTGTTAGATACAAAACATAATTGGTTTCTCAAGGTTGTTCACAAAACCTTGTATTGATTAATGAAAAAACATGTTCACTAGTATTGGATGCAACAACATTACAATATTCGATTATCCTAGTTGTACAACAAGGTTTGTATTTATATCTAATGGATGATGTTACAACCTATTCGTACGATTCTTTTGAGAATCATATTTATATGAAAATCCCTGAAGGATTTTTTGCCCAACAAAACAAATTCTAAAGAGGGTTATTCAATAAAATTGAACATGCTCTTTTATTGATTAAAAAAATCAAGACGTGTGTGGCATAATCGTCTTATTGAGTACTTATTAAAAGAAGGATATAAAAATGATCCTATTTATTCTTGTATTTATATGAAAAGATCCAAATAATAAATTTGCCATAATTATTGTTTATGTAGATGACATAAACATCGTTGGAATTCCTAATGAACTCACAAAGGCAATTGATTACTCAAAGAAATAATTTGAGATAAATGATCTTTGAATGGCAAAGTCTTATTTGAAATTAGAAATTGAGTATTTAAATAAAGGTATTTTTATACGTCAAGAATCTTATATAATTAAGGTGCTTAAAATGTTCTGAATGGGCAAGTCATGTCCATTATGCACTCCAATATTTGTGAGATCATTAGATGTTGATAAAGACTCTTCTTAGACCTAAAGAAAATGATGAAGATCTTCTTGGTCTAGAAGCACCATATCTTAGTGTCATAGAAACACTAATTTATCTTGCTAATTATATTCGATCTAATATTACATTTGCTGTAAATTTGTTAAGCAAGATATAGTTCTTCAACTACAAGAAGAAAATGGTTGGAGTAAAACATATACTTCGTTACTTTAAGGGTACTATGAATATGAGCTTATTCCATCCAAATGATTCAGATTCAGACCAATGAGTTATGGATATGCATGTTATTTTACATATTCTTACAATGTCACAATGGTTGATCACAAACAAGATGTTTGTTCACATGTGGTAGCACAATGGTTTCATGAAGGTATATGAAACAAACCATAGTAGCAACATCGTCTAATCATACAAAATTACGAGGAAAGTTGTGAATATGTTTGGTTAAGGTTTATAATTCAACATGTGCAAGAAACTTGTGACTATCCCCGAGAAAGATGGAATCAACAACCATATATGAAGACAATAGTGTATTGTTCAATTGAAAGGATGATACAGATATCCAAAAAATTCATTCATGTGAAAATATGGCAGATCATTTATGAAGTTTTTGCCAACGAGAACTTTTGAGCAAATGATTCACAAGTTCGGACTCCATCACCTTAATGATGTAAGTTTACATGAGGGGGAGAAATAGAATATGTGATGAACAATATTGTATTACAGAATACAGAATGTTGTACTCTTTTTCCTTCACTAGGTTTTTTTTATCCCAAAGGGTTTTTCCTAGTAAGGTTTTAACGAGGCACATTCTTTTATCAATTGACACTCAAGGGGGAATGTTATGAATTAATGAATTAATGATTGTCCATTGATTTGATACATTTACTCATATGATTGATACTCATATGATTCATTACTCTTTATGTAAATATTTGTATTGACTACGTTGATTTGTTTCCTTTATGGAATACATGTTGTATATATAAATAGGACTCTTCCTACCAATTATCAATAATAAGATACAGATGAGTTGCTCCCTATTCTCTGATTCTTTATTCTTTATTGTTTCTTCTCTTCTCTATTATCTATATTATTTTCTCTGTTATTCGGCTTTATTTCATAACAATAACAACTTTTATTATAAGATTTTTAAAATAATTGTGTTATTGATGAAAACTTTCATTATTGTATCATTAAAACAACCATGTAGTAGATGACAACTCATCGTAACATCATTAAAACGAACATCATGTAGTTGTATGCTTTCATGATATGATCATTAAAATATAGTTAAATTATGTCTTTGATCTCCATTTTCGTAGCAAAATATCGATTTGGTCTCTCTATTTTTTTTTTATCTCAATTTGGTCCATATTTTGAAAAATTTGATGTAATCAAGCCCTTTACATTAGTGGTGCAGTAAGAGCGTTAAAGGGGTACCACGTGTCAGTCCTGAATTTTTTGAATTTTTTATTTAGTTTTTCAATTTATTTTATTTTTTAAATTTAAAAAAAAAATTATCACGTCTCAAACTCACGTCGTGCCACATGGCAGTGACATGTGATATGGCTGTGACAGTGTCACATATCACTATTATGTCAGGTATCATTTCCTCATCCTCAATTTGGTCCCTGTATTTTTATTTTTGTCTTAATTTAGTTTTAATTTTTGTAAAAATTGTGCAATTAAGTCCCTCACCAAATTGAAACAAAAATTAATTTTTACATAAATATTATACAAATATTTTTGGGTCAGTGATTTCCGAATAAGTGAGTGAGTGTCTTCCGGAAAAGTCTTTCCAAAATGATTTAATGTGTTCCAAAAAAAAAATCATGGAGTGCAAGAAGGAATTTGATGAGGTGTAAGAAGTAACAATCAAAATATCATCACTTTTGAATGTTGATGACTTCTTTCATGTTTTTTAGCTCTTCCAAGAACATGTGAGATACCCTAGAAGTTACACATAAAGGAACTATTAATGTTAAGAAAGTTAGGAAGGATTCTCAAGAGTATGAGTTGTTTAGGATAAAAGATGAGGAAATTATATCAAATATTTATAAAAGGTTTAACCATATTATATACCATTTATTAGGCCTTAACAAAGTTTTTGAAAAAAATTGAGTTTAATATAAAATTGTAAAAGTGATTGGACAGAAATTGACCGTCTAAGGTTTCAACAACTCTAGAGTGTAAACATTTGTCTACAATGAACAAAACTTCTCTGTTTAAAAAATTAAGAGAAGGTGAATCTAAGATGAGTATACTAGTTGAACAAGAGAAAAAATGACATGAAAAAGAGAGTCTTTGCTCTAAAAACAGTTTTGTAAAAAGGAAAAACCAATGATGAAGATTACAATTATAACAGTTATACGGAAATCTATCTTTACTAAGAAGTTTGAGAAATTTCTGAACAAAAGAAACAAAGATAACAACTTTTCTCGTAAAAGGTATACAAACAAGAAATCTAAATTGTATGCACCTAATTAAGTTCCTTTGTTTTGTTCATACCAAAATTGAAAGTACAAACAATCACGGTAAGAATAAAATTAAATGTATATTTGTAGCTTTTAAACATTAAAATATAATTGTTTGTACACTTTGTTTTAGTTTAGCATATCATTTGTTAAATTATTATTATGATAAACTATCTTTGTCATTTAAAACTACAAACAATAAAATGTTCCTTTACAAAGAATTTTGAAAATGTCTAACCATTTTTTTAGTGTTTTCTCTCTTTGTGCTTTATAGTTGATGGGTTTTGGGCTTGAGTTACATCTTTTGTGAAGTCATTTATTTAACATTGAAAATGAGATTTTTACGTGTAAAAAAGTTGTAAGAGAAGTGGAATTAATTGAAGACTCACAATTAGGCCAAAATTTATAATTAAAAATAAGGATGAAACTCATTTATTCAAGGACCTAATAAGCCAAATATTATTATTTAATTTTGACTTGATTTACATGATTTTTTTCACAAAAAAAATTAATTCATCCTATAATAATCTTCCTCTTAGTAATTGTCGTGCATGAATCGAATTCTTCGATTATAACTTAACTCACCTGACCTACATCACGATACAATTGATACAACTTGCAACAACCTCTCTCAACAATTATACCAATTGGAATCAAACTCGTAATCTTAGTTCTAACACATTGTTGAATTAAGTGTTTATCGTTCGAAAAAAAAAATTATAGCTAATAGTTAAGGTACAACAATTTTTATTAAAGAGTGAACCAGCCTCCACCACAATTCGATTGTAACTTGATTTGGGTGACTTACACTAAAAAATAATTAATGCACCCTATGAAAATGCGACTGGAAGGCAAGATGATGAAAATATAATTGTTGTAAAAATATAATAGAAAATAAATCATGTAATAAATATTGTGAACATTTAAATAGATTACTTAGTAAATGTTAAATAATTTATTTTCTACTATATTTTTACAACATTTATATTCTTCGCATAAGGTGCATTAATTATTTTATGGTATAAGCCACCTAAGTCAAGTTATAATGGAATTGTGAGAGAGGAGGCCGGTTCACTCTTAGTACTATAGCGGAATAAGGAAGAAGTGACATCAAACTTTCTTCAGATTTGTTTAGAAAAGGAAATCAAGTTTCATATCCCTCCTTGCCTTGCTTAGGTAAAGACCTATCCAAAGAAACTCACGTCAGACTTGTAGCACAGCTTGATTAGAATTCAATACAATACATAGGTGTTTGAGTTTAAAAGGTGTGTAATTTTTTCTCTTTCTATCAAGAGTTTCTAGTCTTTGCTTTTTAGCTTTTCTAAGTAGAAGCTACTTCCATTTTGCTCTCTTGCTGCTACTCTTTACTTATGCAAGCTAAAAGACCTTCCATCTTCTAATTTATCTTTTCCTATTCAATTCCTTCTACATTATTGATATTTATTCTTCTTTGAAAAAAAAACAACATAGCATAATCATACCCTAGCTCAAGCCACAATTATAAACAAAAACCATCAAGAGAAAGTAAATTAACAAACCAAACCAAATCCTCTGGCAAAACCAAAACGTCCAATTCTTCTTACTAGAATCACATCAGTTATATTCAAAGTTGTTATGTGATTTTTAGGATAAACAACCTTAAATTCCGTTAAAAATCCAAGAGTGAAGCTGTTAAATAAGCGTACTAAGTTTGTAGTAGTAGCATAGGGGCTATGGATATATTTTTGTAATAGCATTTCATATTCCTGTATCTTCTACCATCGTTGGGTAGCTACAACTTGTACCTGATTAATGGTCTCTTATGGCTGCTCATAAAAAAATTTGAAAGTGATAGAATATTCAACTATCGCAATTTTTGTTTTGATACCAAGTAAGAACATATTGATAAGACAAATAAATTATACATTGAGTATCAAACAGGTGTAGTCATAAAAATAAGAATTAAATAACTTCTTGTAAGGGAACTTGCTTTTCTATGTGTTGGAAACCATTGACTAACTTTAATGAAGTTTGAACTCTACAATAATATTTCTTGTATCTATAAAAAAAAACCATATATATTCAGTATTTTTTATTTTTTATTTGTTTTTGAGTTGATTCTAGAAAAGAAAAATTGGTGAGTGACAGTTGGTGATACTCTGAGAAAGCAAGTTTGAGTGGTGCTGTATATATAAAACGGTAATGTGAAGCTCCTTCTCATCACAAGCCCCACCAAAAAGGCACTTACATGTTCCTACCACCATGTCTTCCATGGCCTCCACCAACCGAGACGAATCCTCCGACAACGACAGCAACTGTTCCTCGGTAACCGCACCGGACTTCTCTCGCACCTGGCTCACCACCTTTAGCTTCCTCCGCGCCAACCGCACCTCCCTTTCCCTCCCCACCGCCCAAACCACCTCAAGGGCTGCAAGCGAGGCCATGCGCCGCCTCCGCCTCCACACCGGCGCCATCGCCCTCGACCACTTCCGCCTGCTGCGCCGCCTCGGCAGCGGCGACATCGGGAACGTCTACCTCTGCCAGATACGGAACCCGGTGGTGGGGTTGCCGCAGTGCCTCTACGCCATGAAGGTGGTGGATAGAGAGGCGCTTGCCATACGGAAGAAGCTTCACCGAGCGGAGATGGAGAAGGAAATTCTGGCCATGATGGATCACCCCTTCTTGCCCACTCTATACGCTGCGTTTGATGCCTCTCATTACTCTTGCTTCGTCATGGACTTTTGTCCCGGCGGAGACTTGTTCTCCGCTCGCCAACGCCTCCCCGGAAAACGCTTTACCATCTCATCAACTAAGTATGACAGTAACATATATTCTTGTTTTTTGCCAACAACATTCTAATTAAATGTCATTTTTTTCATTACAAAAGTATTAGCTTTATAAAGTACAACATTAAAATAAACAAAAGGGTTTCGAAAAATATAAAAAGTTTTCTGAATTGGTTAACTAAAAGATGGCAAAATGCAGGTTTTACGCAGCGGAGACACTCGTGGCACTGGAGTATCTGCACATGAAGGGCATAGTGTACAGGGATTTGAAGCCGGAGAATGTGCTGGTGAGAGAGGACGGTCACATTATGCTATCGGATTTTGATCTGTGTCTGAGATGCGAGGTGGTTCCGAAGCTGTTGAGAAGCAAAACCAGATCAGAACGCAGCGTGAAGACGAGAGCATCTTCCTGTGCTGCCCCCATGCAGTCCTGTTTCTCTGCCTCCTCCAAGAGAAAGAAGGTGACAACAGTTATAAGGGAAAACATGGAGGTGTGTGAGGTTGACACAGAGGTGGTGGCAGAACCCATCAATGCAAGGTCCAAGTCATTTGTGGGAACCCATGAGTACTTGGCACCTGAAGTGATTTCTGGGCAAGGGCATGGTAGTGCAGTGGATTGGTGGACTTATGGGGTTTTCTTGTATGAAATGGTGTATGGGAGAACACCCTTCAAAGGTGAGAACAATGAGAAAACACTCACCAACATTCTGAAGCAGCCATTAACTTTCCCTAGAATTACAGTGAGTAGCATCAAGGAGTGTGAAGAGATGGTGAAGGTTCAAGACCTGATCAGCAAGCTCTTGGTGAAGAACCCGAAGAAGAGAATCGGTTGCTGCATGGGATCGGTTGAGATCAAGAGGCACGAGTTCTTCAAGGGAGTGAACTGGGCTCTGATTAGATCGGTTAAACCACCCGATTTTCATGCTGATTTCAACAACATTAAGGGTAGAGTTTTGCTACAGAAACTGAGCAAGAAAGACAAGGATCAACAACCCTTTCAGATTACTACTCATCGTTTTGACTACTTCTGACTCTGAAATGTAAATAGTTAAGGAAAAACAGGCCTGCCCAAATGTGATTAATCATCATCATAACACAAATTAAGGCTTCTTACATGTTTTTTCTCACTAATTACCACCAATTAAGGTACCATGCATTGAACTTAGTAGTTTTTGTTTCTGTGTTTTGCTGGTTAATTAGTTACACTTATGTTGTGACATGTCCACCAATAAATTATTATAGTTGAGAGAATCTGTGGGTGTAAAGGAAAGTGATACAATAATTATCCCAATGTGATTCTCATGAGAGCTTATATGAACTCATGTGATGCTACTAATTACGCTTTTCATTGATGAGAAAATTACAGAGACTTATTTTAACGTTACTTTTTGTCATATGGCTCTTTTCATATCTGCGCATTCACATGTCCTTTTCACCGAACAGGGAAAGAAACAAAAACAAAATGTTTTTTTCTTTCTGGGGTCCTTTCCTCTTTCCTTTTGATAAATCGTAAAACGTAAATTACGATATTTTTTCGACAGATTAAGATATATTTTAGAAGCGATTTCAGGTTTATTATGTCATATTATCCATTTAGAATGTGACAAACAAACAAACACTGTACCATAAAGCAACCTTTTTTCCCAAATGAAGGTCAACAAACTAATGTCTACGGATTCCTCAAGGTTAAAATAGTTGAGATATGGAAAGTGCATTGGTTAGAGTCATGATGAGGAAAGAGAAAGAAACAAAAATGATGTAGAAGTGTAGGTTGTGTGGACCATTATGAATGCAGTGATGATAGCAATGGGTTTTATATTGTATAAAAAAAAACGAAAGTAAATGGATGAAAATGTAAGAGGAATATGCTTTCATCGAAGCCATCAACTATATGAATCACACCCAAAGTTTTAATTCTGTCTTCAATTTGAGTCAGAATAACTGTGAACAGTCACATTTAGCATTTGCCAACTCTTGTCTCTTTGTGCCTGCGTATTAAAAAGAAGAGTCCCGTGTTACACTTTTCAAGAAAAACTGTTTCTGTTTTGAAAAAAGAAATTATTACTAAATTTTTAGGATATTTTCTTATAATCTTAAGTGTATTTTTTAAATGGTTTTTCATTTTTTTATTTTCAATATTTTAAAATTATTTAGAAAATGTCACCTTATATCATAAGAAAAAGTTATCAAAATTTAATACTCAAAATATCATAGATTTTTCTAATTTTCTTCTTCGTCGCAAAATATTGAAATGGTGGAATGGTTTATACAAAGGTTGATGCTAAGATGAACTAGTATTGACACTCGTGTTGCAAGCATATTAACTACCGAAAGATCGGTTTTGACATCAACCATGAATCACAAATGTATATATAGGATTTCTTTTTGTAAATAATTTGAAAGAAAAAATAAAATAATGTGTTAAGAAATGTAAGATTTAATGGTTAATATACAAAAGATAGTACAATTAATATAAAATGATTTTATCGTTTTTTGTTAAATATATTGGATAATAAAATTGTCATGTTTTCTAATAACATTCCTATCAAGTATTTAAATGATTGTTCCATCACTACTAATGATTAGACTGTTATTATTATTCAACAAAAATATTAAAAGTTTTTTTGTTATTTTACATTAATTGTAATATCATTTTTATATTAATTACAAAATCTTATAGTTAAGAAAAAAAAATTAAATGTTAGAATTGAAAAATGTAAAAATTTGAATGAATATCAATAGACTAACAGGAATGGGACGAAGGTATCCAAATTTAAACTTAATTATACATTAATTTTATATTGAAACTAATTAAAACTTATTGATAAGTTTATTTTATTTTTATTTTAGAAATATTTAGAAAAACTTATAAAAAGCATGTCCCATTTGTCTCCAGAATACAAATATTGAAAAATGGAGTTAACCCTTTATTATTGATATGGTATATATGGTAGATGAAAGTTATTCTCAACTATATATATTGCATTGTTGATTAATGGAAGAGTTGATTTTTCACAAATCATGCGCTTCCTTTTCCTTCATAATTGCATACCCTATTTTCCTCTCACTGAAAGAAAAAAAGAAGTTTGATGTGGTTTTGACTCACTCCATAAAGGGGAGGATCTAATTTTAGACCTTATCCTGTGTACTCAAATGTGTAACTTTTGTCCTATTAAAATAAAAGGAAAATAGCATAAATACGAACTTGGTTTTTTATTCTCACAGAGGATAGTACAGCATTAATGGAATAGCATCAGCTTTTATCATAACTTTCATACACCTCTTTAAACATCATGAGCTGTAAAATGCTCAATGCATGTGTTCAAATAAATGGTCAACTTATCCCTCATTTTATTTATGCTATTTTTTCAACTTAGTTTCGAGGGACATAGGGCACACATTTTGAAGTTAAATGAATTTAATTTTCAGACATTTATATGATTTGGAGTTATATGTTTTAATTTCGTGTGGTGTTTGCATATTTTGTTGAAGAAACAAAAAAAAAAGTTTTGAGGTTTTAGTTGAAGGTGTATTAAAGTCTTCTCTTATGTACCTTCATTATAGAAGCATTAATGTCAACCATAATGTTGAAGTTGAAATGTGTGCAACGAAGGTGAAAAGTTATAATCTTTTATGTTCCGAACAGTGAGCAAGAAATGATGATGTTAGGTCACTTTCATGGATAAATTTTTAAGACATACCTGTCTACATAGTATTAACTAAATATTGGGAAGTGAAACTTGGTGTTTCGTTGCAATAATTTCCAATTCAAAAATCATTCCTCAAAATAAATAAATATATATATATATATATATATATATATATATAAGTATAAAGAAAGGTGTCTTTACATACGCACGCGAGCTTGTTGAGTAGTACATTGTTAAATATAAAGAATAAAGAAAGGGACAGGCACAAGAAAGATGCATATGATGAACACAAACACATATATAGGACAATTTCACCCTCCTCAAAAAAATCTAATAAATCATTGCTTCATGGAACACAAACATATCAAACTCTCAACTTTCACCAAATAATAACCAACAACATTCTAATCATGCAAATAATGTCTAACATTTCATGCTTTTTTTTTTCTTCATTTGATTGGATTGCCCCCTTCCTTTTATAGTGATAAAAATAATAATATTTTTGTAACAATTACTTAATAATTAATTAATTAAACAAAGTTCTGTACTTAAATAAATTTCTTAATGTATCATTGATCACTCATGTGATGTGATCTAATTCTTCAATCTATGTATTTGGGATAAAGTTTCGGGTAACCAGATGATAATAATGATTAATAATAACTTTTATATGTGAAAAGAAAAAAAGGTGGAAGTACTTTTCAATTGTTGATTGAGTAATGGTTGTTAAAATGCTTTTAATGAGAATGTTTTTTATATAATTAATACTTATAAACATGTATATCATATAAAGTTTTAGCATGTTAATATTTCTCACTATTACAACTGTTTTCCAATATCTAATACTTTGTTCTCTCAATAGTTTATTAACTATACTATTTGTTCCAGTTTGAATTTTACAATTATTTCCCCGTCTTTTCACGACTATTATTAGTAATCTTTTTAATTAAAAAATATGTCATTTGTAACAAATTTAAACTGATAATAAAAATATATACAACATGTATTTTTCTTACCTAAAGTAGAGAAAGAGTGGTAATATCAATATATTGAGTAAATTTGGGTTAAAAATATTTTTATTAATAATACCAATTATTAATAATTATTTCCATTTTGATCATATTTTAAAATTTGGGTTACTTAATATATCCTATCCCACGAAATATTTTAAAATGTTAGTTTTAATTTAAATAAAAGTTAATTACATTATTTTTAATAAAATTAACAATTTGAAATGTTTTTGAGAAACTAAAAAATACTGCATGTTTTTGTTCAATATTAGGACAATCAACTACCAAGCTTCGTACCATATGAAGAAGAAAGCGAAGAGAAGATATTGCCTTCCAAAAATATAATATAAATTAATTACTTGAGTCAAAGATATGTTTATTAAAAGAATAGGTAAATTTAAATATATAGATTTCTAATTATTAAAATGTAAACAATATAAAAAACAATCTTCACCTCTAAATAGCTAAATAGCATAACTAATCATGATCAAACGAAACACAAAAATATTTTTGAGTTAGAGTAATATATAAGCAGTTAAAAATAGTTAAAAAAAACTTATATTTAAAAAAAATATCAAAATAAAATTAGATTATTCCAATCACAATCTTAACTCATCCCAAACTTCATTAAATTTAATTTTAATCTGAAACTCGTTAAAATTAACTTTTAATTCAAATGTGAGATTACGAACTTGGAACTCGGTTTGCATAAATTACTATTTATATGATAATAAATAAAGAAATATGTTATTGGAAAAAAAATTAGATAAGAAAATTAAATTGTAATTACTTATTTCAATACATTTGACTTAATCCATAATAAAAAACAAATAACTTTAGTTCAACTCAAATTATCAGGTTTTATTCTAATTTAGTTCAAAATGACTTGTCAAAAAATTATATTATAAAAGGAAAATATTCACATATGTTAAAAAAATTATATTAATACGTAATATATATTTAAAAAAATAAATTATAAATTATATAATGTAATAAAAATAAATAAATATAGACAAAATTAAAATATATGCATATATCATAAATTAATGAGTGATGTGAAATTAAAAGCATGTGAAATGAATATTGGGAGTCCCATAATTCCCTTCCTTGGGATATTCGATTGTGATTAAACTAACGAATATGTTATGTAAGAGAATCTTAGGACAGAGTTGAAAGAGACCAAACTAAGTAGATTTGTTGCACGTAGCTGCTAGCTGGAATTTAACACATCCGACATTGATACCTCCTACCTCGGACAAACCAAACCATATAAATAACAGTTCATATTCAGAATATTACAACATGTGCTATGCAAAATTCTTAATGCAACCTGTCATCAATCATGAGGTAGTATTAATTTCATATTAGATGCATGCAACAAATATTTATGTTTTTGCTGGCATTGAAAAGAGGAAAAAGAAAGACTAAATTTGAAATTGTTTGTACACAGAGAAAGAAAACACAATCTGAAATTAAGTATATAATTCAATAGTTTATTTTTTTATTTCATCAAATCTAAAATAATTAAATTAGTTTAAGGTTAAGTTAAATTACCAAAATGTCTTTGACTATAATTAAATAAGAATTAGTAAGAATTAAAATTGAAAGAAAATTAATTATAAAATACTTATTTTATAAAATTAAAAGTAATAGTAAAAAGTATTTAAGATGTAAAAATTTATTTATTTAAGTAATTTATTGCATATTGTGTCTAGTTTTTGTTTCACATATTAATTTTAAAAAAATTAGAATATAGTAAAATTAATTCACAAGTTAAGTAATTAAGTTTAAAAATTATTATAAAATGAATTACTAAATTCTAAAATAATTAACTCCGTATAAATAAAATAATTTAATAATTTATTATTTATTATTGTAATGTTTTTATGTTAATTTTATTTATATTATTATAATAGAATATAAAGATTTTATTATACATAAGTATAATGAATTATCCCTTTTAACACAATTAGTTATATGTGTAAATATAATATTCATGAAATAATTTATCATGTTAAAAATACAGTTAATTATCATAAATATTTTATTAATATTTATAATATAATTAATTAAATTGTAAAATATAATCAATTATATATTTTTTCATAAATCTTTGAAAGAAGGTAAAATATTAAATTACATGTTAATATTTTAATGTTCTTCATAATTTGTAAAGAAGAACTAGTCATAGCCCAAATTTGGACTATTATTATTTATTACACAAGCTTTTTTAATCTAAATATTTGTAAAAATTGTTAAAACTTATTTCAAAAATTATCAAATGAAGTATAAGTTATTGTTTTCATTATTATTGTTTATTACATAAGTTTTTATATTTGTGAAAATTGTTGAAACTTATTTTTAAAAAAAAACTATGTCTACCACAGGACTTATTGCAAAAAAGAATTCCAAGTTTTTAAATTTCTACTCAAATTTTTTCCTTTTAGATGTAACCTATTATTTCACATATTTGTGGAAAAAAATATCTTTTAATGAATTAGTGTTTATTAAGATATAGGATACCAATTTATTTATAATAAAAATTACAATAAATAATTGCTTTAAAATGTATAAATTATATTTTCAATATGTGATAAATAATTTGATTAGAAACAAGATTTTTTTTTTTAATATTGATAATCTAAAAACTATTTGAATTAAAATTGAAATAAGAAGGAGACGAATATATTAAAAGAAATACAAAGTTATAAAAATTCATAAAACTTTTCTTTTAAAATGAGATAATAAAATGATCTCATTGAAAGAAGACAAAGTGAAAGTGAAAGGTAGTAAATACTCAAGTCTGTTCACAATATATTAATGCACTATTTAATAGGTTCGTAGTTCAAATTTTCACATAAATGAGTTCTTCATAAATTTATTTGCTCGCATGCAAAGTCCTTTCATACTAGATATGAAGAATCGTTTGTATGGATGTACCAAATGTCAAATATTTATAAAATATTTTAAGTAAGCATATCTTTTTCAAAAGCTCATTTGTATGAAATTTTTAATTAAGAAACTATTAACTACTACACTCATCTTTTAGCAACCAATTTAGATAATCATCTCTTAAAAATCTCTTTCATTCAAAATTTGGTTGACTATTTAAGAAATATGTAAACAAAGTAAACATACTCATACTAAAAAAGAATTTATAATTATGATATAGAATATGTATAAGGGTTTTTAATCTTTAGATGTGTAGTTAGACTTTTATAAAAGTAGTTTTCTTAAACATATTTTAATATTTTAAGGAATTGACCCACTTTGAAAAAAAAATCCTTTAATTTTGAAAGTACTAATTAAATTTGACATAAAAAATTGTGTTTCTTTTCTGTAATAATATATATATTTTTTAAAGAAGAGTGATGGAGATCTCATTAAAATTATGTGTTTTTTTTAATAATATTATGTTTTTTGTTGGAAAAAGACTGATGGAGATCTCATTAGAGGAAGTTTTTTATACTTAAAAAGAATAAGAATGATAGTATAGTTTTTTTTTAAAATCAATTGTATAATTTCTTTTATTTTAAAATATTTTGTTTTATAATAAAATGAATTATAACTATCATGACTTTAATTATAAAAAAATACAATATATCTTTCTTATTAGAGAGTCTAAAATGGATAAAGATATTTTAAGAGGATTAACATTTATATATGTTTCAGAACAAAAAACCATCAAAGGAGGACATGGGACCCGGATGAGCCAAAACCATGGGTTGAACCTATTTTTCACAAAAAATCATCAAAGGTACATGATTCATTGACCCAAATGGTTTAATCTTAAAAAATAGTATTTTAAAATAAAAAAAAATGAAATACACATTTAATTAATAAAAAAATAAAATCTACCTTTTGAAATAAATAAATTAATGTTCAGTCTATATTAATATAATTATAACCCCCGTAATTTTTTTATTTATGGTTTTTGAGGTGGGCCAAGAGGCACTGAACATAAAGTCCATGGTTTTTTTTTCACCTTTGGGCTAAGAGACAGCTGAGTTCACTTCTGTATCGAGGAATTTCTTCCTCCCACACCCCCATATTTTTTTAAATTCTAACTATATCTCTATTTTAATTATAGCTTTGAATTGAGCAATCCATAGATGTTCCCAAATGTATAATTCGTAATGTAAAATAACAATTCGGATTATATAATCCTAATGCAAATTTATATTTCAAAGTATATAAAGTCTTTAATGCTCATTTACATTTTAGAATGTACATTTATAATGTATAATTACATTTTTTATTGTATAATTTGAAATATAAATTTGCATTACAGATTGTGAAATCTGAAATTTATATTTCACGATTTTTATTGTTTATTCTCATTTTTTTCTTTATATTTCATATTATTATAATATTTATATTTGTTCTAATGGATACTAATGAATGTTTTTTAGGGTGGAGGTGAAAAAAGATGATGGGGGTGGAGATGGAGGTGTAGGTGGAAGAAGATAAGATGGATGTGAAAGAGGAAAAATAGGGTGGAGGTGAAGGAAAATATGGAGGTCTTGTGAAAGAGGAAGAAGAAAAAAGAAGACAAAATTGACTTTTTAACTCTTATGGGTGCAATAAGAAAAAATGGGGTGCAGGAAGAAATTCTTGTATATTGAACATATTATGGCCATAGTTGGGCATATTCTTCCTACAACCCCTTATCAATAATAGGTTGGGGTGATTTACAGTAGTGGAGGAAAGAGGTAAGAAGGTTGTTTGATTTGCAAAGACAAATTTAAGAGATTAAGGTTTCTTTGCATGAATGAAGAAAATGAAGAGAAAATGGCATCAACACATCTTAAATTACAAAGATACCCCTTCTCTTTTGTACCATACCTTTTGCTTTTTCACATTTTAATTTAATCTAACTCTTAATAACTCACATTTCTTAATAATAATAATAATAATAATAATAATAATTTTATTTAAATTAATCACTCACCCACGTTATATATGAACTTAATTCTCTACCCATCTAATTTATATAATTTTTTTATTTTAATTTTTTATTTATTTTAAATAATAACTCATACTTCATTCTAAAATAATTTACAGTCATTATATTTTATTTTAACTTATTTTTATGATAAGGATAAAATAGCAAAATTTTAAATTTAACAATTAAAATATTATTTTAATCTATCAAACCTATCATATTAGTCACAACATTTTACAAATTTTCTTTCCAAAACCCTTCATTTCTTATTATATATATATATATATATATATATAATTAGATTTAGACTTTTTTAATATAATTTAAATTGGGTTAAATGTATATTGAATTCATTTTGTCATTAGATTAAATCAAATGAAATCAATATATTATGTTTAACTTATCGATATATTTTTTTACCTAGATCGACTCAACTCAACACAACCTTCAATATGGGTCGACTAAACTCGATCTTGGATCCAGACGGAGACAACTCAACCTTTGACCTGGAGTGAGTCAACTTGATTTTTTAATCTAAGCCAACTCAACTTGATTCTTTAGTTCAAATCGACTCGACTTGATTCTTCGATCCAGGTCGTCTCCTCTTAACCTTCATATTTAACAAATTCAGCTCGACCTTCAGTTAGGACCAATTTAACTCAACCTTCGATCGAGACCTCTTTATTCCTATTCTAGCATAGAATAAGTTATTTTAGGAATTCGTAGCATATGCTTCTTTTCAAAATTACTTTTTTTTCATAAACCCATGATTGGTGACTCTTAATTCTCCTTTGTCATGCCATTCCTTCTATAAATAAGTGTTAAGCCTATCATAAAAATTACTTTTTAATATTGGATGAAATTCTCGTTGGTGAAACAATTTCGATGAAATTTTCATTTGTGAAACAATCTCAGAGAATGTTTTACTCTTATTTTGATTCTTATTTTGAAAGCATTTTCAAGTCGCGAATCTTTTTAGCACCTATTCTTTGGGAGTCTCCTTCAAAGGCAATATGTTCTCTATACTTTTTTTTTTCTAGTTGATTTTTCTATCTCTTTTTTCAAATTATTGTTATTTGCCATTTTTTTTATTGAGTTGTAGATTTGAAACCCATGGAATTCTATGTTTTTACGATCTTCTTTTGTTCTTCCATTATTATTTGGTTCTCTAGCACTCGTCAAGTTAATGATTAAATATATTTTTAGTTATTTAACTTTGATGCGAAATTGGAATTCATCTATATATCAAACTTTGATGCAATTTGATTTTAGAACTTTAATAATGGATAAATGTAGTACTCCTAACCCAATTGAGTATTTTTTTTTCTTTGTCAAAAGAAGTTTCAGATTAACATTTAAGTTGTTTACACCGTTTGACACATATTTTAACTCAAATATTAGTTTAAAACATCGATTAACATATAAAAATAATTTAACAATGTTGAATGACATTTATTCAATTTTAAAATTAAAATTCAAATGTATTAATATTTAAAACAAAGAGGAATTAAATTTTTATGTCCATATTTAAGTTGTACAACCATATTTACACCTTCAGTTAATTAAGATCTTCTTATCTTTCCAAGTACATAAGCTTGACCGAAAAGTTGAATAACTTGTCATGAGTTTGGATGACTTCCAAATACTCATTACTTCCTAGTCTTTTGACCGAGTTTATTGAGAAAAATACAAAAATTACTATTTGCAAATATTTTATAAATAAAAGAAAGTACAATGAAAATAAAGTTTAATTTGAAAAACTATAAGTATTTTTTACTCTACAAAAAGCATTTTAATTTATTCACAAGCTATTAAAGATCATCTCCATTAACACATTCATCACCCTGATGTGAAACCTTAGAAAATGATATTTTAGTAGTGATAGAGGTTTAAAAATAGTGAGACTCGATTATTTTAATATTAAAAGGTTCTAATATAAATAGAATCGTTTTAAAAGAGTTTCATTATTTTAAAACACACTATTTTTCTAAAAACCACTTTTTTAAAGCTCTCTAACTTCTCTCTATGATTTTTGTCTCTCTGGTCATCTGATTGAAGAACCAAGATCGTAGGATTGATCCTCTCGGCGAGCTCTTCAAGTTGGACCAATCAGTTTCTCTGTTCGCATAAGTTGAGTTTTTGCCCTCTTTTTGGTCTAATTATGTTTTCTCTCGCATGTGAGCCATCGTTCGCTTGCATGCCTTGTTTTAATCATTAGTACGAGTCTTTGTTGACCAGTGATCATAATGGTAGGTCCTGATCGTTCTTGTGATGTTTCTATGTGTAGATAAAGCATCCTGTAGAGTTATATGCATTTTGGTGTTCTTTGAGCGGTTTGGGTTTGCATAGTCGCTTTGTGAGGTAAGGGAAGCTAATAGCTTTTAGAGTGAGTGAGTCACATCTTGTATGATTGTGAAGTATTTGATATGCTATGATGAATTATTGATGCTTATGATTATGATATGTTGATATTTTAAATGATTGAATTGAAATCGATTGTATTGTTTGAATTGAGAGTATTTGAGAAAGATGGAGTTGTTGGATCATTGATCTAATTTGTGCGACCTAATATAATTTAAAACTCTTTTTGGCAAAAACTGCCTATAGTAGAAGTACCAATTGGAGTAATGAAACAGGTCCAGATTTGTTAAAAAACCTTAATTTGATGTTGTTGATATTTGATACAAGGCTAAGCCTCATGTGGCAGCGCTGAGCGCTCGTTTTTACGAATCGATTGGCGCTAAGCGCTGGCCAGGTGGCATTGAGTGTTCATTTTTGTGAATTGATCAGTGTTGGGCGCCACTTTCTGGCACTCAACGCTACCCAGTTTTTAGCTCTGCGTCTTATTGGTAAAATGAAGATTTCTGCTTCGTTAACCGTCAGATTAAGCTGAAATTTTGATAGCTGATCCTAGACATGTGAGTCTGCATTTTGACTGATGCGATCTTTGTTTTGTAGTATGTGGTTAGAGAAATGATTTTCACCATTTGGGTGTATTTCATGTATAGCGCCAATTCTCTATTTTCTTGTTTTTGTTGTTTTGGTTACTATGGATGTTCTGTGTATACTTAAACTGGATTCTATAGTCCTTATTGATATGAATTGAGATAAAAATGTCATTGTGGGTATATAAGATGACAATTGGTATGAAATGTTGTGTGAGCATGCAAAGTTATGATGTTTAAGGAATTTCAAGGAGAAGTTCCTAGTGGTGATGGTTGTGGTGGTATTTTAGTGTATGCAATGACATAAAGACTTGGTATTGGTTGGTATCATGATGCTCTAATAATCATTAATGCTCAAATAGAGTAGAATGAGTTGTGTCATGAGGAGTAGCAGGAGATCCTAGTCACTGGACTTGATCAAGTCCTAGGCGCGAAGGGGATTTACCTTGTGAGTGGTTGGGTGATAATCCCTTGAGGCCAAACTTTGCAAAGTTTGGGAACCACACACAGGTGCAAGCCACCGAGACATTTGATGTCATTAGCATGTATCCGGATAATTGAGTTTAGTGTCAAATGTATCTCTATTTATATGTATGCATATGTGTGTTATGTTGGTAAACTGAGTTAAGTTTTCACATGAATATTTCTTTGTTTACATTAGCTTACCCTTCTTTTGTGTTTCTGTGTTACTTGTCTTTCTTTTGTGATGATCACCTATTCGGTGGGAGCAGATGTAGTTGCAGTGTCAAAGGCACCTGTAAAGGTTGATGAGTCATCTTTTAAGTTGATAGAATGTTTAAGTGGGAGTTGTTGTAAGTGAGTAGTTTGTGCTTAGAATTAGAATTGGTCTTTTTAGTTGGTTTGTATAAATGTTATGCTTTTATAGTCCTATCTGTTCTAGGGTTGTATTAATATACTTTATACATTGGATTTTCTATTTTGACTACTATGGTGAAACAATCATATTTTATTAGTTTTTATGAAGCTGCTAAAATTGGAATGTTACACCTGACACTAGGGATGGCAACGGGGCGGGGCGGGGACGGGTTTCGCTATCCCATACCCATCCCCGTAAAAGAAATTCATCCCCATCCCCACCGGGTAACGGGTATAATCTCGTACCCATACCCATACCCATACCTATTTTCTTACTACTTTAATATTAATTTTAATTAATTTTAATAAAATAAAAAAAAAATTACGGTAAAGGAAACATAATATTTTCAAATATTTAATATTAGGAGGATGGTTGTTTCTTCAATATCAAATACTTTGAAATAAATTATAATTGTTTACATTTTAGATTATAATACCAAATAAAATTTCATGAGAACATAAATATTTATTAAATTTGCAAACATTAATGAAACCTAGTTGATAAAATTTAAAATTATTTTAAAAAATATAAAAGGAAAAATATTCAAATTAAAATATATTTTAAATGTTTATTTACTTCAATTTTTTAAATTATAATGAATCTTTTTTTTATACACTAATAAAAGTTATAATACATCACTTTATCAAAATAACGCAAAGAACAAACAATAACCATAATAATAAAATTTTAACATAGATCTTGTATCTTTTGAACTCCAATATATGTTGGATGATGATAAAAAAATATTCATAGCAATTACATTAAATTTTTATATTGTAGTAAATAAAAATTATGTATACAATTACAGTGAAAAAATTAAAGTATGATTGTAATGAGTTAGAAAATAAAAAATAATTAGATAAAATATATCGAAATAGTATTCTACATTATGCAAATAAACAAAAAATAAAAATATTAAAAAATTAACAAATGTGTATCTTATAAATAATTTGGAGACTATTGAAAGGAATCGCACAAAGGAAAACAAATATATAATTAAGGGTATGATAAGATGAAAATCTTAGAGATCTAAGAAAACTTTTCAAATATCAACATATATACTCAATAGTTGAGAAATAACAAAAATTGTTTTAGCGAAACAAAAAAGTTCTTCAAATGAAACAAAAATTAATAATAATAAGTAATTTTTTATATATATTACTTAGTAAATAAAATGTTTATGTTATTAAACACTTAAATTGAGAGTATTAAACATTCTCATGTGAAAGGAAAATGCAATAAATAAAAATATTAAAAAATAATAAAAATATTCAAATGTTAGAAATAATTTTTTTTAATTGATATACATCATTCTAACATAATTACACACACACACACACACACACACACACACACATATATATATATATATATATATATATATATATATATATATATATATATATATATATATAAGATAAAAAATATATTGGAGATGCGAATGAGTTTCATAATAAACTAAATAATTAAAAGAAATAAAATATAAAATATAAATATATATATATATATACATATATATATATATATATATATATATATATATGTATATATATATATATAAATATATATGTATATATAAATATATATATATATATATATATATATATTTATATATATATATATACATATATAAAATATAAAATATATAAATATAAATATAAATATATACATATATATATATACATATATATTTATATATGGTTACTTAATTAATTGTAAATATTTTAATAATTTAAACGAGGATAGAAATATGACGGAAACGGGTATTATGGCGGGGATATGTATATCCCCATCCTCATACCCAATTGAAAAAATCGGGGATTCTCTATACCCATACCCATACTCATATCCAGTCAATGTGGGAATTCCCCGTCAAAATGGAGACAGGTTCGGATAATACCCACGAAGACGGGCTTATTTGCCATCTCTACTTAACACTTCCATTAGACTTTATTTAATGTTGTAACATCAATCTTATTATTTGAGGAGGTAGTATAATAATCTTGTCTACTTTATCTTTGTATATAAAGCATTTATATCTTCAACAAAAAACTTACTCCCGATCATAATTAAATTTATTGTACACTAAATAAATACATATACCAACGAATATTTAAAAAAATTATCTTATATTACCTTAACTCAATTTTATCTTAATCCAACCAATTAAAACTAAATTTAGACATCGAAAAGTCCTTATCCATTCTTTTAATACCAAATTTATGCTTTTTATTAAAAATAAATAAATTTAATTTAATCTTATCAAATTAACTTATCAAATTTCCATTCACTTGTATATTGTAAATCGAATTTACTGTTATTTTACATCACAAATGCATTCTCAAGTATATTTACATATCTCATAAGAATGATAGCTATATAAAAATGCAAGTGTAATATGTGAAACTACAGGTAAGATTAATAGTAATTTAATCTTAATTTCTTAAGTTGAATTTTGTAAATGATTAAAGTGTATTATGAATTAGCACGTATCTGTCATAAAAATGAAGTGTTGTGAAAACAATGGTCTAAAGACGTTGGATTGTTATGAAACCATGAACTCCAACCCCTCGCACCAAATATTCCTATAAGTATCCAACCAAAATTCTAACCTTTCCTCTCACAAAAACTTACTTCAATTCCTTCATTCTTTAACAATTTTTCTTTCAAGATGGCCAAAGGAAATTATCCATTAGTGAGGCCTACCTTCGCTTCAATCGATCAAAAATTGGCCTTCGCCAAGCGATGTTCTCATGGTACATCTAAACCTTTCATGTCTTTTTTTTTTTTTTTCTTTTTCTTTACAATTCTGCATATGCTGCAAATTCTGTGATTGCATATTCACGTACTTTTATTTTTCTTTTTACTAAGCAAAAGCTATGTTCTTTAAACAATCTTTTCTGACTATCATTTTTAAGACCGATATGTAATATACAATCATATAAGAAGTCACATCGATTAAAGATAAGATAATTTTATAATATATAAGTAGATATAAATTTCACTTTACAAAAAAGGTTTGTAGATTTTGTGGGATTGAGTTAGACTTAAAGTCCATTTCTAAAATACTATCAGAACCATAATTAAAGTCTATTCTAGTAAAATTTATGTTTCTTTATATAATTTTACTTCTTATTGAACCACTCGTTAATGTCTAGTCTCCAAATATAAGTAATGTTAAGAAAGAAAACTCACTTAACATTTTAATTAAATTTTAAAGTGAGGTAATTCTAAGCATTATTTTATTAATTATCTTGAAAATAGTAATCCATGACAAAATTTAAAATTAGCTCACAATATGTACTTACCATTTTATGAATATATGTGAACAGAGAGTGTGTTAGCCGGAGCAAAGGCAGCAGTTGTTGCATGTGTTGCCACCGCCATTCCAACTGTATGTATTCTTCCACGAATTCAAATTTTTTACCGAATTTTTTTTGTGTTATTTTTTTTATGTATTTTTAAAATGCACTGATGTTATTATTTAAAATTTTTTTGAATATATTTTAAACATCAAAATCAATAGTGGTCAATATATTTTGAAAATACAGTAAAGTAAAAAAACTCAGTAGAATCCAAATTCATTCTTTCACCCATTGACTCATACAATATAGGTTTAATTAAATATTAATTATTTTATAAATTTAAATATTTTTTATCAAAAAATATTTTGGGTAAGAATTGATGAGAATTGTGGTTGGTGTTGTGCAGGTGGCTAGTGTGAGGATGCTGCCATGGGCAAGAGCCAATCTCAATCACACAGCTCAAGCTCTCATAATCTCCACAGGTTTCATTTATCATAACCACCATCTTCTATTTCAAAAAATGCCTGAAATATAAGAAAATGCATAATTTCTTTTAGTTTTTATGTTCACATATGTTTTACTCTGCATTTAGAATGCCTAAGCATTTTCGATAAACGCTAGACATCCTCTAATATTTTTTAATTTGATTTTGGGTTAAGGGTGATTTTACTTCTTGAAATTTAACGTGAAATAATTTTTTTTTTTGAAATTTGTATATATTTTAATTGTCAAATTTTAAAAATAAATAAATATAATATTTTTTATCTTAATGATAAATTTTGTTAACGTGTTAAAATCATTTCATACCAGAATATTTTAAATTATTTACACTTGACATATGTTTTAATAGTTTTATAAAAAGTATATTTGATAAGTCAAACAAAATTTAACGTAAAAGAACTACATTTACTAATTTTAAAATTTAAATACTAAAATATATCGAAATTTCAAATATAATAAATTTTAATTTTATATCAAATTTCAGAAACTAAAACTAAAAACATAATTCACCGTGTGATTTTTGTCATTCTTTAATAAGATTCTCTAAAGATTATCACTAAAGATGATCTAGATTTTTTATAATAGTTTGGAGAAAAATATATATTTAATTCAAACAATTTTAAATGTGATTTATTTTAAGTTAATAGTTTATAGTTCAAATATGACTTTAACTTTAAATTAAATAAAGATAAATCTGAAAAGCAGTATATAAGAAGAAAAAAAGTACACATATCACCATTTTAAGATTTCACACTAAAAATAATATACTATTATTTTTTATATATAAAATATTCATTGCTTTGTGTGAAATCTTCTAATCTTTTGTTTATTCAACGAAACCCAATATTTTACAAACCGAAAATTATTCTCATCAATCCTAATATTTCCTTCTTCTTTTTTTTTTAGCGACGGCAGCGGCATATTTCATAGTAGCTGACAAGACAGTTTTAGCAACTGCAAGAAAGAACTCCTTCAACCCTCAACCATGAATTCTCTTCCATTTTATGTAAATCAAATCACATTGCACTTATTTATCCAAATAAACATATTTAATTTTCATCACTAAGACTTTATGTACCACACTTTCATAATATTATTTATTTTCCGTCACTTATAATATAAAGTCAATTGTTTGTCAAAAATCAAATATTTATTTTAGTCTTTAAATATGCAAAAATATCCACAATTAAGTTCCATAGTTAAATTCTACAAATATTTATAATCATTATAATGTTATTTTAGAGACCAGACACATTTTATATTATATGCATATCTAACTCGTAATATTCTTAATTTAAATAAAATTAACATACTTATTAAAGCGTGGTATCCATCTACGTACATAAAATGTTATTAATTAGGTTATATATTAATTTAGGACCCAATTAAATGAATTGGAAAAATGAAAATACATAATTAGCGTTGTGGTACCTTGATTCTCAAAAGTAATATTAATTAAATTAGAAAGTGATGCCCTTTGGAAATAGTGAAACAGTTCTACGAGATAATTATGTAAGATAATAATCAACATCATCGTTGAATCTGATGAGATAATTATAAACCATATTTTAATTTTATAATATCGTTTCAATTAGTTTAGTGTTACACTTTATTCGAATATGTTAAACAAATAAATTCTAAATCTAATTTTATGTATTTGAAGATAAAGCGAATTATAAGTCTAATTTAACTTTATACATTTCGATTTGTAATATGATAAAATTATGTATATATTATAAATATAATTTTAATTTGATATTATATTAAGAATTAAATTATAATTTAATTTAATGTAGTAAAACTAACTTATAATATAAAGTTTGTAATTATTTATATTATAAATGATTCTTTTTCTCTAGAGGAACTTCTAACAAAACAAATAAATAATTAATAACATAATATGCAAAAATGTGTAAAACTTATTATTGTTATGGCAAAATATTGAACTCCTAACTCGTGGTTACATCTATAGCTAAGGTTGGTATACATCTTTATATTAAATAACAACAATTACTAAAATATAAATATAAATCAAACTATATTTTAAAAAGTTAAGTTGAAGCATTAGTTAAGATATATGCTTCCTTAAAAATCTATATGTATTATATATTTAGAAAGGTTATAAACATAAAGAGTGAGATTGTTTGGTGGAAAACATATAGTATTATGGTTTTTTTCTGAAAAAATATAAAATGAAAAAGCGAGTTATTTAATTATTGTTGATGGAATATTCATTCCTGTCTCTTGAAGATTGATGATTAGGATTCTTCCTTATCGAACCTAGCTAGGCAAACGTAAGCAAGAAAATATTGATATTTGATGCCACTATGAATTTGACATAGAGATGTCAATTTAACTAATGTGGCTGCGTATTTTAATATACTTTTAGTTTTTTTTATTATTATTATTATTATTATTAAAACAATGAACGAAAGGTTGGGAAAACTTTAATTCTCAAACCCTCAACATAAAATAAGTGAGTTTTTTTTTTAATATTTTTTAAAGTGCGTATTTTTTAAAATATT
The DNA here is from genome assembly GCF_037176805.1 of Vigna unguiculata. NCBI lineage: Eukaryota > Viridiplantae > Streptophyta > Magnoliopsida > Fabales > Fabaceae > Vigna > Vigna unguiculata. The sequence continues at coordinate 6,780,995 of NC_140800.1, forward strand.
TAAAATGATTTATGTATATTTTATATTAGATATAAATAGTATTTTATTATTTCCAATTTAATTAGAAGTTGAAGATACAACTTAATTTGTCCAACTAGGTTGATCCAATTCTACTTATGTTCTGTCTGGCTTAACTTGGCAAAAGTATAATTTTTGTATTGTTTGTATAAGTTTGATCATGGTAACCTTGCCTCAACTTGATCTAGCTTGGTTTAAACTTAGTTTGAAGGAGGTTTGATTTTACTCAATTTGTTGTAAGCCTCACTCTAGGTAAATTTGACACAATTCGATCTAACCTAAATTTGATACAAGTTGACTTAACGTGGGACCGAATCAAATATTTTAATGTGAGTCTCACTCGATTTGACCTAACATGGACCCAACTCAACCCAACTTGACACAGACCTCTGACTTAATTCAGCTCAAAATTTGCTTGACTTTACTTTCTATAACATCAACCTCATTTGACTCAACCCAAGGTGAGTCTAATTTGACTTGCTTAAACTTGAGCCCATCTCGACTTAGTTTGAAGCGAGCCCAAGTCAACTCGACCCAACATGGATCTAACTCGATTAGACCTGACATGAACTTGATTTACCAAACCTAACATGGACCCAACCCAATAGAGTTTAACATAGGTTTGACTTTACTTGACCTACCATGACTCAACTTGACTGACCTGATATGGTCCAACATGACTCAACTTGATGTGGATTTGACACTTAACATGGGTTTGACTCAACTAAACACACCATAAATCAGATTCGGCAAAGCTTGACTTTATCCTAACTCAACTTCAAGTAACGTAAGTAGTATAATTATTAAGATATATGTGTATTAGATATTTATATTTGTTATCATCAAAACTCTTAAAACAGTAAGTATCTAATACAACTGAATGACTAAACATTAATGTATATGTCTTAGTTTAAGGGGTGTCTTAGTGATCTCACATCAACAAAAAATAAAACTGATTTACAATATATAAATGGGTCTAAACGTAATTTTAGAGTTGAGTTAAACTTAAAATCTATCTCTTAAGATTTAGGATAAAAAATATACAAATATAAAATATTTTGCTTTCATCTTGAAAAAGGTATAGAATAAAAAGATACAAATTAAAAATATTATTTTATCATTTTGAAAATAGTGTAAAAAAAAAGTTAGAGTTAAAAACCAAATTACGAGTTAAAAGTCTCAAATCGATAGAAAAAAAAATAGAAAGTTAAGTAAAAAGGAAAAAAAAAGCTCACAAACACTAATCCTTTAAATTTTATGTGAAAGATGATATTTAGTCTTTTATAGGTAGTTCATTTGTTACTAGAAGAAGTAGTGAATCTTCTTAATTATTCTCTAAAAAAAATCATAACAAGTTAAGAGTTTATACATTTTTTTAATATTTAGTATGAAAAATAAATTCTGTCCATTGAGAACGGCGTCTGGTCGCCGCGATCCTTATTCTAAAACATATTAATACCAATCTCACTTTACAAATTAAAAAAAAAAAAGAAAAAGGGAAAGAACTAACAAGTAAGGCATGGTTGTATTCTTTGAATGGTGGCATGTGACGATGTGGCAGTGCGTGAGGAACCACCACATTGAGAATCATGTCCTGAGCCTATAATTTTCAACACACATTAGGATTCATCATAGTTGTTGCATGTGAATCTTCGAATGGCATTTCTATTATTGGCATAAAGTAATTCATAATGGATGTGCATGAAACATGAATCAATTCTCCATCATTTTTTCACACTGTGCGATGCATAAGCCTACCCAGTGAAGGTTTATTTGAAACTAACACATTTTTTATAACATTTTTTCATCCTACTATTACTTAAAATCGATCAATGTTTCATTAGTTTCACATCAAATTATGAATAAGGTAAATATGTTTAGTATTACCATGAAATTTTTTTCAATATGAATAGTTTCTTCGAAACCAAGTATCTTTAGTTTTTATTTTTCATACTCTTAGTCGGTTAGAAATAGAATTTAAATTTAATTATGTAAGATGAGATTTAAACTCCAATTATATATTATACAATTTATCTTATCTATAATCAACGTGAAACGTCCAAAATAGTCTTCCTACAAAATATATTTCAATTATAATAAATACCACTTTATTTTACCTTAATAACTTATTTATACTATTAATCGTTGACTTTTATCTTTATGGAACCTAACTGAGGTTCAATGACTTCTTAATTGCTTTTATCTCAGATTAGTTGCATAATGATTTTACTAATAATTTATATTGATCTTCTCAATATCGTACCAAACAGAAACATATTATTAAAAAGTCAAAGTTAAAAAAATTATGTTTATTTATTTATTTTTTTAATTTTTCTATATTTCTCTTAATAACAAAATTAAGATGAAATTCTAAATTTTAAAATGAAGTATTTGTTAAATATTCCGATTGACTAGAATGAATTTTGGTGTATCGGTTCGTTAATAATAATATTTTGGTGAAGGCAATTGGATTCGGTTGCAGTCTCTCACATAACAGCTTCCCCTCATAAAGCCTCAGTGCCATGGATATGTTCTGCAATAATGCATTGGAATAATGTAAAGAAGGGTATTGTAGGGAAAAAAAATATATATAGAGGAAAGTGTGGACATCTATGCATTATTACAGTTTCTTGATGTAGTTAATCAATTTAATTAATTCTGACTTTCCATTTTATTTAATATTTGAAGAGAAAATTTTAACTACTATAGCATTTTTATCTGACTACATTAATGTTATTTCTAATAAAAGATATTTAGGGTTTATTAAAAATTTTATTATAGTTGACCTACAATCATAAGTCCGCTTCCCTTCTCTCTATGATGCAAATTTAATCCACAGGAAGCAATAGAGTGATGAAAAAAATTTATATATGCATGCTCAATATAATATATTCTTAGTAAAATTAACATTTCTCTTAAAGGATACTCATGTTATCTTTTGGTGTTGGAATTAAATTGTGAGTTTAAGTCTTATACTGAGTATAAATTAAAAAGTAAAATATTATATAAAATGAAGAACATAAACTTATTGTCTTAAGATTTTCGATTAAAGTTGTGTCAATCCCTTATATGATTGGAATCATGTCTCATTGAAATTCAGTAAAAATTTTCCTTCTCAATAGACCTAACATGATAATAGACTACAAAAATAATACAATAAAATTAAAATTTCAATATTGAAAGAAAAAAAGAAACAACATATTTTATGATAAAAACAGAATAACATCTAAAAAAGTTTTCTATGCAAAAGGTTAAGCTTTAACAAGGATAGTTGTTTGATATCTAGATTACTAGATAACTCATAAATGATGTCCCTACCCACAATATCTTATCCTAGGCCAATATATATAGCCCTTCACCAAAGCATTCAATTCACCATCTCTTTCACAACCAGCTTCTTTGAAAACAACAAACCTTTGCTTCTGTCATATTTCTATAATCGTTTACTCTCCAACAAGGTAAACTTTTCGTATGTGCATTTACAATTCATACCACAAATAATTTATCAATCATATCATATACAAATTTCTTCCATATATATATATAAATAAGACTTAATTGCATGGCTCAACCTAAGGTTTTAAATTGTAGACCCCATTACATATATAGCACCAACATCAACTATGAGCTGCAATGACAGAGTACGCTATCAATTGCATGATAAAACATAGGAGAAAAACTACTAACAAAATTGTCAAATACACCCTCTGTAACATATGTTCTATTATTAGTAAAATTTGTTTTCTTGTTAGGACGTGATAGTTGAACGCATGCACATGAAGTTGTGGTGTGTCTTTTTTCTGACTTAAACAATCATCATTAAAACTAAGAATACATAGATAGATTTGAACAGGAAACATGAGCTGGTCTGGAGGAGATTGGATGTGTGGTGCTTGTCAGCACATAAATTTCAAGAAGAGAGATTCATGCCAAAGTTGTGGATACCCTAAATTTGGAGGTCCTGACCCAGCAACTTACAGATACAACTGGACTGAAACCTTGGCAGGGGACTGGTATTGCACTTCTATCAACTGTGGAGCTCACAACTATGCCAGCAGATCAAGCTGCTACAGATGTGGTGCATTCAAATTTGGGGGAAACATGGATCCCTGTGGAGGATATGCTTCTGATTCTCCTCCTGGTTGGAAAACTGGTGACTGGATTTGCAGTAGGTTAGTTCACATTATCATCATCATCATCTAATTTTCTTATAACTCAATATATCGATGAAATTTATCTAAGTACGAGTCTAATTCAGAAAAAATATAAAGTTGAGTATTATATAAGGATAAAGTTTTATAACCTCATTGTTTAAGGTTTTGAATGAGAGGTAATATTGATACTTTATGTGTATATTAAACTTATGTCTCATCAGTGTTGTGTTTCTTGAATCTGACTCAAAAGACACATCACTGATAACCTGCATTTTTGTTCTAATTATAAGAAAGTGAGGAGTGCAGTTTAAAACATGCAAGTTTACACATTAAAGCTACATTTCATGAATTGAATGCTCTTTTCTTCCACTCAGAGATATAAAGATTTATTCTTTGACTTGCATGTGACTCATGTACAACAGCAACTTTAGTAGGTAAAACATTAAAAAAGAGAGTATTTGGACCATAAGCCCATAACAATAATTGAGAAAGAATAATACAAATGGTGGTCATAGTTCAAAATGAAATGACATATTTTCTTATATATTACACAAAAAGAAACATGAAAGAATCGAAAAAAGAAATTCGTTGACCTCTATTTTCTTGTGTATCAGAATTGGGTGTGGAGTCCATAACTATGCCAGCAGAACAGAGTGTTTCAAGTGCAAAACACCCAGAAATTTTGGTGAGTATAATAAGTTTAACTCTAATGAAGTTTTGTTTGTAATTATTTGAAAGCTTTAGCTCCATGTGACACGTTTATTACTTCTATTTCAGGTGACGCCGACTGAGAGGGGAAATTTGAACCACCGCTAACTTCACAAATCTTTGTTCTGAAAACTTGTTTTCCCCAATTAAGGTCTAGAGTAATCATGGACAAAGGTCCTTTGATAGAACGACGACCAAGCTTTTGAAAGGGTTTCCTTTCGTTGTTGTTTACTGCTAGATGTTTTGACATGAAACTTATATTTTCCTTCAATATCTTGTTTCCACAACTTTTATTTTTAATCGATATCATATGACTGAGCTTTAAATTCTATGAAGCTCGTAGACCGATACAAACACAAAAATGACACCGACATGGACAATATACCACTAAATTAAAAAATATAGAATACGAAATACGTCGTGTATATATATATATATATATATATATATATATATATAATATGAGGATTACGCAGATACAATACTAACGAGATACAACTCACACATACACATAAATAATTGATATCACCTTAACTCAAAATATTTATGTTGTATTCCTTTGAACGGATAACACTGTAGTTGCGAGACGGAAATAAGATGATTTGTCTTGTTTGCATCCACTTATTTGAAGGTGAGACGTCGGACAAATTTGCGAGATTATCCATAATTTGCATCTTTCTAATGAGAAGAGATTTGTAAGGGTATTACCATATTCTCTTTGCATTTAATGTTAATTTCAAGTGAAGAGAAGGATTGTACATCTCCAATGATGACTAAATGGCTACATAAAGAAGGGTCGTAACCCATTACATAGTCGGTTATCACCTTCACCCCACCACATAACTAATTAGGTAATCAGTGCCCTCCCACCACACCACATATTAACCCAAACCCCTTACCTTAACCAATTAAGTAATGGAAAATGATTTTTTAACAACAAAATTTATACAACTTTCTCTTACAACCAGAGGTGGTATCTTCTTAGTGGTTTCCCATCTTTCTATTTTCTTATTTCTCTATATTTCAAAATTATTTAGAAGATGTCACCTCAAGTTGTAAGAAAAAGTTGTTAAAATTTAATTGTCAAAATATCATTGTCCTTAAGTAATCGGTGCACCCCCAAACCCACACACACACACACATATATATATATATATATATATATATATGTGTGTGTGTATATATATATAATATTAATAATTATTGATATTATTAAGTTTTTTATTATAATTTATTAAATAATTTTCAGAATTTAATATTTTTAACTCATTCAAAAATTATTTCATTTTAATTTTACCATTAAAGATAATTTAGTAATCTTTATATTCTAACTATTAATTTCTTAATCTATCATATTAGTCAAATTATTCACTAATTATCTTCAAATTCATCTTCAAATCCACTCATTTAATTAAAGACACATTTAAATGTCATGTAGCTTGTAATTTTCAAATCAATAGACTATAATTGTAATGTTACTCCAAAATTTATGAGAAATTGAGCTTGTATGTGAGTGGTCATATACTATGGATCTATTCTTAAGCACTTAAGGCATCTCCATATTCAAGTTTTACTCTTCTATTTTTATAAGTCTCTTCCACCTTTAACTTCTTTTCTTTTGTTCTTAATAGTCTTTTTTGTTTGTTCTTATTTTTACCTTCTCATTTTTTTGCCAATTAATTGTTATTCCTCACATCTTTTGAATTATGTACACACACTTTTTTAAATATTAGTCATCTCTTGGAATCAAACATGCACACTTATATAATTCTCTTGGGTTTTGAGTTAAATGATTTTTGACATGCAATAAGGAAAGTTGAAGAAAAAAAAATCAAATGGTGTCTGGTGAATTATATGCTAATTTAATTATTTGACATGTTTTACCATTCAAATTTGTTAAGTATTGAGTACTTAGGACTTGGATAAGTTATTTGAATCTTGACGTGACTATAATTTTTGAAAATACTATCAAGAGTGACATATTTATAATATTTATGAAAGAAAAAAAAAACATGGTGAAAGAAGAGTTGAATAACTTTACAAATAGGATTTGTTTAACTCTTGATTTATGGACATCTTGCACTACTGAGGGTTATATAAATTTGACAATGAATCATATTGATTCAAGTTGGAAGTTAAGTGGTAAAATTATTTTTGTCATATACCTCAACATCATACTGGATTTTGAGTTGTCTGAGAAGATAAATGATTTTTTGTCATATATCCTCTTTGATGTGAAGTAAAGTCGGTGAAAATAAAGAAAAAATTGTGCATGTTTTTCTCTCAATATAATCCCAAGTGTTCAGCTTCAAATGTTCTAAAGTTCACCATCTTTTTGCTAGAAAATATGGAAGCAATTATTTGTAATACCAATTGGAAACATGGTTTTTGTGATGGTAATTTGTTTATTTTAAATATAGATTTTATAGTTTTTCTTACAAACAAATTTTGTGTCTTTATTTATTTTTTTAATTTCATGTGATGTTGAAGATGATAAAAAAAGTGACATAGATGAGAGAGTGGAGCAAACTTGTTCCAAGAAGTTGATTAATGATTTGAATTTCAACAAATGTTTTGTCTTATCGTGGTTTGTGATTATTTTTTTTATGTTGAGTTGTTGATAACTTTAACTTTACTTTGATTTATGTTTATTGTGGTTAAACTATTTTATGTTCAATTATTGATGACTAAACATTGCTATGATTTATGTGCGAATTTAACTAAGGACAGTTGAATTTGTGATACTTATTGTTTTTTTTTTGTTGTTGTTGTATTTGTTATGCATTCCCATTATATATGATGTTTTTGGACATGAATGTCGAGCTTTTGGAATAAAAGTCAATTGTTGTCAATATTTTATATGAAACATTATATACATTAATTTCTTTATATATCATTTGATTTACAAGAGTATTGTTCATTTTGACCTTGTTTTGTTAGGCATTAAACCTTGTTTGATTAGAATAATCAACTTTGATTCAATTTTATTGGTGTCATTTGCATTTTGACTCTCCAAAAAGTGATATAAACGCCTACAAGCAAATAAATAGGACCAAAAGCAAAAAAAAAAAAAAAAGAGTTGAAAAATGGTAGGCTATCCCATTAGCCTATCCATAGGGAGCCAACTCTCCTTTACCTATTTTTGGTCGACCAATGTTACACTTACTTTTGACAAAAACAATTGCTACACCTTTTAATTTTGGACATGTTTGTAAAATTTACAAAAGAGTTTGAAAGTTTCATCTTTATGGTTCAAGAACTTTATCCATGTTTATTCATATAATTCATCTATGATAACTATATAATATACTTTACCATTGAAAAGATGTAGTTTTGTTGGATTGAATAAGTCTATCAACTTAAATGGTTTTTATGCATAAACTTCATTTATTTGGTTTTAACCTGCTTGGCTTTTATACATGTTTTAAAATAAAATTATCATTTAAAGACATTCTGGCAAACTTCTTATAAGGTTGTGATGTTGCAGAGTAAGTTAATCTTGCATGATAATACTATGTCAAATCCAATTATCTTCCTTCATAACTACGCGGCATAAAACTTTTTTAGACAATAACTTGTTTATCTCGACATTGTACAAGTTAACTAGTACATTAGCAATAGATAATTGAGTCTCATAAAAGTTTATGACTACACATTAGTCTTCATTGAACCTATCATTACACTACTATCACATAATTAGCTTATGTAGTAAATTGTATTTCAAACATGTATTGAAAATTTTTGGTTCTTATATTGAAAATCTTCCTTGAGTGGCATTTCTAAGGTTGCATATTCTATCTATCTTGTTACCTTTAATCCATTTTGTAATTTTTTGGCAAGTTTTTCTTCTTCTTGCCTTGTTTTCTCCATTGCCACAAGCATCCATATGAAATTCCACAAAGATTACTTTTTCTTCAACACCTATTTGAACTTAACCACAAAAATACAAGAAGTTGAGAGGATAAGCTTTTAAAGAAAACAAAGTGGAAGGAACAACGAAAAAGGCTAAATAGAGAAAATCAAGATCAAACTTAAAGCCAAAGTTGACAAAGAAGGTGCTACTACCTATTTGGTCAAGACTTCAAACCATTAAGTCGCTTTTAGCACCACTTTCACCAAATTCTTAGAGAACCATCTAAGTGGCCCCTCCGAGTGTTGCATCTCCAACTGCGAACATTAAGGACTCCATCCACAAATGGTCAATGATGCCTTTCAACAACATTGAGTAAAGACATAAACACAACTCTTAGAAGTTTAACATTAAAACAAAAGGATTAACATTGCAACATCTATTCAAATGACATAATTGCAAACATATATGACAAATGTTTTTGACAACAATAACAAATACTTCAATAATGATTAATCTTGTACTTTAAGGCTTAATTAATAATTTGGTTCCTTTATCTAGGTTTATGATTCATTTTGGTCTCTATATTATTTTTATTCAATTGAGTTCCAATATTTGTTAAATAATATGAATTTGGTCCTTTTTGTTAATTTAGAGTTAATGCCATTTGCAAGTGTCACTTGTCAAAGTCTGATTCATCTCCTACATTGGAACTCTTGTGTTTTTTTTTTTGTGTTTTTTTTTTCTCCTATCTTGTAATTCCTATGTGTTTTTTTTGTGTGCGTGTTTTGTTTTTTTTTTTCCCTTATTCTTACTAAATTGAGTCTCAAAATTTATTAAATAATATGAATTTGGTCCCTTCTCTTAAATTAGTGTTAATGCCATTAGCAAATATCATGTATCAAAATCTAATTCATCTCGCACTTTGGAACCCTATGTGTTTTTTTTTTTTGTGTTTTGTTTTTTCTTCTTCTTTTACCTTCTTCCACCTCCTTCCGTCTCCCCCACCTTTCTCTCATCACCTTCATCTAATGAATGTAGTCACAAAAACAAAAATGAGATTTCACGGAATGTAGTTAAGAAAACAAAATTAAGATTTTAAACAAAATTGAGATTCCACCATTAAGTAAGAATGTTGTTTTTGGAATTGTATAAATAAGGTTAGCTTTTTGATACGATGGTGTTTTATCATCTAAAAATGGTGCAAAATGAATATTTAGTGAGAGGTGGAGGGAGAAAAAAAGAACTAAAAAAAAGAACCAGAGAGATTATAGGATAGAAGAGATTGATCTTGACACATGAAATTTATAAATTATGTTATTGTTAACTTAATGTGAGAAACCAAATTAATTCTATTTAAGAAACGATGGAACTTAATTGAGTAGAAAACATATATAATCAAAATGAATATCAAATATAAATATAAAAAGTAAATTACTAGTCAAGCCTATCCTTTACTTACCCTGTGTACACTTCAATTTTAGAGTGATTTCACATAGAATTAATGATTCCAAACACTTATTTTATATTGCTTCTGACTTATAATAAATCCTTTGAATCTCAAATGAAGAAGGAAATTCCCAAATATTCTTTAATACTCTTATTCTTGAATTTCAAAAATAAAATGTTGTGTATTTTCTTATAAATTATTACATACGATAGATTTATTAATTTTATTTATCTTAAAAATCATACCAAAGCTCAATCTTTATTAAATGAATAAAACTATTTTAAATATTAGTTGTGTATGCATTCCATTATTTTCTTTAACCAATTTGAGAAGAAAAAAAATTGTTTCCTTCCTTTCAATTTTTTCATGGCTTAAAAGATGATGGTTTGAATTTTAGTTTAGTTTTCTCAAATTTTCAAACAAGAGGGGGTTTATAGGGTTTAAAGCTGGCATAAGAGCGCAAACCCGGATCTTCAATCTTCACTGAAACCCCACTGCTTCATTTCCCGCTCTAGTGGCCCTAAGGGAACGCACCTCTCTCTTTCCGCGTTCTTCTTCCAGCGTTAGGGTTTCACCGGCGACTGGTGAAAAAATGGTGTCTCCGAAGCAGCTCCTAGGCACCATCGAATCCGCGCTTCTCGGCGCTTCCTCTCCAACGGCGGCGCAACGCGTAGAACTCTTGCACGCTCTTCGCACTTCCGTCACCTCCTTCCAGTCCCTTCTCTCATATCCAGTACGCTATTAACTTCCATTTGTGTTTTCTTGTTTTCAATTTCAAACTAAAATCAAAACTCTTTTGTTATACTTTTATTTTCTTGTGTCTGTTCTTTAGCCCCCAAAGCCCTCTGATCGAAGCCAAGTTCAGTCAAAGTCCGTTAGGCTTCCCGATTCTCCTCCTATTTCACTTGACGACCAGGATGTGCACATTGTAAGTTCCCATTCTGCACTTTTTCTGCGCTGCTCGCATTTAACATGGTTTGTGTTCAGTGATAGTCCGGGACTTGGATACAGTTTCGTTGCTTATGTTTTTCTATGAAGAAAATGTATATCTCGTTTATTCTATGAATAGAACGTTTTGGTTTGACCAAAATGCGAGGTGACTGAAACGGGAAGATAGTCAATTTCGTTACTTTAGTGGTGAAACTTTGATTGGGAAAACCAAATAAAAGACGTTAGAGCTAGGGATCATAGTGAAACCCCTTTGTCCACTTGTAATCTATACCTATTATGTTTGACCCTTGGCTTGCACAATGCTCACATTTGTGTTAAATATGATAAGTGATAATGGAAATCGAGCAATGGAAATTTTTACTGGCTTATGTTCCTGTGTAATGGAAATCGAACTACATATGTATGCGTGCATATATGAGCAGAAGACACCTCTGATTCCTTGGGGTAACATCATGGAGATTGATTTTCATTGGTGATAGAAAAATGATGACACAAATGAAATAGGAGTTGAATGATTGGAATCCCTTAGTGCTTTGGGTTTCTTGGATTTTGTCTATTTGAGCTTTTCATTGTTCTTAAATATCCCCTCTTGAAGCACTTGTTTGGTTCAAAGTTATTTCCTTCAAAATACTCGTTTTTTTTCTTGAATTTACTGGATTTTGGTAAGAAAATCAATTATTTCTATAAATACGTTGAATGAAATATGCACTAATTCTTTGGCAAGTCAAATTGGATTTTGAATGTCTATATTGATGAGGTCAATATAAAATTATTAAGGGAAGCGCTGTTCTTAAAGTCTAATATTTTCTACCAGCAACATGCAGCAATTTTTCTGATCTTATGCTTGAAGGTTCCAAGTAATTTTACTCTTTATGTTGATATCATGAGAAATTGTGTGCCATGACGAATCATGTTAAAAGGCAATAACACTTAGACCAAGTGGTGCCAAAACAAAAGAAAAAGAACCACGCCACAAGTAAGCCAACTTTTCAAATTGTAAGAAAAAGAAAAGTTTAATATGCTGAAAAATGCTAAAACGCTTACCTCAGAATAGAAGCGCAAATCAAAACTAAGAAAGTGCCTATTAGTTCAACTGATGGCTGATGTGTTTTTCTCCTCTGTTTTACTTAGCTTGAATTGTTGAATGACTCCTGCAGCCACTGTCTTTTAAATTTAATCATAGGGCTTTTATTCGCTTGGCCTTGCCAAATCCACCAGGAAGGTACCAATGGGGGCAGTGCATCTTCTATTATGAGGCACAACTGCACAAGCGCCTTGAATGAAAGGTGCGTGCCTCACCTAAGGGGAAGTACCTTAACCAGAAGAAGGGGCTGGACCCTTTTTTTGTCCTGACTTAGTGTATTAGGCTAACTTCACTGGATGTATTTATAATTACACATAGTTTTTTTATCTTTGTTGTATGGTATGTGTTTTGGTACTTTTCTCTTTTTAAGATCACTTTTTTGTATATTTAATTATTTAAAGTTCTGACTTGTTTTCTCTTTAAATTGCTAGTTGGGTACAATTCTATTATTTTCGGGATTTGTTGATGAAGTTTTACGATTTTATTAATATGATTCTTGCCACTAATGAGTAGCAATTCTGTTTATCTTGGTCATATGTAGAGGTGTCAATTTGGCCAATGGTCCATGGGCCAGTCCTAGCCCACTCCTTGCTAAGCTGCCTTTTGAAGGGGGCCCCAATGAGAAGGCCAAAAAAAAGCCCAAACCTCCAAAGTCCCCTCTCAAGTGGGTTAGGGCCAGGGTCATGGTGAGTTTGGCCCACTAAAATACTTTAACTAATTCTTAACAACAATATTTTGAGTTTGAGTCATAGATGGAGTCAAGTCATCTCGGCTTGACCCGGACAAAAGGTCGAGACTAGCTGATCGGGCTAGGCCGAAGCAAAGACCGAGACAAGCTGGCTTGGGCCGAAGGCCGAAATGTACCTTCCTGGGCCAATGGCCAAGACGAGCCAGAACAGTTTGGATAAACAGTGGAGAAAGGCCCGGTCGGGGTGACGAAAGACACGGGCCAACTCAGGTCAACGAATGAGACATGCCAGGCTAGGCCCACAGTTGATACGGACTGGCTCGAGTCGACGATTGAGACAGGCCGATAGTTGAGATAGGTCAGGCGGACAATCAAGACGGGGCAACTCGGGACCAGGGTTGAGATAGACTAGCTTGAGCCCATGATCAAGAAGGGCCAGTCTAGGCCCATGATCGTGACGAACCAGGATGACGACTCGCGACTGAGACGGGTTGGGCCAACGATCGAGATGGTTTGTACCGGGTCAACAGTCGAGACAGGCTGACAATTGAGACGGGTTGGCCTAGGTTCATGGTAGAGATGGGTTGGTTCAGGCCCACGCTTGAGACCGACCGATCTGACGACCAATATTTGTCGAGTCGGGCCGATTTACGAGACTAATGGTGCAAGGTCGATTCTTGAGACAGACAGGCCAACCCAATCCAAAATTTTAATAATATATTTAAGAAAATAATATATTTTTCATGTTTAAAAAGGAAGCCCATGGGCTGGCCCTATGGGCTTTTTGGCCCTATGGGTTTATTAATTGGGAGCTTTTTGGCCTTGTGGGTTTTTTTGGCCCCAACCCATGTGGGCTAGGACCAAGCCCTGTGGGCTGGGTCAAATTGACATCTCTAGTCATATGTGTGCACATTTTGTTTGGGGTCTTATTGCGGTTTTTATCTTTCCTTTTTCCTAACGACAGCTTATATGACATGTAGGCGCTCAAGTTGAGTGATGATCTCCATCTCAATGAAGTAGATTCTGTTCGTTTGCTTGTATCAGCTAATCAAGAGGTAGACTTCAACTTTTTATTTGCTTTATATACATTAACAGAGTTAATGGCACAAACAATGGATGGCCATATGATTTGGGTACATAAATTTTTTATTTTTATTGTTACCTGATTCATCATCATTTGCTATTGATTTTAAATTGTGGTTTTAGTAAAGAAAATAATTCATATAATTTTATTAAAATTAAGAACTGAGTGGAAATGTTGAAGGTGGTTTAGTTTAGAGATGAGTTAGTTTTAGTTGTGGTTATTTAGTGCATTTAATTTTCCTGGTTTTATGTTGGACTGAGAAACCATGATCCCATGAATGATATTGTCAATACATGTGCATCTTTTTTATTTAATTCTTTGCTTTGGTTTTATCTGTAGTGGGGCTTAATGGGAAGGGAACCACTGGAAATTTTACGGCTTGCGGCAGGACTCTGGTACACAGAGAGAAGAGATTTGATAACAGCCCTCCATTTGCTCTTAAGGGTATTTTTTTTCTGTTTAAGGAATCATTCAAGTTCATTTGGCCATTATTTAATTATTTATCTTGTGGTTAATACCTCTGTATTGTTTTCTTGGCAGGCTGTGGTGCTAGATCAGGGACTGCAAGATGATATATTGGTAGACATTCAGAAGTATCTAGAAGATCTTATCAGTTCTGGACTTAGGCAGCGGTTAATTTCTCTTATCAAGGTTTGATTTGTAATGAGTATTATTTAATGTTTTGTTCTGTAACTTCCAAGATTATATTCTGATTTATGGTAAAGCCTCTTAGAAGGTGGGTATTGTTTATTGCCACTTTCAAGGAGAGGCAAGCTATTGTCAGAGTTGACCAGATGTTCTTCATATAGTGGCTTTAACAGACTTTGCCTGAGTTGTGGCTTACATCTGTTAAAGCACTTAAAATTTAACATAATTGGTCGTAATAATTAATATTTATACATTTGTAGTGATTTGGTTTAAAAATACTTAAACATACTTTTTCATACTGTAACTAATTGAAGACATTTTTTGATGCACAAGTATGTGTCAGGTACGCTGGGGTTGATTACTATGTTAATTGTCTCTTGAAAGAAACATGATCGATAAACTATCTAATCTTATAAGCATAATAGGATTGCCAAGTTAACAACCAATGTGGTGGTTTATTTTCTTAATCTTGACTAGAGTATCTTATATATGATGCTATGTGAATATGTAACTTTTGGATTAACCTTAATTGTAAACATAGTTTTATATAAGAATTTGCTTTCTGAATGTAGGAACTCAATAGAGAAGAACCTTCTGGTTTGGGTGGTCTTCAGTGTGAGCGCTTTATTCTTGATTCAAGAGGTTCTCTTGTGGAGAGGCAGGCAGTGGTCTCTAGAGAGAGACTTATTCTTGGGCATTGCCTTGTCCTTTCTATTCTAGTTGTTCGGACAAGTATGTTTAGTGGTCTTTCTTGTCTGCTGAGGCTTTACTTGGTTTATTGTATTTTTGTGACAGATTATACTTCTTGAATACTTGATTAATATCATGAAAGAAAGTTCATCGACAATCTCTGTTTTCAGGTCCAAAGGATATAAAAGATATTTTTTCTGTTTTGAAAGATAATGCTTCTGAAGTTAGTGAGATCAATACCATTGTCAAACATCAGGTGCATTTCTATACTAGCCGAGCTCAATTTTATATGTTTGTTTTTTGGTAGAAGATTAGAGTTATGTTTTTAACTCATAATTTCTTTGGCATTAAAACTATCCAACCAATTTCTCATGGTAAGAAGTTGTTATTCAGGGTACAAATTTCATTCGTCTTCTTTTTGAGTTCTGTGCTGTATGATTAGGTTCACTGTCTGGCATGCTAGACCTCATATTGTTTGTTAGTGTTAACTTTATTTTGTCATTTCCAAGAATCATTTCCTTAGATGAAAGGTATAAATAGAGGCATGCTTTTTGCAGTTTTTCCAATATCCGTTACTAAAATGATGATAAATGTATTCAATGGTTGTTATCTTCATCTCTAAATCTATTTGGTGAAACTAATGATCTGAAAATGAAGAAATTTGTCAGCTTTTACTATAATTGAAAAAAAATTGATGCAGAGTTGAAAAAAGGATAGAAGGAAGAGAGGATATATGTAACTGAAGAAATCTAATCCAATGCTATTAAAATTTTTGTAAAGATCACATACTCATATGATACAATGGTTTTCTTGCCTAATCATGTTCAAGATTTGTTGCGGGACTGTTTTTCTGTAAGATTCTTAATGTGATCTACCTGATCCAAGGTCATGCAATCTCCGCGGACTTGATCTTCCTCTGGATTTTAAGTGAATCCCATTTAACCTGACCCTGTTTCTCATCTCAGCCTTAACTATTGCTTGATTTGTCTCTATCATAATATAACAGGGATCTTCTTATTGTCGTCTTTGTCTAACACTCTTGAAGCTTTTGCTTGCTTATTCTGACATAAGTACTACTCCTAGTTTCTTCTTATTGTCTTCTGCTGTCGCACTTTTATCTTTGTTGTGGATTATGAACATATTATCTGTCTGATTTTGTCTCTCATTCTTTGTGATAGGAAACTCCTTTTATGCTTTGATTTATCGTGGTTGTAACTTGAATTCATCCATTTTTTGCCTAGAGGCTGTTATGAAATACCAGCATAATTTGTAAAATACAAGCTTACTTTCCTACAATTACATACACTAGTTTTACTTATTTGTATTTATTACATTATGTTATATGATATATATATATATCACGTATGCATATATAGGGATAGATAAATAGATAGATAAAGGGCATATGAGGTTTGGTGTAGATATTTTTGAGAACTATTTTTCCCCTAAAACTTCCTCTAAAATTTTTATATTATTTCTGTGAATAAACTAGTCAAACCACCAATACCCTAACTGCATTCTCAAAACCAACCACGTTTATTAACCTTTTAAATATATATATATATATATATATATATATATATATATATATATATATATATATATGTTAAAATACTTGAATGGTGTATTTTAATATTATTTATTCATGGTTATGAAATTAACATATAGTTATCAAGAATCCCTGATCTGCAGTGTCTTAACTCATAATATCAAGTTATGCATAAGTCACGGTTGGAAAATTAAGTAGTTATACATATTAATGAGTACAAGGAAACTTACCCATATAAATCCATGGATTTTTTTTTTTTTGGTTTTACTTTAGTTCAGTTTGTCTTTTGCGTTATTTATATCACCTTTTCACATGCATATCTGTATGTATAATTTTCCTATTTCAGTCTTATTGTTATCCTTAAAATTATGATCTTTCATCCGATCCTGTGTAAGATCTTTATTTTGACAACATTGATTTCAAAATATACTAATTGAGCCAGCAGATTGCTTAACTTGGTACAAACTTTTTTCCCCTTAAATTAAAAAACAAAAAAATGCCCTTGCTATGTGTCTAATTCATCATTCAAATATTTTGTATTTTGTTCAGAATCAGCAGTTAGATTGGTGATGTAAAAATGAGTAACTTTTTTTTTTGTGTATTTTTATTTCATAATTTTTATGAGAATGATAAGTTTGATTTTTGAAAAGGTTAAAATTGAATATTTTGAGAGATACATGCTTGTACTTCAGTTGCAAGATGCACTTTTTTTTCTATTCTGTCCGACTTGACTCTCTTTGCTCATAAACTTTTCCTCATGTGTTTCTCTCTTATAATTTTCACTTTGTTATTGCAGATTACCTTCTGTCTTCTGTTTGCCCTTGTCATTGCGTTTGTTTCAGATGGTTTGAGTACAGTGCCCGATAAAGCATCTGTCCTTTCTTCTAATACTTCCTTCAAGCACGAATTTCATGAGCTTGTAAGATAAAAGATAATTGCTGTTTTCTCTGTACTAATTGTTTACAATATCTAATATGAAAATGGAATAATTTGAAGTTTTTTAATGCTTTAAGCTAATGGCTGCTGGAAATGATCCAATTGTTGAGGGATTTGTTGGTGGCGTAAGGCTTGCTTGGGCGGTACATTTAATGTTGATACAAGATGGTGCTGTAACAAGAGAGACAATTTCAAGTGGGTCATCAAACGAACTGGGTTATCTTAGTCAATGCTTGGAAGTCATTTTCTCAAATAATGTTTTTCAGTTTTTACTTGATAAAGTTCTTCGTACTGCTGCCTACCAGGTATATTTCTATGCTATTTTTTATTTTTGTTTTCACTTTTTGATACAAAATATATTCATTGAGAGGGCAAGGTATTCTTCATGTGGTAAAAAGGGAAAATAAAACAACACGTGAAAAGTGAAGAGAAGAATGGAGCAAAGCTTTTTCTCAATCTTTCTGTATATTTGTTAATAAAATACTTATAAAAGTAAATTTGCTTTAATTTCCAAAAGACTAGCACTTCAATTATCTAAATGGAAAGTCTTTTTCTCCACTGTATATTATCTTGAGTTATACGTAGTTTTTTTTTTCTTTTAGGAAAAAAATGTTCACTCTTTCCTCAAGCACATAATAATATTTTTTTTTCAGTTTTCAAATTTCAATGTTATTATAGTATTTTTATTTCTACTATTTTTTTTTTGGAGGGAGGAGAAAAAAATCAGAACTGCAAAATGTTATTGATTCTTTTGTCAAGGATATGTTGCAAAAGACATCAATTCCTATTCTTTTACTGGTTGTTAATCCTAATTAACTTATGGAACATATCAAAGAGAAACATGAGGAAATATCAAAATCTATTCTTAGAGTTCATTTGAGATACTCCAAAATATTTTTAAGACGCTGTTTATATTATGAGCTATTTGACGGAGTTGTTGAAAATAATAGACTCAAGATTAAGAGAAATATATGTTTTTGGAGGTCTTGAAAGATCCCTCTTATGATCTTCTATTTATATTGATAGAAATCTGATACAATGAGAAGATGAAAGATCAAAAGACTGCATTAGACTACTAGGTACGATACTAGGTACAACTCATAGTTACAACAGGAAGTAATTCCCAACACAACTGCTTCCTACTCTAAATTTGAATACTTGTTCTAACAAATACTTATGTGTCAATATTATAATATATGTGCCAATATTGATTATTCATATTGTGATCTTTGTGAGGGTGTAGATCACCCTTTGGAAAGTTATCCCGGATGAGATTGTTTCTTTGAATTCTTTTTTGTTTTGTCTTCTATGCACCAAAATGTTAAGGTTCTCTAGGAGTATACTACAAGTCATTCTAGCTTTTGGAATTTCTGCAATATCACTTAATTGGATTTCTGTATTTATTGTAACTTTTCATGGATCATGAATATTAAAGTCTGCTTGTTATCTTACAGACGGAAGATGAAGATATGGTCTACATGTACAATGCTTATCTGCACAAACTGATTACCTGCTTTTTGTCTAACCCTCTAGCAAGAGACAAGGTCAATTAATTTTTCTATCTGTACTTATGAACCAGCATATTTTTGGTTGACTGAGTACACAAATTTTTGTAGGATTTCGTTTTGGTTCTCAAGCCACTTGATCATTGTTAACTACTGTTTTTAAGCCTCTTATCTCTTGTATAGCAGTTGAATCATGAAATTATTGTCTGATATGTCATGATTATAGGTTTTGTTATTTCTAACTTCATTATTTATATTTGCCTTGTTCTTTTTGTACCCGTGTATATACTTACAATATTTTGGTTGTATTTTAGTTCCATTAAAAATAAGTTGAATTTGACATTTAAAGTTGTTTTTTCTTTTCTCATTTTTCTTTGGATGATTCCTCATTTTTTTTACCTAGTTTCGATATAATGACAATGTAAGGTCCCATAGATCACTTTCCAATTCTTTTCAGGTTTTGAATGTGATGGTTAGGAAATCCGGATGGTGACTGTATATGTTCTCTTGGCCTGAATATTACTGGACAGCACCTGCATCTTTTAGCTCTTTCATATTTTTTTCTCTCTTTCCAATCATAGTTTAATTTACTCTTTCCTTTCATATTTTTTTCTCTCTATCTTTGTCTAGTTCTTTTTGTGCATTGAATTTGTTTTAAATTTTTTCAATTGTAAATACATGTGGCTGAAGATTTTGTTTGGATAGTTATTGCAAAATATATTTTTATCCACACTGGTGTATCTTTTTATATTCAGAATATTTAGTTCTGTACTTATCTTTTTGAATATTATACATTTTTGCAGATAAAAGAAACGAAGGAGCGATCTATGAGTGTGCTTAGTCCATACCGAGTTGTTGGATCTCATGATTTTGCACAAGACACTAATTCTAGTTCTCTTAATGGCCCTTTGCCATTTAATTCAATCTTGGACTTTGTGAGCGATATTTATCAGGTCAGTTTGACCAAATGGTAACAAAACATGAAATTTTTCTTTTCCTGTGAGCAATCAGTGCAGGTTTGTAATAGATCTGGCGATTTATTTTTGTTGATGACAGTTTAGATGTTCCTTTTCCCTGATAACACTACTATATATTTCTTTAGAAAAAAAGTCTGTTCAAGCTGTGGTTGTATGTTTATATAGGGTTTGGATGCATTGTTGTATTAGGCTTATCAGATTAAAGTAATGTGCTTGTCTGATTTTTAAGGCTTTTCTTTTCAATCATGACCTTTAATGTTGTCAAGTTATCAGAAAGAACCAGAACTCTTGTCTGGCAATGATGTATTGTGGACATTTGCAAATTTTGCTGGAGAGGACCATACAAATTTCCAAACGCTTGTGGCATTCCTGAATATGCTGAGCACCTTGGTGAGGATAAAGTTTTTTACTATCTATGGTGTCTTAGGTTTTCTTTTCAACCATTCTTATATGACATAATTTTGGGAAACTGCTTTCTAGGCTTGCAGTCAAGAAGGTGCTTCAAAGGTTTATGAGTTGCTGCAAGGTAAAGCATTTCGCTCAATTGGATGGAGCACTTTATTTGAATGCTTAACAATTTATGACGAGAAATTCAAACAGTCTCTTCAAACTGCTGGAGCTATGTGGCCTGAAATTCAGGAGGGGGATGCTAAAGCGCTTGTGGCATACTTAAATGTTCTGAAGAAGGTTCAAGTTTATCTATTTTCTTGTGTCAGCTTAGCTTATATTGAATCCCTTAGACGCCCAAACTTGTCCTTGCCAAAATAGAAGTTAATAAATTATGTTTTTGTCCAAATGTTATGTATGATAATGAATTGTTTGTTATTCTGTTAGTGGTAAGTTAGTTAATAGACAGCTGTAAATGTATCTTTTTATTGAATTTGTTATCTCTAGCACAGTATATAAGTGTTCTTCTCTGTAAATCCTAGTAAGAAGGGAAAAGTATTCAATAAAAGGTCCTTGGTTCAAGTTATTTTATGTGCCGTGTCTAACATTTCATTGTTGCATGGGACTTTCCCCTTGTAGTTTTATTCAATTGAAAGGACCAACATCTTTACTATGCGTTTGTTGTATATACAGGTTGTAGAAAATGGGAATCCAACAGAAAGGAGAACCTGGTTTCCTGATATTGAACCACTATTTAAGCTTCTTAGTTACGAAAATGTGCCTCCTTATCTTAAGGTAAATGGCTGTATCATGATGTTCTTACAAGAAAATTAAAATATAATTAGGTTCTTGATTTTGTTTAGAGCTTGTACTTCCAATGGAAGTGTTTGAACGGTTTATTTTCTAAAGAGAATACTTTTTGATGTAGGGTGCTCTGAGGAATGCAATAGCCACATTTATTCAGGTTTCTCCAATACTGAAAGATAGCATCTGGACCTACCTTGAACAATATGATCTGCCAGTAGTTGTTGGGCCTGATATCCAGAACAGTTCACAATCTATGGGTACTCAGGTTGGTATATCTGATTGATGAAGAATTAATCTCTAATCACCATCTTAGAATTTTTTCCTTCTAAACTATGAGAACCAACTGTTCTAGAAAGTATGGGTTTGTTTGAAATGTTAGTTTGGATAAAAATGTTCTTTTTCTATTCAGTATTCTTACAAATTTTTTTAAGATATTTAGATGTTACATTTTTTTTGCTGGCTTCCTCATAGATTAAGTTTGTTAATATCTGTTAGTTATTATGTTAGTAAGTTAGTTATAGATATTAGATTCTTTGTTGGGCTTAGATATAGAAATATTGAGGCAGATCGTCTGTAATAATAATTAGGGAATATTAGGGAAATTGAGAGATGGATAACCTTTTCATTTCTTAGAAAATTTGGGTCTTTGGGCACTGGTGGGTGTAGTTCCATGATGTTCCTGCCACGTGTTCTATTCCATACATGATGGGCCGTCAGGCCCAACTTCCACCAAACCCAAATGGGCCATATTGAATCCTTATTGAACTAAAGACTGTTATGCATGAGGCACCGAGCTTTTAGCCCTTCTTCCAGTACTATGCAGTTTGTTCTCCAAAATGGCCCGGCTGTTCTGTGAGTGGATGCCTTATTTATGTTTAAGGCTATAGTTTCAATGGCATAATGAAGTTCTATTCTGTCTCTTTAAAATTTTCTCTATTGTTATTCATTGGATAACCACGGATAATTTTAGTAGACCTTGCTGCACCATCAGTTCTTTTTAAGGTCTTGATGCTTTCATTGCGCAATGTCTGCCTCCTAAGAATAGAACTAAAGATATGGAAGAACCCTCCAGCCAGTTAGGAATGAACTCACAGGTACAATACAACTAATGATATGGAAGAAGCACTCTGACCAATTAAGAATAAACTGACCGAACTTCAAACTCAACTTGAATATGAACAGCTTAGTGATAGCTGTCATGCTAGGATACAACAATCAACATATTCTTGCCATGAAGCCTTTCAGTCTGTCCTAAGATTTTCATGGCCACCTCACTGAATCCAAACCCTTTCTACCACAGGACTCATCACTTTGGGACCCGCATCCATGGAACCCTTAACCACGCAAACCATGCCTTTCTCCACCCTTTCCACCACTACTTCCCTCTACAACCAACACTCTGCCCCCATTTCCCACCATCAACACCAATAATCACCACATGGTGACACCTATACTTTTCTGGGCCCCACAACCTTTTCCTTGTTCTCCATTAACACAGTAATCAAACGACACTCTTGAAAATGCTACAATTAGATAGTTGTAGGATAATCTATATTAAGTTTTTTTTTAGTACTTATTTTGAAATTTTCCGACATCGATAACACTGTTTCTAAGATGATCAAGTTCCTTCGTATAGTCTTTTGTTCGATGCATTGATAAATAACACAAAACAAAGACAATATGTTTGGCAAAAGAATCAAGAAACACAAATCGAATTCAAATGGGATGTGAGTGGGCTCTGTTAGAGCTAGGCAGGTAGGCTACGTCTGTTGATACTAGAGGTGGCATGTTGACCTTGTTTCTGTGATTATGACTGGACTAAAGTCTATTATGCATGAGAGGTAATGTGCATAACCCTTTTTTTGGTACACTGTAGTGAGTTTCCCTAAATGAGCCAGTTGATTTCGGAGTGGATGCCCTATTCATGGTTAAGGCTACCATTTGAAGGACACGTTGAAGTTATATCTCTTTAAAAAAAATATGTTGTTATTCATAGGGTAACCCTAGTGTATGTACCCAGTGCGATAGTCAGTTATTCCTATCTGCACATTTGAGAGTTCCTCTAAATTGTTTATAGTAAAGATACCAAGTTTTTATCAAAAGAGCTCGACAAAGAGAACAGTTTGTTTCATAGGAAATAAACTTTTCCAAACAAGTGTCAAAAGTTTAAAATGGTAAGGGTTTGTATGCTAAGAAGCACCTATAAAAAAGTATTGTAAAACAAGGAATGGTTTTTCTTATATTTGTTAACCGGGATGACCTAGTGGGTCTTGAGGTTTATTGGTATATTGAAAAGCCAGAATTGTTTTGTACTCTTATTCTTTTACTGTTTTGCTTTACATTTTTGTTTGAACTGTAGTTCTGTAAACTAACCACAAAATATATTGAAAAATTAATTATATACTAGGCTCATCCTTTTCTTTTAATTTTATCTGACTTGTTATCGCTATCATTTTATTCATATGTTTCTTCCATTTCCCCTTATATTTCTCCTGTTTTTTGTCATCACAATCATGTACTTTCTCTTTCTCTCATGAGAAAATGAACTTGTGAATATGACAGGTTTATGACATGCGATTTGAATTGAATGAAATTGAAGCAAGGAGAGAACAATATCCTTCAACAATATCTTTCCTTAATTTGATAAATGCTCTTATTGCAGAAGAAAGTGATTTGTCTGACAGAGGGCGGAGGTACTGTATACACTGTGTATTTCAAATTTGAGTGAATTTTATATTCATGTTTTTTTCTTGGTCGTGCACTTGATGTCTGAAAACTATTTGTTTTTCAGATTTATTGGAATCTTTAGGTTCATCTATGATCATGTTTTTGGACCATTTCCTCAAAGAGCCTATGCAGATCCTTGTGAAAAGTGGCAGTTGGTTGGTGCCTGCCTTAAACATTTTCACATGTGAGTGATTCTGTTTTCTTGTTTCTAGAAATAATTGGAATATATCTCTTTTGTTTATTTGATATGGTTGTATTGATTGTTGGATCTATTGGTTTTTGTTACTCAGTTATTTGAGTTGTATTGAGACGCCAACATAACTTTTTTGTCTTTAATTTGTTTGAAACTGATCTCTGTAATGAAAAACTATGAGCAAGCTATGGTATATACTCTTGATTATAGATTTAGAATGTTATTTGATGAACACAAATTGGCAGGGTATTGAGCATGTATGGCATCAAGGATGAGGATTATGAGGGTGTAGTTGATCAGTCACGACTTACAGCAACTAAAGAATCATCATCACTTCAGACACAGCTCCCAGTCCTTGAGTTGCTCAAAGTATGTGCTCTTCGTTCTCTTGTTATGGCGTGTTAAACATATGGGCAATGTCTGTAATGTTTTTATTCTAATGTATCAGAATATTGTATATTGCATTGCATGATCTGTACAATAGAAATTGAAAAAATGAGAGAAAATAGATTGATGAAAAAGAATTATTACTTTTAAATTTATGTTATATTATAAGTGGTATAGAAAATACCCATTATATTGGGTGAGATATCTAACCAACTATCTAACTAACTGAAAGACATTTTTCTTACAGCTGTTACACTAACAAATTTAGAGCAGTTATAGCTAACTAATACAAAACTCAACATACATATTGGCTATCTAAGATTACTAAAAAGGAAGAAAATAAGGAATACAAATTTAAAACTGAAGAATGACTGAATAATATCTCAAGACTGATGATTATCATCCTGGATTTTGGATTTGTTAGCTGTATGTTATATTATAACGAGTCTCATGATAGATCAATACTTGTGTAGTTATGATTTTTGAGCAACTATCAGCCGTGCAAATTTACTGGCTATTGGGAGTTTTATAGCTTTCAATATTAAAAATTCAGCAAATGTAGTATTGATACAAATTATTGTGCTGTTGGGAATTTCATGCCTTTAATTTTACCAGTTGATATGGAATAATTTGATATGTTTCAGGATTTCATGAGTGGAAAAACTGCCTTTCGGAACATAATGAGTATTCTTCTTCCAGGGGTGAATTCCGTTATTGCTGAACGTAGCAGTCAATTATATGGGAAGCTTTTAGAGAATGCAGTGCAGCTTTCCCTTGAAATTATAATCCTTGTCTTTGATAAAGATTTACTTCTTTCTGATTATTGGCTTCCTCTATACCAGGTAACTCAATTTTCTAAATAGTACCCATCAAATTGTTTTCACAAGTGTGTGCATGAGTAAGAGAAAGAGAGAAGAATTGAATTTTTAAAGCTCTTGGATCAAGTTTTTCCCTGTTTTTACTATGAATAAGAACAAATGAGACACACTGAAAGATCCATGGTGCAAGAGATAATTAGTTGTAGGAAAGTTGTGATAGAAAGAGGAAGTAACATCCGTAGGACTTACAACACCTGCATTCTAACACTTGCGGTAGCTGGTTACTCAGATACAGCTTCTCAACAAGAGGCTTTCCTTTCTAACAACACACACAAACACTCGTGCGGGAGTTGTATGTATGTATTGATAGATTGATTTAAAGTTGCATGTTTCATCGTCTTCTCTTGTTTGAGTTTCTCAATTTACTGATAGTGTGTGGAGTCAAGGTGATCTGGTTCACTATCTATACATGATTTTGTATTTTTCTATTGAATTATTAACATTCTTTTTGTGGTGTCAATAGCTTTTAAAGGTTTGGTTGGGACATTGGTCCTATAGGATGCTGTTATTTCGAAGTGATACTAACCGTTTACTTTGTTTAAATGTAAATCAAATATCTTTTCTACTGGTAAGCTATGTATGTAGCTTCATAGTTTAAATATATCTTATCCTTTATTGATAATCTTTATGCAGCCATTGGATATTATACTCTCCCATGATCATAATCAAATAGTGGCCTTGTTGGAGTATGTCAGATATGATTTTCAGCCAAAAGTTCAGCAATCCTCCATTAAAATCATGAGTATTTTAAGGCATTTGAATACCTTTCCATTTTCTTTTTTTCAATTTGTAATTTTTTATGTTCTTCTGCTGTTCTGAATATCATTACTTAATCTGTATTTTGTTTTTTTGAGTGACAGCTCCCGCATGGTTGGGCTTGTTCAACTATTGCTAAAATGCAATGCTTCAAACAGCTTGATAGAAGACTATGCAGCGTGCCTTGAGTTACGGTCAGAAGAGTTTCAAAATCTTGAAAATAGCAGTGATGATCCAGGCATTCTTATTATGCAAGTTAGTCCTCATTACTATCAACTTTTTGTTTTGTTTCCTCTTTCCTAGTGTATAATCTTCCTAAAATGGTTTTTGTTTGCATCTGCCTTCTATGTTTCAGCTTCTAATTGACAATATCAGCCGGCCAGCTCCAAATATCACTCATTTGCTACTTAAATTTGATCTAGATACACCTATTGAACGAACAGTTTTACAGCCTAAATTTTATTACAGGTTTTTGTCTACTATTTCATGGTGCTTAATATCTTGATTGTGGAGAATGTAACTTTTCCCTTATAATATTATTTGCAGTTGCTTGAAGGTTATTCTTGATATTCTGGAAGAGCTTTTGAAGCCCAATGTTAATGCATTACTTCACGAGTTTTGTTTTCAGGTCAGATGTTATTTATCTAATGCACTATATATCTAATATAAGGGAGAGTTGGAATTTTTACATCTTCCCCAGTATTTGTGATTTTTTCTAAAAGGATTCTGACTTTTTGATTGATGCAGCTCCTTTATGAACTGTGTGTAGATCCGGTAACATGTGTACCAACAATGGATCTGTTGTCAAATAAAAAGTACCAATTCTTTGTTAAGGTTAACATTCTGTTTGATTTATTTGATTACCTTTTTTCGCTCTAGTTGTTTATGATTATTGCTCAAACTTCCTTGCTAAAATGCAGCACCTTGATACAATTGGGATAGCTCCGCTTCCTAAAAGGAATAATAACCAGTCACTTCGTAACAGTTCACTTCATCAGGTTTTCCATTGTACTTTCTCCTTCAAATCATCTGTAAATTTAGAATTCTCTCAAAACTTATAGGATGCTGCCAATTGTTGTAAAAAAGTTTCAAACTGTGTGTTCAAACAAAAAGTGGCTGTTGTGTAGTAGTGAGAATAACAAGTGAGTTTTTCAAAACTAGATCAGCACAAGACAAACTCATTTGAACAGAACTATATGTGCTGGACATACCTTTTGGATTCTATGTTATAATTCATACATTGATAAACACTTTCAATCTATTTATAGAATTGTATATGTTTTGAATGTATTGTGTGTCTAATGCAGACCACACAATATGTATTTTATATTATTGAATAGAATCAATTACAATAAAGACACTTAATAATTAGGAATCAATCGTACTAATTTCCAAGATTATATAACGATTGATTTTCTAGAAATATGTAATAGCTGATTATATTCTAACCCTCCCCCTCAAGCTGGGGCATATATGTCATAGGCCACAAGCTTATAACAACTGATTATATTCTTTCATCGAAGACCGGGTTTGATGCAATGTGAACTGGAACTTGATTGTCACAAATAAGCTTTGTCTCATGGATGTCCCCTATTTTTAGTTGTAGTAGTAGTTGCCTAAGTCACAAGCTCACAAATGGCTGCTGTGATGCATCTTCATTGAACACATTATGCACTTGTTGTTTCTTATTGACATTTCTGTTGTCTATTTAATATTTTTTTTTAATGATATTAATTTCTGGGAAGGAATAGAATTGAAGTATGTCAATTGTACAGTGTGCCTGTAAAGGTTGGATTTGATATAGGTGTTTTGTTTCATTGCGTTCCCAGAGAGCGTGGCTCTTGAAACTCTTAGCTGTTGAACTACACGCTGGTGATGTTAGTAGCTCCAATCATAGAGAAGCGTGTCAGACAATCCTCTCTTATCTTTTTTCACATGGTATCAAGGACATTGGTGGGGGCCAGGCCATGTATCCATTTTTGCATCATGATACTTCTCAAAATGCTGCTCTAGGAACTGTCAGCAAGAGTAAGGTACTGATAGTTACATGCTTCATTGTTCCCTTGATATTATGTGCTAACATATCACATCACATGCATGTCTTGGATTCTTTATTGTTTATTACAATTCGCTTGATTTTATGGGCTAACATATCTGTGAACTTTATTGTTGGGTTCTTCAGTTTTTGTGATAGGCTCATAAGATTATTTTTCTTGTTGCTGGTGGATGTAGGGAATCATATTGACAAATTCGTGAAATTCAATTATGTCAATTATGGCATAACTTGAGAAGAATTATGAGAGTTAAATGGTGAATGAGCGGGGCAGAACAGAGGATAATCGAAACATCTTGGCTTAGTGATAGTTAAAGGGTCATCATGGCTCGATATAGATGAATTTAATGATATAGAAAATAGGGAGGGTCAAATTAGACTATTGAAAACCAATGTAAAATTCATGTACAGCCCAAACATGGATCATTTGCGACAAATTGTATGTATGAACATGGTAGGTTGTTACATGAATATAACACCTTTTATGTCTTGAGAATAATGTTAAATAAGCTAGATCCATTAAGCCAATGCTTGGATGTAGTGTTAAATGGGCTTGGTACGTCACGTTTTTCTTGGATAGTTTGGGTAAATAAGCTAGATCAAATGTTCTCGATTAAGTTTGATACATGGAGTATTGGTTTTTTGACGGGGAAGCCATTAGATGTGGTGAACATGATTCAGAACGGGATTAACATCACTTGTCTTTGCCAAACTAAATTAGGTTGGAGAAAAAACTAATGTGCTTGACTCTATTATTTAAACTTTGGTTTACAGGAAAAGTTACATCAAAGAATGCATGAGTATTATTTCGGTTAAGAATTTGAAATGGAGTATTGTGAATTTAAAATGGATCGGGGACAAAGTTGTAAATGTGTTGGAGAGAAAACTAATGTCCTCACACTGCAGGATCTAAACATTGGTACACAGGAAAAGATGGATGGCAGAAGAACGTGAGTGTTATTGTGGATACGAATTGAAAGGAAAGGATGGTCATTGTAAAAGGATCAAGGACAAAATTGTGTCTTGAAAGTTAATTAGTGCAGGGATATTATCAATATTCATCCGTGCATATATGCATCACAGGTAGGATGAAAACCACTTTTGAAAGGCATGCTTTGGGAAGGTTTTGAGGGTTTGCTCAAAGTATTCTAAATTAGGAGGGATAGTATTGATTTCAAAATGTGACATGATTTTATGATTATGAATACTTAGAGAGAGGAGAACATTCAAGAAGGATTCTGCTAAAAGAAGTAAATTCTGATTTATTGATGGGTCTATAACAAAAAGGTCTTTATCTTTTACAAGATTGACGAAAAAGTATTGACGATTAGATTGAAACTTGCTGGTGTTTTTTTATTGATTGGAATAACATATAATTGAGTGTCTTGAAAAGTGTGGTGGAATGGAAGGGTGGTCGCATATCTTATATTTAGGTTTTACATGAAGACATGTATAAGTGGATAGTTAGTAGGGTGAGAACTACTAGTGGAAAGGTTAACTTGCCTACCTGGATAGGTTTATGTTCTCAGCCTTGAGTGTGTCTTTATATAAGTATTTGTTGAATGAACAAATCAAAGACAGATACAAGATTGTATCTTTATCGCTGAGGTGGAACTTTGTGAAAAAACATTAGGATCTAAAGATTTTGGCTTTAGTACTGTAGTAGTAGCACAGAGTCGGTGTATTACTATTTAAGAAAGAAATAAGGTGAGTTGGAGGTAAAGATTTGAAAAAAATTGTCATGTTAGGTTATATTTATAAATTAATATTTTTTCTTACGATGTAAATTCTTACAAGTTTACAGAGTTCCCATGAGTTTTATAATCTTGGTTGATGTTGGACTTTGAAGGGTCATAAATGGGAAAAGAAAGTAGTGTTGGGGAGTCTCAAATTGCTTACCTTAAGTCTTGGAGTGTGGAATGTTTGTTGGGCATCTTCACTTAATACCAATTGGTTTTAAGTTGAATTCTAACATGGTATCATATCCATTCAGGTTCTATCCTAATCAACTTTGTTGGGTCTGTTGTCACCCATTATCACCCATTATCAGGTTCCCCCTAGTCTCAAGCTTGAGATGTCTATTCCTTGGCAGGAGGAGGTATGATGAAGAGCTCACACAGATTAGAGTCAAGGCCAAATTATTGTATAAGTGGATGCAAATTCTACTTTCTAAGATATATTAAATCCTATAACTTATCTGGTAATCACCTACTAGTAGGCTCGCTTGATTCGACAGGTATTTGTGGAGGATGAGTGTTAGAAAGTCTCATATTAGTTTTGTGAGGTTGACTAGGACTTAAATTCTATTTCCTAAGATGGTATTAGATTCTATAACTTATTTGGTAATTACATACTAGTAGGTTTGCTTGATTCGACGGTGTCAACAACCAAAATTGTCAACAGGTATCTGTCTTACGTA
The DNA here is from genome assembly GCF_037176805.1 of Vigna unguiculata. Lineage (NCBI taxonomy): Eukaryota > Viridiplantae > Streptophyta > Magnoliopsida > Fabales > Fabaceae > Vigna > Vigna unguiculata. The sequence goes on from NC_140800.1 coordinate 6,811,894, forward strand.
GAAACTGCTGAGACCTGGCTGCTAACCAATTGTCACATAGTTTACTGATAGAAATTGAATGTAACGAGTTCCACATGGTTTGTGTGAATGCATTCTACCAGTTCTAATTGACACATCTTTATAATGACCCAAATTACCAAAGTCTTGTCACTTTTTTATCAGTCTTCTAAGTCCCCTAATCAAATTGACAAGACATAGTATTTAGGAAGTTGCACTAATTTACTCCTAACCTTGGCGATATTTCCCACGTAGTCTATTACGAGTCTGTGTACATATTGTGCATTCTACATTGTAAGGAATGAGAGATTATTTTCATTAAGAAATTCTTTGTAAATTATACTATTCTTCATTTTAAACTCCATCTTATACTTTCTTGCTAAATTCAGCGATTTTCTTTGAAATTCAGGTATTTGAATTGCTTGAAATCATCCAGTTTAGATGTCCAGATTCCACTACTAAGCTCTCAGATATTGTGGCTGGTATGAAATATGACTTGCCGGTGAGATACTAGTTCTTAAAACACAGTAAATCTATATTTTATGTATTTTAAGTATGGTAAGAATCCAGATGATATTTTACATTTTCATCTCGTTCTTGCCTGCCTTTGGGTGAACATTATTTAGGCAGAAGACATACTTGGAAATTCTGGAAATGATGGTGTGTACTATTATTCTGAGAGAGGTGACCGGCTAATTGACCTGGCTGCTTTCCACGACAAACTTTGGCAGGTTGATCTATTGTCCACTTATTAAATATTGATAATTTGTTATTGAAAATATTATCTTTAATCTTTATCCTGGGATTGTAGTTTTTCTTTAATAATTTTTTTATGAAGTTTAATTTGTTTTCTTGTTGCAGAAATACAATTCAGCTTACACCCAGGCAAGCAACATTGGAAATGAAGTTGAGCTAAGTAATGTTCGTGAGACAATTCAACAGTTGCTGAGATGGGGGTGGAAATACAATAAAAATCTTGAGGAACAAGCTGCACAACTTCATATGTTGACAGCCTGGTCTCAGATTGTTGAGGTCAGATCTTTCCATTTCGATTTCTCCATTTTTATTTTCCAATTTGCTCGTGCTTCCTTCTGTCTCAGTGCTCTTCTTTCCCTCTTCCACATCCTCAAACTGTTGCCTACAAACCCTTCTTCTTTTGCATCCTTCATAAAACCCATCTTTCTCTTGCCTGCAAATACTTCCACTTTTTTCAACAGCAGCAATCTGTGCCATGCTCACCTTCAACTGGATGACATTCAGCCCAAGTGAATTAGCATCTCTACCATTACATGTAGCCCAAGCCAATTGGCACCACAAACTGTAACGAACCCCACCATTGATCCTCCTTTCCTCTCTGGCTTTGTTTTATCTTTTCTCTCTCATGTTGCGGCTAGGACATGTGGTGGTGGGCATTGTGGAGGAGTGTGAGGAACAATGACAAAGTAAGGCAGTTGAGGGGGAACATAAGCTGACTAGGACAAATTAGAAAAAACTGAAGAAAATGAATGAAAATTTTTGGCCATTGAATTTTTAATGAGTTAATCAATAGCTATAAATTGCTTTCAAACAGTGGGAGTCCTAATTCACATTTCCAACCTCGGTAGTCTTATTATGTACATTCTCTAACATTGTGCTATTTTGTTAAGGTGTCTGCTTCTAGAAGATTAATAATGATTGAAGATCGAACTGAAATTCTTTTTCAGTGAGTTGCTACACTTTAGTGAAAAAGCAAAAGCTTTAACTTGTCATTGTTGATTTTCTCATTATTGGTGCAATTTATGTAACTGCTAAATTGTATTGGCAGAGTCCTTGATGCGTCTCTTAGTGCTTCTGCTTCTCAGGACTGTTCATTGAAGATGGCATTCATACTCTCACAGGTAATGTTGATGTGTTTATCAACAATTTGAGTCATTCTGTTTTTATTTGTAAGCTTTTCAGACAGACTGATTTATGTTTATATAATGTGAAATTTCTCTCAGGTAGCATTGACATGCATGGCTAAGCTGCGAGATGAAAGATTTTTGTTCCCTGGCAGTATAAGTTCTGATAATATTACATGTCTTGATCTCATTGTCGTTAAGCAATTATCCAATGGTGCCTGTCTGACTATATTGTTTAAGCTTATTATGGCAATTCTTAGAAATGAATCTTCTGAAGCACTTAGGAGACGGTATGTTTCGTGTTCAGTAACTATTTCTGGTTTTGTGGCTGTATACGATTTTGATTTGCAAACTTACACTTGCATGTCTTGTACAGTCAATATGCTTTCCTTCTTAGCTATTTCCAGTATTGTCAAAATGTGGTTGATCCTGATGTTCCATCAACAGTTCTTCAATTCTTGCTCCTTAATGAACAAGACAATGAATATATTGATCTTCCAAAGGTATAATTTCTTGAATTGTTTCCAAAATCAATATTATAATTTGATGGCAGATTAAAACTTCACTGCAACTTTTACTTTTTTTTTCCCAGATTGACAATGAACAAGCAGAACTGGCTCATGCAAACTTTTCAACTTTGAGGAAAGAAGCTCAGAGCATTTTAAATTTGGTTATTTTCTACCCTTACTAAGCTTTTCTTTTCTAAACGCATTATTAAGAACACAATTTGTTTTAGGGCTTCGAACTAGTTTTCTTTAATTTTGACATGGAATAGAGAAAGGATCGTGCTTATGCTTGTTGGAGATTATGTTGGGAAGTCCTTAAACCAATTAATTTTAGCTGAAATAATTGGACAGCTTCTATTCTTAAAGTGTGCCTTATATATATCTGTTAGACAAGGAGATGGACCTTGTTAAGACGGTCTTTTGAGGTTGAGTTAAACTTAAAGTCCATTTTCAAAATATTGTACAATATATATTACAAGGAGATGGACCTAGGACTTATATTGAATCTACTTTTGGCATTGATATAATACATTTTTTCTTCCAAAATGTCTATTGAAAACTATTATTTCTTTAAAATAGAATGAAACAAGGGCACATTTAAACATAATAAAAAGAGGTATGTGTTTTTATTATCTGTAGACAACTGAGTTTTAGTTAAGATTCCATCCTCACATTAGACTGCTGAAATATCAATTCCTTTTGCTTCCCCAACAAGATATGGTGTTATAGGGTTCTTTTGTCCATGTGCTATTATTGAATATAGAGAAAGTAGGGATTGAGATTAATTCCCTTGTGTAGAAAATACACATAGGTGCTGTATTTATAAATAAGATATTAAAGATATCTTAACAGCTATCATTCTCAAGTTCTGGTCTGTTTAGCATTAATTTTCAGAGTCTGTTTCTATTCATTTTTCTTATGTCAATTATTTATGACTTCAGTTAATTTAAAATTTTAGGTCATAAAAGATGCTACGCATGGTAGTGAACCTGGAAAGACAATATCACTTTATGTTCTTGACGCATTGATTAGCATAGATCACGAGCGCTATTTTCTGAGCCAACTTCAGAGCATGGGATTTTTAAGGTCTTGCTTTACAGCCATAAGCAATGTTTGCAATCAGGTGTTTGTTCTTTCCACCATAAACTGTTGCCTCTATTTTGAAACTTGACAGCTTTTGGTTCGGCATTTGTAGACTTTTAATTCCTGCAACTAACACATAATTCTTTTAATGGTTGTTTTGGTTCTCGGAATATCGTTATACTTTTTGTTTTATTTAAGTGGTTTCATCCATTTGGTACTGAGGGGAAATTTCTGATTTGAAAATTTAATAATCAATAGGATATCTTTTTATCTTTGTACTACATGATGTAGCAATTCATTGTATGTGTTGTGTAGTTATTACTGGTGTGCTTGGCAACTTGTATTACAATGTATGCTTTCATTTTTTTCTCATTGATATTGTATTTAGGTTTTAGTTAGAATTCATATTTTAAATGTATCTAATGTACATGAGCCAAGGCTGAAAGCTGGCATGTTTGGCAATTGTTTTTAATAAACAATGGAACTGTTTGTTTCATGTCATCCCTATTTCCCAGGAATCTGAGAATAAGAATAATTATTCTCGTCTTGAAGATTTCTTTTTAAATCAAAGGAATGAGTGCTATAATCACTATACAAGTTGCAAACTAACTAGGTTAGCTCTACAACTTGATCAATTATATGCTACATTCTTAGGAATATTATTAAAGGGAAAAGAAATAAAAAGTGGTGGTGGTGGCAAACTAAACCCACTAAGAGAAATGAAAGTGTGGAAGATCACACCTATCCAAACAAAAGTCAGAAACAATACAAGTAGGTTCACAAACAGATCTCAATCCGTAAGTTGCCAAACCATCATCATACCTATTTCTCTCCCTGAAAGTATGGGAAATTCTGAAGTGTATACTCGTCATGGACTCAAACATTAAGGCATTTGTTAGCTTCCAAGGCACAACGTTTCACATTAAGCAAGTAATGAGTCTCAATCCAAAGAACTCCATCCTTTATGTATAATTTCCATAAACTGATCAATGCCCATGATTAGAGTATGCCCCATCCGTATCACATTTGATCCATCCTCCAATCCACCTGAATAATATGTGATTTCCTTGGCCTGCAAAAGAAAGAAAGGGCCTTTATAATTTTGAATTCATCAATAATGGAATACATATTACCCTGTTTCCAAAGAACCAGAAAGACTAAATTCTGTTCTTACTATGCCAAATCTGTGCTATTAATAATAGCAGAAATCATCATTCTCACTACCAAATTACTCCAATTTCAATGAAGTTGCATAATTGTCTTAATGCTTTGAAGCCATTTCCTCAACCAATTGCAAATGGACAGGTGAGAAACAAATTATTGGCAGTTTTGAATATATATTTTTCAGAAAAATTACACGCAGGTTTTAAGTAGTTTGTGCTCCCATGGCAAGGGAGTGAGTGTTTCATTCTCGTGGGAACGAAAGTTATCGTCTACAAGAACCACTTATTCCCATGACATTCTTCTAACTTTCATTTTATTTTTAAAAATATTTTTCTAATAAAATTACTACGGAACAAGCATGTCTTTGGGATCCACCGAGAATTTTCCTTTAAGAAACAATGGAGAAAATCAATTGCAAGAAGATGAAAAATCCTCAAGAACTAAAGAGCAAAGTTAAAGAAAAGGAACTAAAGAACAAAATTAAAGAAAAGGAACTAAAGAACAAAGTTAAAGAAACGGAACTAAGAGCATGAAACATTTGCATATTGTGCCAATCATTCTGAAATTGCCATACCACTGTTTGGATTCAGTTATGAGGTATGGGACTTGTCCCACAATGGAAGTATGGTATTTTTGTGTGGATTCATACAAGGCCGTGTGCTCTTGAACTACGGTGGAAAAAATAATACTGATTTATTTTATGTCTGGTTCAAGGATGGCGGCAATCTTTCACTGGACTCTTTACAGAGGGCATGCACTTTTGAGGCTGAACTTGCTTTACTACTAAGAATCAGTCACAAGTATGGGAAGTCTGGAGCACAGGTACTGTTTTCCATGGGCATATTGGAGCATTTTTCATCTGGCAAGGCAATCAATTTACAGGTGAGGGAAATTTTCCTTGTTAATGCCACATCTACTTTAATTCGACTTACTGAACAGTAAAGAATCTGCAGGGAAGTTTAAGGTGGGTTGAGACAAGACTTAGAAGAGATGTGGCTGTGGATTTTGATAGGCAACGGATGATTATAACTCCAGTCATGAGATTAGTGTTTTCACTGACATCCTTGGTTGATACATCTGACTTTTTGGAGGTTGGCTTTTGTGTTCCATTTACAATATTTTTAATATGATATGAATTTTCCCTGCTACCCTGTTAGGGAACCAATCATTTTACTACATTCCCTGCCAGGGAAGTTTTATGATTATTTCAATTGTGATTGAATTTTATTTAAAAGGGAATCCAATTTTCGTTGCATTGATGAAGATGATGTTTCATTCCACCTCGTGTATGATATAGGTGAAGAATAAAATTGTTCGTGAGGTAATAGATTTTGTCAAAGGGCACCAATCACTCTTTGATCAGGTTCTCCGTTTAGACATTGCTGAAGCAGATGAACTAAGAATGGAGCAGATCAATTTAGTTGTTGGTATTCTTAGCAAGGTATTGTTCAATTATTTCTCTATATTTAAGAACCTTTTACAACAAGTGTGATGGTAGCTTGTCAGATTTAGTGTAGGTGAAGCCACAATATTATATTTACGTAAGTTACAGTATAATTGAATTCATTGAGAACTTTACCTTTTACATATCAGGTAAAGCGTGATCTTTTATTCCATGCACAATGGTGACATCATCGTAGTTCTAGCTGCAAGAGGCTTCAGAATTCTACTTATGTAGCTATGGTCGTTTCTTTTTGTTGCTTTACATTTTTTATTTTTATTAGGTTTGGCCTTACGAAGAGAGTGACGAGTATGGTTTTGTTCAAGGGCTCTTTGGTATGATGCGTGCTCTTTTCTCACGTGATTCAAAGATTCCTAGTTTTGCTCAATCAAGAGTATCGCCTGAGGTGAGTTTGTAGTTTTCTTAATTAATGTTAGGTTATGGGAAATAATATATGACATTATGCATACATAGTATTATTGATCCTAATCTTATGGTGATATTGCCTTCATGAATTATCAGAATCAGAGGAATTCAGAACTACGGATGTTTAATTTGTGCTACAGCCTGAGCTCTTACTTATATTTTCTAGTCATAAAGAAATCCCTGAGATTGCAGGTATATTATACATTCAACAGGCAGTTTTTTATTGACCTTGAACTATTTTCCCCATTCAGCTAGTGTATGTGCATTCTTTCCCTCTAAACAGCTTTGTTTTCTCTTGTAATTTTCTGTCTCAGCCTTCAGATGCCTCGTCCAGTTACCCTACTTCTGTTGAACTTCAACAACCTACATTGAGCTTGCTCAATTCTCTTCTTTCTTCTGTTACAACTGCTCTTGAAAGGGCAGCTGAGGAGAAATCCGTATTACTGAATAAGGTGCAAATGCAAAAAAGCTTGTCTCTTTATCTTCTACACTTGATTTTGTCTACGTGATTGCCTTTTTAATATGGATGTATAAAAAACACCTTATTCGCACATCTGCAGATCCGAGACATAAATGAACTGTCAAGGCAGGAAGTGGATGAAATCATCAGTATGTGTGTCCGGCAGGACACTGTTTCATCTTCAGATAACATACAGAAAAGGTAAGTCATTTGACTGAGGTCTTTAATTTTACTTCATTGTCATGTTCTCTTAATTTCTAGTATCTTTCTCTTTTATGCATTACATTCTTTGTATGGTTTTAAAATTTTGTACAGGAGATACATCGCAATGGTAGAAATGTGTCGAGTTGTTGCTAATAGGGATCAGCTAATCATTTTGTTGCTTCCACTCTCTGAACATGTGCTAAATATCATCCTTGTCCATCTACAAGAAAGGTGAGGCTTTAAGTTGGAAAGGTGATAAGAATGTTAATGTTAACTGAAATTAGATAAAATGTTGGGTACGTGAAGATTAATGTTATATGGCCGAACTTTGGAGAAAATGATCTCTAATTCTGTAGGCTAATCTTTCTTTTTAATCTTCTGGTAGTTCTGCTGCGCTTGATTCAACCTTGACAACAAAAACAATTACATATGGTGCCAAGTATGATGCACAACAGGACGTTTCTTTGTTATGTGGAAAGTTAGTCCCAACCCTTGAGCGACTTGAGTTGCTGGGAGAGGTATGGATATAGTTCTTCTTAATGTTTCGATGGTTTTAAGTCAACCTCTTGAATATGGCCTTATCTGCTAGATTGTCTGTATTTAGTGGAAATCGGGTTTCCCCTAATTGACCAATTCTAGTATGCTTTCTTTTCAGGATAAAGTAGGGCACAATCTCAAAGTATTCCGTAGATTGGCAACTTCTGCCAAAGAGCTTGCAATTCAAAAATTGATATAAAATGTATTTAAAAAATTGCTTCACTGATATTAATTGCTTGGGCGCTGTAAATTATTTAAGTTCAAAGTAGTTTCACAGAATTCAGTTCAAGCTGTAACAAATCAACTTCACACTTTTTTGTTGTGTAGATGCTATTTCTGAATTTTTGTATTCAAGCTTGGATGAAATTTAAAAGTCGTCTAGGAATGGCAAAGCGACAAATTTAAAAGACGTCTTGCAGCAATATTTGCGCTTTGGTCTTTAGGTTTTAGGGATAAATTTGATTTATCCTTTTATAGGGTCACAAATTAGTTTTAGATCTGGTCTCCACTATATTTTGTATTTTTGTTGTGATAAGATTGAATGTTATTTACGATATCAATATATAACTTGGATGATAAACAACATAATCATGTTTTAGCATTCTTGTTTTTGTAAAAATGAAAAGCTAAATTTATGCTTTGGTAGCTATACATTTTTGTAATATACAGAAACTTGAATAATTCTATTATAACGATTTAATTATGGTTTTTAAAATTAATTTGCTAATAATGGAGTTCTGTAATTAGAAAATATTTGTATCTTCTAAGTTAGAAAATTTAAACTAGCTTGTTGGTAGTTATATAAATCCATTCAATCGGAAAATCCACTTTTTAAGTTGACCGACTTGACATTGTCCGGCTCCTTGTTTTTAATAAATAAATGATTTCATTAGTTATTAGCATAATTAGTATAATTCAGACGTTATCCAATGTTTCTCTGAACATTGTCATTATTCGAAGCTATTAACAGTTGGGGGTAACAATACATGTAGGATGACAACGTGGATTGGTCAGTTAAATATAGACTAATTTTTTTTAGTTTGTTCAACATAATGTTTTATTTGCTGTTTGCATAAGAATTTTAATAATTTTATTTTTATTTAACTAAATTAATAAAAATAATAATATATATTGGTATAATTTTAAAATTAAAATTATATTTATAATTTTTAAGTGCAAGTTATTAAAAATAGAAATGATTTAAAGTGGATTGAAATAAAGGAATAAATGTGAATAAATAAATTACTTTTGGAATATGATATTTAAATGACCAAATTATTTTTGAATAAGTGAGAAACCCGAATGAGCAAGTTATTAAGTAAAATTATGAACTACATGTGCTAGAGTGGCTAGATTTTAGAAGTTTAAGCAATGCCGGTTAATTTGTAGTTGATTTACACAGGCTGCAAGTTATGATGTCCTGAATATCAGAAATAATATCTTGAATATCGTTATTTATGATGTACACGATGGAACCCAAAAAAAAGCGGTTTTAAGATTTTTATTTCATAAAATTATTTGTAGATTTATTTAATTTGATTCGGATGTAATTACCTGTGAGTAACGATTTGGAAAATGATTATAAAATATACTTTTATATTTTTAAAAATATCAACACTATCGAACTTCATGCTAAAAATTATACATCTTAATATTATATATATATATATATATATATATATATATATATATATATATAAATATATATATATATATATATATATATATATATATATATAATATTAAATGGCTAGTAATAGTCTTTTAAGGTCGTTGGAATTAAGTACCTAGATTATCCTTCCATAATATGTTGGGTGGGCAATTTTCTTGTGCAAATAGACCAAAAATATAAGAAGTGAATTAAATTATGTTTTTAAATCTTCTTAAAACTTTGCAGATATGATAATATGCTTTCAGACGATAATTTAAGTTAACAAATAATCTGATTTTTTATGTTCTAAAATTTAGTTTATAAAACTTTCCTATTCATTATTGTACCATAATATTATATAATATATAATTGGTAAAGATTAGTCGAGTTTTAAAATAGACAATGATGACTAACCTATTGTTTAAGTATTATTTAAAATTTTGTATTCTTGTCTAAAATTTAACTTGATTTGTTCATGACTAACCTATTGAATATTATTTAAAATATAATTATTTTTTATTAAGATAGAGTATTTTTTAAATCACCGTCATTTTTGACTAAGATAGAATATCGTTTAAACATCGATTACTTGTAACTAAACAAATTATAATTTAAGAGATTGTAGAGTTTTCTCACTAAAAAAGATCAATGTCTTACAATGTATACAAAGTATAAAGATTCTAGTATACCGCTAAATGAACACAATAGTGTTTTTGAAAGCTTTTATGAGCACATAAAGATTTTAGGAGTGTTTTAGCACTTATTAAATAATCTCTTTTTCTTTTCCTTCAGATGATAACTTTATATAAAACTTGGAAGACAAAGTTGTTACAAATGATTTTCTAGTAATTGAGAGCTTTGAACTTATAGATCTTCATCTTCTAGCATTTCACAAAGTTGAATGTGGAGATGCATTAAATGCTAATATCCTCTTAAGCATCATTCCTAGAGATAACAATACTTTTCAACACTAGGTTAGAAGACCTTTTACTCAAAATTAAGTAAAAGCAAAGACCGTACAAGGCTTATAGTTAGATTTGAGTTGACATAAGCTTATGTGGGGAGATTGTTTAAACAAAAACAACTTTAGCCTATATTTACAAACATCTTGATGTTGACTTTTGCTAGCAGAAATTATCTTGGAAATTATCTTGGTAGACAAAAGAAAAATATTTCATGAAACACAAGATAAGCTTCGAGAACACTTTTGTTAAGGTACACTATAAGCTTATAAACTATATATGGCTATCATTTGATGAAGTCTTCACTTATCAGATAAACCAAAGATTGTAAGGTGTTGTATTGTTTATTAGATGAAAAACTTGTGTCTTAGATGATTTGTTGTTTTTCAAAGACATTATCTTACAAACAAAGCATCTTCATGTTTTACATTTTATTGTGGCAAGCACTTAATCAAAACATGAGAGTTTTCATAATGACACAACAATAGGTAAAGTTTTCACAAAAAAATAATTACCATAAACTTGTAGATATAATATAAAGCATAAGTTTGATGGATTGTCAATCTTTTCAATAACACTAAATTTCATTAGTTAAATTACACTAGTGAAATATAATTCTTAATTAATATGAGTACATTTTACAATGTTTGAAAAGATGAAAACAAATTTCAACATAGAATTAGATTGTTGGTTACATATATAAAGCAAAACAAAAATTACCAAAAAAGTCTTTCACTTATTACTTTGAAGTACTCTATTTGAGCTTGTGCATATCAAAATTTACCCCTTAACTTGTGCTCTCTCTTATTAAAGCATAAAAAAAAAGACTCTACCTACTTTCATCCACGGACCTTAGAAGGTCATTAGGAGGGCGATGGTACCCCCAAAATTTGTAACTTTTTTTTTTATATTTTTTTTATAGAATATAATATTTAATGTTAATAAATAATAAAATATAAAATTAAATATAATGAAAAATAATAAAATTTATTTAGATATTTTTTTGGTTCTTTTTCATTTTAAGTTTATCATCTTTTGTATTCATTTACTGCTTTTACATATCTTCTTTTATTTTTTATTTTAAAAAATATAAAGTTAGACACAAATTTATTATTCTCACCTTCATTCCTCATCAATTCTCTTTCCTCTTCTAAGATAAAAAAGGTAACTCTCTTTTATCTTTTGATAGTGAAATATTAGTTTGATATTTTTAGTATTTTTTCTCTTATGAGTTTTTTGTATATTTATTTTTTTATGAATAAAGAGAAGTTATGTACTGTATGTTTTTACATAACTATTTCTTATATGTGACTTGATTAACATATATTTTTTTTTAATAATTACGTCTCTCAATTTTTTATTAGATTTTGATAAATTAATTCTTAGTCTTAATTTTAAAAAAAAGGTATATCGATAAAGAATACAATAATAGATTTATTTTTTAAGTGATAAAAAGGAAAGATACACGTGAAGATGAAAACAATACAAATTTACTTCTTCACCTATTTTCATCGATAATACTAAGGATTCAATTGTTGAATTAGATAACCCTTTCTTAAAATTCAAGGAATTATAGGTGAAAAATTTCATATTAATTATTTGGAATTATAAGTTGGAAAGTTCATATTAATTTTTTGGAATATCTAATATCGAAGGAAAAAGATGAAATTAGAAAAACTTATTTAAAATGGGTTCCATATCAAATAAAACTTCAAAACTATAATTTTTATAAAGGAAAAATATACAACAAGATCTCAATATACTAAATTATATATACTTTTGTTATATTAGTGACAATGATTAAATATATAAAATTTGAGTATATTATTTTGGTCCCTTCAAAATTTTCTATCAAGATCCGCCACTGCCTACTATTTAGGCAGCAACAACAAAGAGGTGGTAGGACAGAGTTTGGACCAAATCAACAAATTTATTCAACCACTTCCCTCTCTTAATAATCAAAGGATAAGAATAAGACGATTAGCACAGTCGAAGATGTTCGTATTTGTTATCCCTTGACTTTGACGTGAATTTAAAAATTTACGTGATCAAAAACAATTCTTTTATATGTGATTTTCTATTTGGCATAAATTTAAAAATTTACATCCAATGTAAATTTTTACGTCCAAAGTAATTTAAAATTTACGCCGGACCTAGGACGTCTCACAAAAATGTCTTTATAATGTCTATGATCACTTTCTTTTTGTGATTTTGATATTTTCATTCTCTTTTCAAGTGACAATTATAGGAAACTTGTTTCTCCCTACATTGGTGACCTCAAAGGCAATTTTTTTCATCTTTGTGAGTGCTTTTATGTTAGGGAGAGTTATGCTCGATTGGATTGTGGTTAAATGTTGTAATTGAGGTTAGAGGTTTAAACCTTCATTTTGCTTTTTAATTTCATACCATGATTATTCAAGTTATATAGTATAGTGGGCAACCTTTCTTTTCCGACTTGTATATAATATTTTAGATTTTTTCTTGTTTTGCTTACTTTTATGTTAGATTGTACTTTTTTTTATTAAAATTTTAGTTGAAAGTTATATTGTATAAGGAGATTTCTCTTATTTGAGGTAAAATCAAATGATTTGTTTTAAAGTCTAAAATTTATGTCAAACATATACATAAATTTATGTCCCCTGATCAAATATTGGTTTTTGATGTTCATCATCTTCACGACACCCAGGTGGAGTGTTTCCTACACGTTCTTTTAATATCTTATATTTTAAAAATCAAAAACTAAATTACATAATGAAACCAATTTGACCTATATTTACACAACATAATACATAATGAAAACAAAAATTAAACTATTTATCCACAGTGAAAAAAATTAAATATAATAGATGAATATTGAGATAAGAAAAGCAATTAAGCATAAGATTAAAACAAATACGTGTGTTTGCGTGTTTATACGAAAAATCTCAGTGAAATTCTTTGTACAACTAGAGTCCATTTCAAACGGACAACCAACCAACCTCTCCTTCACTCAAATATTCATATATATAATTTTAAAGACATTATTATGGCTTCATAAATTATTTCACTAATTTTTCATCAAAATATTATCATTTCATAAAAAAAAAAATCAATATATATATTTTATCTAAGTGACGCTAAATTTAATATAATTAGAAAAAGTTTCGGTTAATTAAGTTTTATCGCAAAGAGTTAGTTGTTATTATCGTTATTTATTTATACTATTTTGGTCATTGCTTTCTTTTACAAAGAAAATAATAACAGATATTAGTTTAAGATTGTTACGAGAGAAATTGAAAGTAATATAATTAAGAAATTAGAAACAGTAATTAGTTTGAGATGTTTTAAAAGAAAAACAATGGATAACTACAGAGTCCAACACATAGAAGAAGGAACATAGAAAGTTTCGCTGTTTGTTCAAATCTCCAGACTTCTCCGACAATCGTCCTTCACTCTATCTTCGCACCAATCAACACCTATTATTTTATCATATTCTTTATATTTTATTATAATTCTTATTCCCGATCCATCGCTTTTTCTTGAAGATTACTGCATCATCCACTCCTCTTATTTTAATCTCTGTATCGCACGCACACACACACTCACTCACACAAGTACCGTGCCCGTTCTTCTGCTGCGCCTTCACATCAACGTTTTCGTGCACTCAACTATCTCCAATGGCGTCACTAATAGCTGTGTCGCAGACCCAATTGCTGTATATTAAGCCCCGTTTGGTGTCGCCGCCTCATCAATCTCGCTCCGTTTTCTTGCCAACGGGGTTACCAGCGGGGGTTCGAGGGCTCCGGGCTACCATGCCGAGAAAGGCGGTTATTGTGTCGGCGGCGACGGCCGAGACGCCGAAGAAGAAGGGGGAGTCGAAGGGGTTCGTGGAGGAGATGAGGTTCGTGGCGATGAGGTTGCACACCAGGGACCAGGCCAGGGAGGGTGAGAAGGAGGTGAAACAACCCGAAGAGAAAGCCGTTACCAAGTGGGACCCAACTGTTGAAGGGTACCTCAAGTTTCTTGTGGATAGTAAGGTCGTTTACGACACGTTAGAAGACATCGTTCGAGAGGCTCCTCATCCTTCTTGTCAGTGTCGCTTTTCTCCCTCGATATTTTACTGAAATGCTTTTGTTTTTTGCGTTTGCGTTTTAATGAAATATTTGAGGTTCGGGTTTTTTTTGGATGTGGTGGTGATTGTGAGGTCGTCATTCTTGGGGCTGATGTGTGTCTTTGCGTTGTGGTTTTCTGTTCTACGAGTTGCATGAGTTTTATGTGATGCTTGTTTTAACTCCAACTAATCATGAGTTGCAATTAATAATTGTTGCTATATTTTATAGCCAAATGCTAACCAGTGTCTCTTATTAAGAAATTAAAAGGAGAATTTTGTTTCTTCTTTCAATTTGTTAACCAGTGTTAGCAAGTGAGTTGTGGTGAATCTTAGCCCTTTTTGTTGTTTAATTCAAGAGTCTACTTATGGTGTTTGAGTCTCTGCTCCTGTCTTTGGCTATTTCGTTTCATTGATTTCTAATTTTTGCTTTTGTGTGCCCATATTGTGATCTTCGTAAGGTCTCCCATTTTTTTTATTGCTAATGTTTTGTGCAAACGATCATCCATAGTATTTTGGGAATGAAGGTCATTCGAATCGCCTGATTCGTTCACGTTTGACTTGATGATGCTGAAGATAAATTGATTGTAACCAATTTTTGTGAGCATGATTTTTCTACTTCAGTGAGTGTTTCTTGTTGTGATCCATACAGGTTCTACTATTCTATTACATCTACCATAGCTTCAACTAACATGTTGATGTCTGTATATATGTTCAAATCCAATTGTTAAATGTCCCATGCATTTCTCTTTCTTGTGTAGATGCTGAATTCAGAAATACTGGATTGGAAAGGTCTGAAAGTTTGAAAGAAGATTTGGAGTGGTTCAAGGAGAAAGGTTATACTATTCCTGAACCTTCTTCTCCAGGACTTAGCTATGCACAATATCTCAAGGAATTATCCGTGAATGATCCTCAAGCATTCATTTGCCACTTTTACAACATCTACTTTGCTCATTCAGCTGGTGGTCGAATGATCGGGAGAAAGGTAAACATTTACATGCATGCTTAACGAGGTTCAATTATGTTGTCACAATTTTTTAGAACATCTTTGGTTGAGTGCTATTTACGGGCTGGAACATCAGTTTTATATGATTTATAGACGCATTCATATCTGGGGATATATTCTCATTTGTCCTCTCTTATGGATTGTTTACCACTCTATATTTCTCCTCCAAGATTGTGAGAACATAATGAAGTTTTTAATAAAGTGGGAATATCTCATCTTTCTTTTACGTCTGCAAAGTTTTATGTCTGAAACCAGTAGAAGGTATATATCAACTGGCATGTGGCTATTTCCATACAGATATTTGCATAATGTTGCACATATGTACCGTGTGTTCTATTTTATTAATATGTCGGTGTTATTTAATCAATAAAACTAGAGAGTGCATACACATATAATTACCATATCACTTAAAAGAACAATAGACATCTCAGCCCAAAGCCCTTTCTGAAGCATTTTGATTATAAGCTTTTCAAAAGTAAAATACGCAATACACCTGAACCTGAAAAGCAATGCAACAGTAAGGATTAAATTTATGCTTTTTTGAATTTATTACAAAGCATCAAAGAAAAAGAAGTGATAACAAGCTTCTTACAAATCTGGGTTCCTACTTCTTTTGTTTTGGATGAAATTTGTTTATCTCCAAATGTAAATTGTTCTTACAACACTAGACATCCATCCTTTAGGCTTCACTATGTTCTAAATATTTTGCTTTCATTATGACCTGACGAGATAAAGGCTAATACTTATCCTTTCTATAATCAGTAAATTCTTCCTGCATCTTACAGGTTGCTGAACAGTTACTTGACAACAAGGCATTAAAGTTCTACAAATGGGACGGTGACCTTCCCCAGTTGTTGCAGAACGTGAGGGACAAATTGAATAAAGTTGCTGAAGTAAGTTTCTTGACTTTCTTAATTATTTGCATTTCTTTCCAATTGTCTAAGGAATCATCAATAGGTTTATTTCTGTTGCGGTCTTATACCTAATTAGCAAAGGATACAATGATAGCTTCCAAATTTTCTTAGTTAGGGTGTTGAATTTACCTTTTTGTTATTCCTTTTTTAACAGGGTTGGACTAGGGAAGAAAAGAACCACTGTCTGGAAGAAACAGAAAAGTCGTTCAAGTTATCGGGAGAGATTCTCCGACTGATTCTATCTTGATATTAAAGTTCCCTGCTGTATGTGCTATATCTGTAAAATTATGGTTATTAAAGTGCATGGCGGAAGCCAAGAACCTTATATGTGAATTATTTAATTTCCAATGCAAAGGAATAACAGGACTGATGTTGATTAACTTGCATTTGTCTAATGGGGCTTTGATGAGTCCTTTGTTGTTGTGAATAGGACCTTTTAAAAAAAAAAGGCTTCCATGATATTGATAGAAGCTGACTTTTATTGATAAAAGTAGCAAGAGACCAACTCGAGTTACTTGATCAGAAAATTCAGAAATGTAAAGATAAATTTAGAAGTCAGTATCTACTTTGAATTTCTATCCTAAATCTACTTCCTTCACGGATTTTTCTGTCAATTCAGGCTCCACTTGCTTTATCTATCTTTTCCTTAAATTCTTGTTCCCTCTAAATCGTATATCCCTTGCCCACAACACCACCTTTATTTCCTCTCTAATGGGCTAGATTCACCGTGTCATGAGGGTGAAGGAGAAGGTCAAGATCCTATCAGAGTGCAAGAGAAACATCCAATTATTTAGATTGCAGTCACTTTTGTCTAAAATTAAGTATTGATTGGACGTTTACTATTAACTAAACTGGTTTTCATGGAAAGGTTAGTTTTAGTATACTATAGTTAAATAGTTGGTTATAGTTGATAGTTTATTATGTAGTTTTCTTTGTATTTGTACAAGTGTTTTCTCGTAAATGACTCCTAAATAAGTCAGTGTACTTGTGATTATGCATGTAATGTGAATAATACACATATTTGTTCATAATTATTTTCTCTCTTCTCTTTCTTCATTTTCACTAAGATGGTATTCAGATCAAGTTTTCGATGATCTTAGTTCTGCTTCTCGTCTCAGTTCGTGCACCTCTTTATTGTCTTCTTCCTTCTTGTTCGTTCGTTATTGTTTTTCATTTCTCTCTGTTCTTGTTTGTGACAATGGTTGACATGTTTGTTCCTCTTCGCATTTTTCAATTTGGCTTCGTTCTCGTTCGTGACAACTAATTGAAGTGTTTGTGTTTTTTTTTTGTTCTTCGACCAATTGCTTCCTTCTAGTGCTTCACCGTGTTCCTTGGTGTTATTGTCTTGGTTTCGCAATTCGCGATCTGAAATCATTCTTGTTTATGACAAGTAATTGAAGTGTATGCGTTCGATTTTGTTGTTTCTTTGGCCAATTACTTCCTTACAATGTTTCGATGTGTTCGTCAATGGTACTGTGTTTGGTTTTCGGTGCTTGTTCCGCTTTCATTAACGCTTACTGTTCAATACATTGTTTGCTCTTTCTCAGTTCTCTTGCTCAGTGTTATGGCTACATATTCCTTTTCGACTTCTATTGCAGAAAAACTAGACGATTCCAATTATTTACAAAGGTGTTAATATGTTGAACCAGCCATTAAGTCACACAAGTTGTAGCAGTTTGTTGTCAACTCAATGGTTCTAGCTATATATCTTACTGAACTTGATCGTGCTAATGACATCGTCAACATGCTATTCTTGAAGGTTTGCTTGCTGATTATGCTATTGCTGTATGTTATTGAGAGTAAAAAACACACACCATCAATTGTAGAGATAAGCGTTAAAAGATATGTTACGGAGACAAAAACATTAGTTCGACCGTTGCTGAATTATACACAAGGTTCGTTTTCCAAAGGTAATTCTTCCAGAGGTAGCTTTTGTGGATCCTCTCGTGGTGGTGGTCCGTCCATTTAGAGGACATGGTGGCAAATTTGCTAATTTCTTGTGTCAAATCTGTCTGAAGTTTGCACATACAGCTTATGCTTGTCATTTTAAATTTGATGCTTCCTTTCATCCTCTTGATTATTGGTGCTTCATTGATCAAGCACAAATTAAAACCAACTTCTCTAACTCACTTAATTTAATCTTCACATGTTAGAAAGATATCATGAGTTGGAAAATTAGAGGTATAATTTTGTTCGCATATGTCATGAATGAAAGAAGACAAGTCTAATACGAGACTAGAATTTATTTAGAATCTAAGAAACTTAAATAACTCAAATATAATCTTCCAAAATTATAATCACCTAAAATTAATTAAAAAAAGGGAATTTCTAAATAATAGTACTGCATCATGATCAATAAGCCAAAAGAAAATAGGTTGCGCATGTGGATATCCGCAACACGAAAATGACATCCATTTCAGCATTATTGTGGATGTCTACATCTGGTATTCAATTTTTCATAAAAATAATTTTTAAATTTTATAAAATTAAATTAGTTTCATTAATTGAAAATAAATTAAAAAAATACTATATTAATGTTTATAAATTTACTACATCAAATGGATCAAGAATGAAAGCAAAAAAAATTTCAAAATGAAAATTAAAGAAAAAATTAGGTTTCGAATGTGGATATCCACAACACAGAAATGACATTCGTTTCAGTATTAGTGCGGATGTCCACATCCGATTATATAATATATATATATATATATATATATATATATATATATATATATATATATATATATATATATATATATATATATATATATATCAGAAACAAATAACAACATTCAACCAACAACATTTATCAGTCTCAACCAAGAATATTTGTCAGCATTTAAAATAAGATGCAATGATACAAATATGAACACTTACTTGGTTGTGTAAATGACAAGAACTTTGGAAGAAGGAACAATGAGAGGTTGGAACAGGGACCACCGAGAAGTTGCATTGAGAGCTTCGAATAGGGACCACAGGCACAATTGCTGAGAGCTTGGAACAAGGATCACAGGCACATGCAGTTAGAAGAGGGAACACACGATACAAGGACCATGATCAGCGAAAAAACGTTTAGAGCAAAACGTTACTATGGAGAACACACGACGCGTAACGAAATAAATTTGGAGGTGTAGGGAACTATTAGGAACAAAAGAAGTTTGAAGGTGCATTCTTTCGTTAAAAACAAAAGGCATAGTAACTTTTTTTAATTACCTCCAACAACCAAAATAGGTGAGTTTATTATGGTTATAAATTCTGACATTTGGGATACCGAAGAAAGTTTTAGGGAGAAGTCTCCTTAAACCATTCTTCATCAACTTGGGCTTATTCCTTAGTACGTGATGCTTCATTATTCATTTATAAAAGGCTAAAATACTCCCTTGGTCAATGTTTTCGCTCGAAAATCTCAAATAGGTCCATAGATTTTTTTTAATCTCAATTTGGTCCATAATTCTGCAAAATTGATTCAATTATGCCCAAATCATTAACAACGTTAAGTTGAGTAATGATTTTTTGTATAATACTGTATACGTTTCAATGGATGGCTGATGTGGATTTAATTTTTAATGTGAACAGTACAAGGTGGAATTAATTTTTGAATTAAGCAGACATGTTTTTCAAGGTCGTCGTTTTGTTTATTCATTTCATAATTATAACGTCGTTTTGGGATGATTTTAAAACTAGGGATTAAGAGAAATAAGGATTGCGACAAGGGATTGGGATTGCGAGGTGGAGGAACGCAAGGCGGAGGAAGGCGCTGCCATTTTTCAAGGTTGATTGCAATCTCCTGGCTTTATCGTGACTTCATTGTTGAGCGAAGGTCATCTACATTGAAGGTTAGAAGTTGGATTTGGGAATTTTTTTTGTTATTTTCGTTGATTGGGGTTTAGGGTTTTTTCGACTTTGGTTTTTTATTTGCTTTGTTTTCATGGATGGAAGTGTGGGAGTGTTGTCTGATTGGGGTTTAAGCAATTTCATTTTCCATTTTGTGCATGGGTTTGTGGTACTCCAGAAGACATTGGAGGAGCAGGTTCTTCCAGTCAACCATTCAAGTGAGGATGAGGTTGGAGGAGTAGGATCTGGTGATGAATTTTCAGATATTGAGTGGCACTCAAATGAATTCTTTACTGCAACCGACAGTGATGAGGAAGACAATGATAAAGAGAGTTATGGAAGCTTTCCAACCTTCTCAATGCCAAAAAGTATGGAGCAATACAAATGGGAAGTTGGTACTTATTTCACAGAGAAAAAGGAATTTACAAATGCTATTTGAACATATGCATTGGCAAATGGAAAGAATTTAAGATTTGATCGAAATGACAGGAGTAGAGTAACTGTCAACTATTTCGGTGCCGAAGGAAAGTGCAATTGGTATGCTTACTGTGCATATATGTCTGCAGTGAAGTCTTGGCAACTTAGGAAAATAATTGATGAGCACAGTTGCAATAGAGACTTTAATGTGAAGTTAATGAATGCAAAATGGATATCCCGCATATGAAGGTCATGGATATCCGTGACAAGGTATCTAGGAAGTGGAATGTCTGTATATCTAGAAATATGGCTTTCAGATCAAAAGCTATTGCAAGAGATGCTGTTGATGGTTTATTCACAGAGCAATATAGAAGAATATACGATTATGCACATGAGCTTTTGAGAGGAAATTTGGGTTCTACAATGAAGGTTAAAGTGGAAAACATTGATGGTGAAGTCATATTTAGTAGGTTTTATGCATGCCTAAAGGGATGCAAAGATAGTTTTGCCGCGTGTAGACCTATTATTGGAGTGGATGGCTGCTTTTTGAAGGGCAAGTATGGTGGAGAGTTATTGACAGCAGTTGGAAGAGATGGCAATGACCAAATTTTGCCAATAGCATATGCGGTTGTAGAAGTGGAGAACAAGGACTCATGGAGATGGTTCATGGAGCTTCTAATAAATGATTTGGGTGGGGATACAGTCGGTGCATCATGCACCTTTATATCAGATCAGCAGAAGGTGAAATTATTATAATATTATACTATAATGCTACTTTATGTCACTGTATGTTGATCACTAAAGTTTCTGTACTTCACAGGGTCTGCTTCAAGCTATCCAAGAACTTCTTCCTGGACTGGATTAGAGATATTGTGTCCGACATCTCTATGCCAATTTTCGCAAGCAATTTCCAGGAAAAAACTTCAAGCGTCTCATGTGGATGGCTGCATATTCCACATATCCACAAGGTTGGGAGAAAGAAATGCTGAAAATTAAGGAGCTGAATGAGGACACATTCAAATACTTAATTGCGATTCCCCCAAGGTAAGTCAAATATTCAAAGTTAGTTACTTGATTTTAGTATTTAATGACTTAATTTTTTGTATACTGTTATGTTAGGTTCTGGTCAAGATCACGGTTCACTATAAGACCTCAATGTGACACTGTGGTCAACAACATGTGTGAGTCATTCAATAGTGTGCTACTTCAAACTCGGACCAAGCCCATCATAAGCATGTTAGAGGATATTCGAGTGTACATCATGAAGAAATGGGCCAGCAACAGAAAGAAAATTGTAGCTTATAAGGGGTTAATCATGCAAAAAATGTTGGATAAACTTAAACACGAATCAAAATTAGTGAGGCATTGGTTACCAAGGTACATTGACACTTTGATCCTTTTTTTCTCCTTTTCAGTTTGTCCCCTGTCATTACAAAATATTTGTATTTTTTATTGTAATTAGGTGGGCAGGAGATAAGTTGTTTGAAGTCCGCCACACCTCAGCACTTGGAGAATAATTTGTGGTAAACATTGATAAAAGGGAGTGCACGTGCAGGAAATGGAGTGTCAGTGGAATTCCATGCTGTCACGCCCTAAGTGCAATCAAGTTTTTGAACATTAATGCAGAAGATTTCATTCTAGATTGCTTTAAAAAGTGTACTTATGAACAAACATATGCATCGATTGTTTACCCTATCAATGGTGAATAAGTGTGGGAAGTAACTTTTTATCCAGATGTCATGCCTCCAAAAAAATGGATCTTGCCTGGAAGACCTAAGAAGAAGAGAAGATTGGAGCCATGGGACTTAAAGAAAGATGATACTCAAATGTCTAATGGAGGGTTTCGTAAGAGGTGTAGTGTATGCAGGCAACTTGGACACAATAGGAACTATTGTCCTATTCGACCATAGCAGACTAAATCACAACCTGCACCACACTGGCCCAATAGTTGGTCCATCACAACCTGGCCCAACTGGTGCTTCATCACAATCTGCACCACCACAATCTGGGCCAGCAGCAGTTGCTCCACCGCAATGTGCTTCATCACAATCTGCTTCATCACAATCTGGGCCAGCAACAGTTGCTCCACCACAATCTGCTTCATCATATTCTGCTCCATCACAATCTGGGCCAGTACTTGCTCCTCCACAATCTGCTCCACGAAGCCAACAAACAGCAGGGCCACCAAATACGCGCCCAACAGGTGCAGTCCAACCAATGAGGACCAAGCTAAAAGCTAGAAGGGGACGTGTTTGGAAGTCATGAATTTGAAGGGGACGTGTTTGGAAGACATGTTTTAAAAGTGTTGATCCCATTTTGATTTTCTGCATCTGTTGTAATGATCAAACCAATGCCATTATTCTGTGCTGTTATTTTGTTCATTTTATGCATGTGCTGTAATGGTGAAACGAATTGATATTTTGTGGTTTTTTTTGGCTTTGTTATGAGCATGGGTCTGTCATGTAACTCTGCAGTACATTTGTGATCAACATCTATATAACAGTTTGGATATTATGTTATCAAATTGGGTCTGATATAGCAATTTCTTTATTCAGTTATGATATGGTATATGAGGCCAAAAGTTTGGGTCTGTTATATCAACACCAAAATGATATGCTTAAATCAAACTTTTTCATTCAATACACAATCAAAATTTTACAATGCATTATGGATTTTTCATCAACAACGAAAATAAGATTACATTCAATACACAAACAAAACAAACCTCCCAAAATAACACCCTTATCCTATTTTCCAAAATCATGACAGATTTTTCTAAACTAAGAATTTTCATCCTTTACCCGTACATTTCTTCCATATTCAGCACACTAACATCCCTTTCTTCATTCTTCGTGACTGGACCAACAATTTCTTCATTTTCCTCTCCACTGAACCAACTAAAGTAATTGCAGCCAACCCATTGTTCAGAACCCCTCTGTCCAAAAAACATACATACACTCGTCAAAGATCTCCTGCTTAACTTAAACGAAAAAAAATCAAAGTTCCATGGATCTTACCTTATACTTAGGACATCCCCAGAATTGTTTTCCCCTATTTTTAGGGGTTCTAGCAGTTCTCAAGACAACTTTCTCACCACAATAGCAAACAGGCATTGAACCCAACCTCTTTGACCCACCTCCATGACAAGAATCACTTCGATTTTGCACCCCCAACCCATTGCAAGAGCACGTCGACCATGAATGAGAAGAAACCATAAACAAACTATTCTCTTCTCTCCTTTCAGTTCCTGCCACCTAAAATGCTAGGGCAAACTACTAAATGTTACTAAATAGGAGAACATCACGTCATTTGCACTGCTTCTCACAATTAATTGACAGCAAAGCATGTACAAAACTCCAGGTCATCAGCAGTAAACGCCGTTTATGAAGAAATAACGGAATGGGCATAATTGAATCAATTTTGCAGAATTGTGGACCAAATTGAGATTAAAAAAAAATCTATGGACCTATTTGAGATTTTCGAGCGAAAACATGGACCAAGGGAGTATTTTAGCCTTTATAAAAAGGGTTCTGAGGTGATCTACGTTTTGGTTGATGTTGATGATATTTGTATTAGAAGGAGTTATCAATCTCATACAACATATTATTGCCTAGCTTCATGCCACTTTTTCTCTAAAACAACTTGCTCGGTTAGATTATTTTCTTAGTCTTGAGTTCAAGTAGTTATCTGATAAGTCCATTCTTATGACTCAGACCAAGTACATTCGAGATCTTCTTCATAAAACTCACATGGCTAAGCTCATGCTATATCTTCTCCTCTGGTCTTTAACTATAAATTGTCCAAACATGGTGCTGATGTTTTTTCCAGATCCTACACTGTACAAATCTATTGTTGGTGCTTTATAGTACGCTGAGTAGACCAGAAATCAGTTTTCTTGTTAATAGAGTGCCAATTTATGGCCAATCCTATTTATTCTCATTGTGCAGTAGTTAAGCGCATCTTAAGGTATCTTAAGAGAGTTTGGTCTTCATTTTTAACGTGCTTTGGCTGCATCAACATGTATCTTAAACAACTTTTTGTGATGCTAATTTGGCGTTTGACATTGATGATAAACACTCTATTTGGTTCAACCATTTTCTTTGGCCCTAATCTAGTCTCCTGATGGTTTAGAAAACAAGTTATTGCACGTTGCATCTCTGAAGCTGAATATAAAAGCCTTGCTCCTGATGCTTAAAAACACAATATTACTCTGTAAACAAGTTGGGTTTTGCACACTTAAGATTTTAATTGTATAGACATTTATCTCGATTGTCATTGTATGTGTTGTGAACACTTTTGGAAGACAATTTTTCAAAAGTATTCCAAAACAAGCTTTGTGAAATCTCTGAAATAAGATTACTTAAACCTCATTTAAGTATAACATTACTCAACTATACCAACAGAAGAACATGCATGTTGCTTCGTAGTCTCCACTCATTTCTTTGGCTATAACTATAAAAATTTCTTGAAATATCGATTCTGGGCAATTTTCTAATCATCAAACGTGCTCATGAATCCACCAAGAAAGCCAGCTCCATTACAGCTTCCACACAATATGTCTCTTTTTCCCCTGCCAGAAACATTCATAGGATACGAATTAGATTGCAGCCAAACCAAAGAGAAACTTCAATCAAATGAGTATAATACAACTCCCAAACCCTACTCATATTTGAAGTTCAATTCAAGGAATGGAGTTCAAAATCACACAAATGATATAAATAGTGGTAACAAGTCATGCTTAGTCTATGAACAATTACAGCTCAACCATTGAACTGCAGAGAACCACGTGAAATCCTTGCATTCTGATCACCAACTTTTCCACATCCAGAAATAAGGTGGCTTAAAGAAACAAACTAAACATTCATGACGATATTTAAAAAGGGTAAATCATGACGGCATTGTTTTTTTTTTTTTTGCTTTTTTTTTTTTCCTGAATGGCTTTGCAAAACCAAAACCTTTGTTAGAGGGCTGCAATAAGCATACCTCCCCTCTTTTTGTGGTAAAAATTATCTCTTCTGAAAAGTGAAAATGCAAATCTCCTTGGAATTTGTTGATAGAGGTATATGGAATGCTATAATAAATGAATCATATATTCTTATGCATGTAATTAATAATGTGCACAAAGAGAGATTTTTCCTTTGGACAGCTGATGAAACAAAAGAATCTCAATATGATGTCAAAACCTGAACATCATATTTTATGAGTGTGGTAAGGCTGGGCGCATAAAACCTGAAATTCCCTTATTAGAAATTAATCTTGTACCAACCAAAGAACCAAAAGTTTTTAGAAATTTTAGAAAACCATCTTATACATCTCATGTCACTTGTTTCTATCGTAATGTCAAAACTGTGCTGCTTTTATGTATTTTAGAAAGTTTTTTATTTTTTCCTTGATGTAACTTTATTTACGGGTGTATCTTGGTATTAAAACTAGGATTATGTATTTGAAAACAGTATCATAATTACAGGGATTTGTTAATTTAGAATTAGCTCTCTATATTTTAGTATGACTCACAATGAGACAATTCATTTAGTATTTTACTGTCATTCGAATGTTGGGTGTATCTATCTAATAGTATATGCTGATGACATTATTCTTACAGGTAGTGACCACCATGACATCTTACAGGAGAAACAACACTTATGTCACCATTTTTTGACCAAAGACTTTGGCAAACTCAAATGTTTCTTAGGGATTGAGATAGCACAATCCAACAATCAAAGTGTTGTTTCTCAAATGGATATTTGAAGGTCACTGGGCTAATGAATTCAAAGTCTGTTGACACACCACCTGTGGATCCCAATGTCAAACTCTTACCTAATTAATGGGAGCCCTTCTCAGATCCTAAGAAGTAAATAAGATTAGTTGGAAAGTTGAACTATCTTACAATTACTAGTCTTGACATCTCTTTTGCAATCAGTTTGTCAAGTCAATATCTTAATTCTCCATAGATCATCAAAATGTCGTTCTATATTGAAATACATTAAAGTTTTCCAGGAAAAATTTTGATATATGGACATAATAACCACACTAAATTTGTATGTTGTTCAGATGTCGATTGGACAAACTCTCCTTTTGATAGAAGATCAACTTTTGGATATTGTGTCTGGATTGGTGATAATTTGATCTCTTGGAAGAGCAAGAAACAAAATGTTGTAGTAAGATCTAGTGGGGAAGCATAATATAGAGTTATGGTCTCGATCACCATTTGACTTAAACAGTTACTTAAATAAGTGCAATTTTTAGATATAATTCAAATGACACTTATATGTGACAATCAGGCCGCTCTTCATATTAATTTTCATATCGTCTTTCATGAAAGGACCAAACATATTGAGATTGATTGTCTTTTTATTCGAGAAAAGATTGTACCATGAGACATTAAGACTAAGTTTGTTAACTCAAATGATTAATTAGCACATATTTTTCTGAGTTTTTATGAAACTTAGAATTGATTATATTTTTAACAAATTGGTACTTACGATTTATATTCACCTGGAGAATGTTAGGTATTTTTAGATATTATTAGATATAATTCCATTCGTACTAATAATCATGAAATGGGCTTAGCCCATATTTTGTATATGATTTTTTTATTATAAATACATTACCATGTGTGTATTTTACCTAAGGGATTCAATCTATGCCTCTCTCTCTTATTTCAACAAGAATCAACTTATGAAATAGCTTGAAATAGCCCAAGACAACTAAAGAAACGTCAAAAAAAAAGAAAAAAAAAAAGTAAATTCCAAAGTAAAATAGAAAAGTTTGTTAAGAGAGCACAAAACTTAGATCTACTTAAGTTGAATTCGAACATGATAACACCACCCTTTGGGGTGGATTTAGGGGCCACTACAATCCTGTTTGTGGCGGAAACAGTGGGCCTGTGGGCACATGGCATTTCTATAGGTGACCTGATTGCTGGTGTTTTGATCACCAACGTGAGACACACCATTTTATCCCACCACTCTCTTCAAGGACAGTGGTAGCCAACGGCTGATAGATGACAGCATGGCAGTGGAAACAGAGGCCCTAAGGTCAGGATTGCTAAAACCTCCTTGAATAATAAGAGGCCATAAAGAAATATTTTACTAATTAAATCATGCTAATTACATTCTCCACTCTATTTGTAACAATCATATTCTCCGAAAAAATGAAATAAAATGTATTGGAATGAATGTGTAGATTCTAGGAATACTTTTCTTAATTACTTTTAAAATATTATCTTGACAAAAGAAGAAGATGGACATTTTGCTTCAATAAAGAGTTTTGATGATGACGTCTTATGGAAAAGTGTGGAATAAATTATGGAAAAATGTTGAAGACTTGAATGCTTGGGTTTTGTTAGAAGTCTCACATTGACTAGAGATAAGGCGATTTCATAGTATATAAGGGGGTGCAAACTCACCTTACAAACTGGTTTTGTGGGGTTGAGT
This sequence comes from Vigna unguiculata, assembly GCF_037176805.1. Lineage (NCBI taxonomy): Eukaryota > Viridiplantae > Streptophyta > Magnoliopsida > Fabales > Fabaceae > Vigna > Vigna unguiculata. Next base: position 6,839,899 of record NC_140800.1, read on the forward strand.
TCGGTTTAAAATTCAATCCTTAACATGGTTCAAAGCCATAGTTTAAAGCCTATCCTAGCGAGATTATGGAGTTGAGTTAGCGAGATTATGTTGTGTCAATCTTCTCTTTCCTAGTGTGGTTAGCACTAATGCATATGCACTTGTTTCCTATGAATTTGAGGCAAGTTCTGATTGCTATGATGAAAATGATCATGTGCTTGGTTAATTGAAACAAGGGGACATCTTTTATACAACTCTTTCTAAAATCTAATTATGATTATTGGAATCTAGTATCATTAATACCAAATTCTGGGAAACAATTGGCCACTACCCGGTCATTATTAGTTTCAATTTGTTGGTAGTGATGATCTTACCTTCAAAATTATTGTTATTGATCACTGGAAAGGAGAAACAACTTTGCAGTGATGACTTGACCAAAAGCATGATAACAAAAACCCTACTTCCATTATGTATTCTTTAGAACTAAAGATTTAGTATTACAGATTTCAGTCTTGAGTTGTATTGGCTCAAATATTAACCCTATCTGTTCTTTGATGAAAAGCATGGTGTGGAATAAGAGTATATTAAGGAACAGAACCAGAAATGTAGGATCTAATGCCCTTACCTGCATAGCCAACATAATCCACCAGCTTTAAATTGTCCATTGAAGTGATCTACAGAATTAACTCCAGCACCTTTGCATTGAGTGCATGATATTGCACCTTGCAGTTCAGTAGAAAGATAGCTCAGTGAATTAAATGCCCCGAGATTTCTTATGGAAGGAAAAAATAAATAAATATCTGATAGCTTTTGAAATAATTAGCAAAAGCAACAGGCCAAGTCCATCCTCAGGAATTATTTGTATTCCAAACACACAAAAATTAGCATAACGGGGAATAAGACATTAATACTAATTAACGAATGAGTAACACTTTGTCACTATATCTGAAGGTGATATCAGTACAAAATATACTCAACTAAGTGATCGAGTTAACAGAGTTTTAAAACATGGCTTTTTTCATTACTGGCAGACAATTTTCAAGGAAAAGGTCTAAAATTTCTCAACAAGACAAGAAAGCACTGAGCAATCTATATTTTTACAAAGTCCATTTTCATCTTCTTGTACCAAAGTAACATTTCTCATTTGACATGCCATAGAGTTATCAATCACGTTGGGAAAATTCAAATTTTCATTTTCAAATCTTAATGATACTACTTAGATTTGAAGATATTATTTCTATACTGTGATGTTCTTCGTGTTCTCTTATCATTGTGCATAAAGAAGGATTAGTGTTCACAAAAAAGAAAAAAAAAAGAAAAAAACTCAACCCACTTAAAGAAAGAAAGAAAGAAAGAATAAGAAAAAGACCACCAAACGGAAGTGCTTACGAAATAGCAATCCACATTTTCACTAACCATTTCCTTCACAGTCAGGACAAACGATACTCTTTGCTTTGGTTTGTTTATTATCATCCGTAGCCTGCATTAAATCAGCATTAGAGAAGGTTTCAACTCAGGATACATGAATTTTTCAACACTCTAGAGTCTTGACATAATAACTGGATAACAAAAAACATGTTATTCAAATGGGACACAAAAATCAACCTCACCTTAACCTTCAAAGATTGAAAGTTCCGAACTTTAGAATTGTGGCAGGCTTCGTTTATCCAAAAAACCTTTGGGGCAACCGAATTACCAGTAACTGCTTTTAAAGTGACAGCAAAAGTAGGAAAAACCAGATTCAGTTATTGAACTCTTGCAAAATAGAAGACGCATGAGAACGCAGAGAGAGAGAGAGAGAGAGAGAGAGAGAGAGAGAGATAGTTACCTGGTGTGGTGGAGTCTTTGAAGGAAGAAATAGGAGCAAAACTGAGAGAGTGTGCCATTGATTCAGAACCTCAAGTGATCTGAATACACTCTGTTTAACTTGCTGCTAACCAACCAACCGAACACTTGATGAATGGGATAGGAGGAACCTGAGTCTGTGGGAGGATTAAATAAAACAATATTAGTAGGTTCTTTACTGCTGTTAACATTTACTAAAAATTCATAAAAAATTTAATGACTTAAATATTTAAGTTAACAATAACGTTTTTAGGTTCTGAAAATTTAAAATAATTTTTGGAAAAATTAGATGTATACATTTTTTATCAAATTAAATATTTAATTAGAAAATATAATTATTTTGTTGTAAAAAAATATAACTATTGAAAAAAAAAATTGTCATTTTATTTTCACAGCAATCTAATCCGATCAACTAGAGCACTCTAAGGGTGTGTGTTTTTGAGAGTAATGATTGGAGAGAGATGGAGTAGATTGATTTGGTTGAATTTGATGATGAAGACTGTGTTGTTTTTTTAAGGATTTGGAAGTGATGATGAACTCGATTTGAGAATAAAGTTTGTGAAAGTTTATTAGGGATCAGATTGCTGTAACTAATTAAAAATAAGTTGATTACTAAATTGTCATTGGTGTTAAGTAATATAAAATAATATTTATATGGGTTATTATTATTTTTGAAATTTTTTATGATGAATAAAATTAATAAAAATATTTTTTTATTGAAATAAATAAAAATTAAAATATATTTGATGTAAAAAATAAAATATTTTAATTTTTAACACTAAAGCTAAACAAAACTAAAGAAAACCAAAAGTTATTGCAAGACACAATCAAAAGTTTCAAAAGGAGGAATAGGTTCCAAAATAAAGAGAATCGGTTCCATTTCTGGTACGAAAACGCTGATTCGGTTCCAAAACACTTTGGATTTGATTTCGTTTTTGCTCCATGCACCAATGTCGTTCTGAACCACTGTTTTCATCATTTTCTTTGCACCACATACCTCACCTGTGTTGTTTCAGGAATATCACACACCTCTCTTGTGTTGCTTCAGTTAAGCATCTCCCTTGTGCTGCTTCAGGAATCTTATTGTGTCTGGAAAAAAGGGGACAACGTGAAGCTCAAAGAAAAAGTGGGAATGTGTAAGGCTTTTTACAAGGATAATTTAGTAAAATATCATCCTTCTCCTACAAATCTCTTCGTGGAAGTAGGATAGGAAAAAAGGCCTTATCACACGGTTATGCACCTTCACTTTCCTTTCAATACGCACAAAAGAACAGGAAAAATCATTGCTAATCATAGCTCGCAAATATGTTCTATGTGTTCATCCACACAAACGAACACGGTGTAAATGTCTTGCATTCTCCTCCCTTGAGGTCCTCTTATATGTTTATTTTTCTGATCCCTTGGATTCTCTTCCTATTCAATGTGCATCAAATTTCTCTATTTAATTCACATCTTTTGTCATGTCTTGGATAGTTACCTAAGTTATCAACATTAAAATCCTCATTTATTATGTCATACTCTTGTCCTAACAATCTCACTTGTATTGGTCTAACAACTAGATCGACCTTGGACCTAGTAACTAGATTGGCCTTTCGACAGACCATATTGACCTTTTGGCAGTTATAGACCACATCTACCTTTAGGCAGTTAAAGACCCTAACACTACATAGACCCTAGCCTTAGCTTTTATAAAGTTTAAGGCTAAATAAAAATATTTACCATCACACTTATACGTATTTATACTTGTTCTAGCTAAAAAGTACTAAGATTGATTAGCTAGAAGCAATCAATAGTGATCTCCCAATTTTTTATCTTTTCCTTCTATATAATGAAGTCTTTTTCATATCTTCCTCACTTCTGACCTAATCTTTCTCACTCATCGGTACCAGACCCAATGACCAAGTCAGCTTTTGCCCTAATGATCCAATCGATATTGGACCTAACAATACATAAACCCCTAGCCTTTGGTCGAAAAGACTAAAAAGGCTATAAAATGTGAAGAAATGACTTCTTTATCAATTAATATTGGTGTTAATGATGTGATCGGTATGTGGCCTATCACCACATATCACCCTTCAAAAAACGTTGTATATTATTTACTTTCTAAGCGCTTACGTATGATGACCAAGTATCTATTTCGTGTAAATATTACCATTGCCTTTTTTTGAATGGGCACCTTGGTCAATTGGTGATCGGTGTAAAATTATATTAAGATATTGAACACTTACCTTAATGTTTCTAAATCAAAACTTTTCCAAGGTGCCTTAAATTTACACTAAACTTGTTTGATCAAATGATGTTCAATTACATTAATTGTAGCTTAATTAGATGCATTATCATTTTAAATTGATTGGACGATACTTGATGGATGATACCTTGATCAAATGATACTTGATCATCATCTTACCAATCAAAGGATTCTTGATCATCATTTTATCAATGGATGATTCTTGATCATCAGTTGGAATAATATTTGATCATATTTCTTCTTTAGGATAATACCTAATCATCTTGATCATCTTTCTTCTTTAGGATAATATCTGATCATCTTTCTACCGACCAGATGATGCTTGATCATCATTTAACCAATCAAATTATTCTTTATCATTATTTAGGATGATACTTGATCATCTTTCTCCTTTTACTATCTTAGGTTGCCTTTTACCTTTGTTTAGTAGTCAAATCGTCTTATGTCACCTTTTTTTTATGGGCACCTTAACAGGTCGTCTTTCATCTTCTTTTTGCTTTTTGAAAAGTTGTCATTTTTTCTTGGGCACCTTGAAAGGTCGCCAATATTTTTAGTGCCTTAATAGGCCATTAGGTGTCTTGAAAGGTCACCTTAATTTTTGGGTTTAGTGCCTTGAAAGATCACTAAGCGCCTTGAAAGGTCACCTTAATTGTTGGTTCAGTGTCTTGAAAGGTCACTAGGTGCCCTGAAAGGTCACCTCATTTTTTATTAAATGCCTTGAAAGATCCATGGGCGCCTTAAAAGGTCACCTTAGTTTTTTAAACACCTTCATAAATCGCCTTTACTTCTTTGTGGGATGCCTTGATTCATTACCTTTTAAAATTGGCTTTTTCAACCTCTGATTGATATAGGTTGTCGATTTGAATTTATCTTCATATATGATTGCAAAATCCAAGTTAGAAACTCGTATATAACTAAAAAAATATACAAAAAAGTAAAATAATTGCATCATTTATAATTTTCTTGCATTTTACATGAGTGGTCGACATTTTCCCTATTTGCATTTAGAGATAAGATCTTCAGTTTTCTTCTTACCTCCATTTTATAAGTAAGGGATTGACATTAGACTTATTGACCCAACCAACATTGAACCTAACATCAACTAGCCATCATCACATGGAAACAAAATTCTTCAACATGCTTGACAAGATAAATGACAAAACATCCTTTAAATATCACTGCAAAAAACATATAACAATTGAGGATCATATTTGGTGAACAAATCTTGAGAAATCAAATAGAAGAAAAAGGAGAGATTAGAAAATAGGAGAATTCAGGTATAAGTTTTAATGCAACAAAATTTCTTTTGCAAACCATTCTTTTAAACAATTAATTCATGGCCGATCCCTTAAAGTCAATTGTTCTAAGGCTGATCTTCTTAAAGATAAGTATTAAGGTCGATCTTCCCATGGTTGACCTCTGTAGCTAATCTTTCTAAAGACGGTCTCCTTAAGACTAAGTACTAAAGGCTGACCTTCTTATGATCAACCTTTGTGTGTAACCTTGAGGTCGTCCTCTTTGAGGCTGAGCTCCTTTTGGTTGAGCTCTATGGTCAACCTCCTTAAGGTTGAGAATTGATTACGGTTGATCTCTCCAAAGTTGAACTAAGGAAAGTGGAGTGCATGATGATTTTTGCGAATAAAGAAAATGTATGAATCAACACGAAACTCTTCTAAGATAGGTAGTGAATCGAAGGCATAGCCTTACAAGATGGAAAAGCGGTTGACATCGAAGTAATCATGGTTGGTGGTATCGGCCCCCATATTTATCTCTAATAGGGAGAAATGGTGGCATAAATCGAATGCAAAAAGGAGTTCGGGATAGTTGTTTGGTTGTTGAAAGCCATATTTCTCTTCTAGAAAATCTTGCCAAATCTCAACATGGTGCATCCATGGAAAACAAAAGTGTGAAAGGCGTCGAACGCATTAATTGAAATCTATGTAGTATTTTTACATTAATTCAAATAATTTGGAATAAGAATAATTTAAAGAACATGTAAAAATACATTATTGAATTACCATATAACTTGATTACGGTGATAAAAACTCATTACTTGTTTCTGCGTGATGCAATACAACTAATATATATATATATATATATATATATATATATATATATATATATATATATATATATATATATGATGTCAAAATTTCAATAATACTTTATTCTGAATACATTTTTTTTATTTATTTAACATGACAAATGTTAATTTTGCATAACAGATTTGACGTATATTATTTGACATCATTTAAAATAAAGATAATATTTTTTTTTTTCACATTAGGAACTACTAAGAATGTAAAATAATTGAAGAAGTATATGTTGTCAAATTTTACAATTGAACAAAATTTACATTACAACACTATACAAAATTGTAAAGGAAGTACAAAATGTGTATGATACGATTATTAAAAATGTATGGCAATAAAGGAGAAGTAGATATAAATCATTAAAACAATATAAATAAAAGTTTGATGATAAAAGTGTATAGTTAGTTATTGGCATGCATAGTATTTGATACGGCTTCATTATCAGTAAATAGTTAGAAACTTAGTAATATAAAATTATAACTTGTAATGTTAACTAAATAAATAAAATCATATTTTTTTTAGTATACCCAATAGTCTCATCTTGTTTAAAAGTGTGAAACACTTAACGTTGTCTCGATGAATTTGAATCAGAACACTGACTTTTTTTTACATATAAAGACTATAAAAAAATTGATCAATTTTCTTGAAAATTTTTTTAATTGAACAAATTTCATATTACAACACTTAAGAAACTTAAAAAAATAAAAGAAAATCATTAAAATAGATAAAAAAAAATACTTGGAATGTGTGTTACTTGGTCTTGTTTTATTACCATTGGATCCTAAATATTTATGGTACAAAACTATAACTTGTTTTGTAATTATTTTTACTGTATATATTTCGTTGTCAATTATACTTTTATCAATATAATTTATTTCAAAATTATTTTTTATGACCATACTTTTTATAAAATTCAATAAAAAAACTTTATTTTAACAACAAAGATAACTTTATTATTATTATTATTATTATTATTATTATTATTATATATTACTTATAATAAAGTTATAGGAATTATTTATTTTTATAATTATTTATTTAATATACCTTCTTATTAATTATCAATTATCCTTGTTTACGATAAGGATATTAAATTATAAATGTTATCGGAAAATTTGGATTAATTAAAAAATAAAAATAAAAAGCGAATGTGCCATCTTATATGATCGTCGTCTAAAGACATCTAAATGACTCATTTTGTATTATTGAGTAGGAATATTTGTTATCATTAGCGCAGATTTGTTAGGTTACAAAGTTTTATAATTATGTAAATTATCTTCACAGTTTGTTAGGAAAGCTAAACGACAGCATTTATCCAAAAAGAATTGTATCATCACTGTTTAAAGGATAATTCTGGAGGGGGACATAGTTTTGGTCGGCACCTTTTCTAAGTCTAATAATATTATAAGTCACATGTATATTATAACTCATTTAAACATGGCTTTACAAGTGTCAAAAACAGAGATGATTCAATAATGGAAGGTTTTATTTATAATATGATTTCTGAAAAAGTTGACGTATTTCATGGTAGGTAACTAGGTATGCTATTATTAAAATTTATTATCCAAGAATAACTTGAAAAAAAAAAAAAAAGACAGAAAAGAAGCCAAAGTAGATTGGTTTAGAGACAGTGCTTTGAGAAAGATGGAAAATATTAAAGTTCTAATAAATATCCTTATTTGAGATAGTCTTCCATTCCTGTTTGCAATTCTATCAAATCTTCCAAATTCAGTCGTATTTCCAAAACATTTCCAAAGGTGAACCTTGAAAAGTTCAGTGGTTTTTCAAACCAACTCTGAAATAATCCACACATTCAATTTGACCTACTGAACTATCAAGGATTGGTGCATTTTCCATGGTTAAGAATGTGTAGTTCAACTTGATGAGTTGGGTTACCGATAAAATAGGCAACACATAACTCACTGGTGAGGATCCACATGTTTTCTGAACAAAGCTTCAGCATTACTGTATAGAGCCACAAGATTTGAGAACACAGCAAGAAAAATCATGACGATGGATAAAACCTTGTCCTTCTTTGTTGCTATCCCATGAGGATCCCTGAAAAAAGAAAAAATATAGATCAGTTAAGAAAATGGATCTAAGTAGCTTTGAAGTTCAAACCAATTTAAGTAATGATAGTTTTGTGTCAATTAAAAATTACATTCATTTAGCAAAAAGTGTGATTTCTTTTTGATAGAATATAATAGGTCAAAACATAAGTCATAAAGATTCACCCAACAAACACTTCAGTAAAATGAACACAACAATATGATGTGCTCACTACATTTAGATAAAGTAAGAAAACCCACCTGATAGAAATTGCAGCAGGGAAAATAAACCCAAGGCAAACTGTGGCAGTAGCTCCAGTGAATTGAAACACATCCCAGATAGAAGGTAAAAAATTTGCAGCCACATAGATTGAAGTGATGAGTCCAATGGTGATCAAGACAAACCTACGATGATCTAAATCCAAGGACCTAGCTGAAGGAAAGATGAGATCGTCCAAATTGAAGCGTAGTGAGAAGAAGATAACTGGGAAAACAAGCATGAGGTGGAGGGCGTAGCTGATACGAACAATGTCATTGAGTAGACTGCTATAAGGGATACCCAGATCAGAATCAAAGTTGGCCAGCACATCATCAAGTGTTGACTCACCAAATAGGAGAAATCCAAATAATGCTGTAAGAATATAAATACTAGAACACAGAACCAGTGATGCACGTATAACCGGTTGCATCAGGGAAGGCTCTCCTAATTCATTTTCGATTGTATGCACTGCATGCACACAGGACAGAACTTTGCTGAAAAATAGTCTACCAGTGCTTAACAATTCTTCTTTGTTGCATTAAAAATCTGAGCATAACAGAAAGCATAAACAAAAAATCGTGATAACTGATAGAACACCTAAATGGAAGACTCACACTAGAGCCTCCAGTTCTTAATTAGGTAAACTGGCAAGCCAGAATTGTAACTCACTCGTTCCCACTGGCCAATTTATTCTATAAACCCTTAAGTTCATAAGTTCTTTAAGCTTGGATCCCACAATTGATTTTCAGCCCTATATCAGACATAGTGCCAAAAGTCGGTATAGGATCAATATCACAGAGCATTAATATTTGAATGATAAATGTTGACAAACTGTCATCTTATTCCAAATTTAAAGAAATGTGATTGTTCCAACAAGCATGAGTGATCAAGCAGAATAAATAGAAAACCTGTTGAAAAGTAAGATTTGTGATTGTAACAATACAAAGCAGTGAGTGAAAGGAACTATCATTGCCATTAACATTTTTTAGTGAATTGTATCTTTCTTTCCTTACAGAAGGGTAAAATGTTGTTCTTGTCATTTCTCAACTTCTATTTCTTTTGGAACCAAGCTCCTCCAGAGCAAAGAGACACGTATTGCACCAAGTCAAGAGTCAAGACAATAAACAGAAGGGTTCCATTACACTGCTTCAGATAAGTTCCATGACTCACGGATTGACGATTTTTTTTTTTTTTTACTGATTTGGCATAAAAATATGTACTTTTATTTTAACAGAAAGTATTACAAACATAACAGTATTTGAGTCATTTGTTAATCTCTCTAATTCCATTGAAGTGGGGAGAATTAATAAAATTATCATCCGAAGCATTAGCAAATGAAAATTTTAAACAATATGGCAGCTTACCATTGTAGTGACAAACAAATGCTGTCACAAGAACTGGAACTGCTGTAAAGAGATTCCATATGGATGAAACATCAGTAATATTAGGAAGCATCCTAGGACTGGTTATGCTGCCATTGAACAATTTGAAGAACGTGATTCCCGCAGTTATGAGTAGAAAAACAATGGCCAGAGCCACTGCTAAAGCAGAACTATGTCTCAACGAATCTGCAGGCACAAAAATAGTCCACACACCAAAGGAAAATCACTAGTGAAGCATATCTAATCATTAATACCACAACTACAAAATTGAATTGTATACAATCAAATTCATCCCTGTTAATTACTTCTGAGACAAAATAAACCATGATTGAATATTTTAATAATTTCATTACAGAAAAAAAAAATCATTTGTATTGTAGTTAGTTACCTATCCTCTTAAAGAAGGCCAATGGAGCAAATACGAAGAGAGTTGCGAGAAGCAGAACGAAAGTGCGGTCAGTCCAGAAGCACTGACCGAACCAGCCTTCAAGCACCCCAAAATGATGGACTCCACTGGAAGATGTTCCCGACAAGACATCACCGATTATGATGACGTAAACAACAAGTATTCCGAAGTTGTTGAGAAGCACCGCCACGTGAAAGAGCAGGGCGCCGGAGCTCCCAAAAGCATCGCCCATGAGGTGGGCGTAGGTGGTGGCCTTGGCGGCTCTGCTGAATCGGAGAAGAATCTCGAGAGAGGTGTGCGTGAGGAAGGCCAGGAAGACGATGGAAGCAACGCCCACACTCACACCCACAACTTTCATGGCCGCCGGCAAGGCCATGATCCCTGCACCGATGATCGTCGTAGATAAATTGAACACAGAACCACTAAGCGATGCCTTTGACCCAGACCCTGACCCTGACCCTGACCCTGACTTTGACCCGGACCCGGACCCGTCATCTCTTTCGCTACTTCGAAGCAGCGGCAACGCCGACGGCGATTCCTCCTTCCGGTGGCTCATTCTGTTATTTCTAACTATTACTATTCAATCTTCTATATCTTTTTCTTTCTCTCTCTCACTGATATCACAATATATATATATATATATATATATATATATATATATATATATATATATATATATATATATATATATATAAATGCGATGTACGAAAGTGCCAACGAGGAACACGTTGATGGCAAAAGATACATTCATTCTACTCAGTATTATCTTACCTTCCCATTTTTGGTATGAACGTAAATGGGAAAAAAACAAAAAGGAAAGGATAAAGAAATTAAAAAAAAATAATCCATTAGTTCTTTAATTAATAAATATAAAGTAATTAATGTCTTTTCTAACTATAGAATTGGCAAATGTGCATAAGTCGGGTTAATTAACTAATGAATGTTTTGTCACATAAGCAAATCAAACGAACTTATACGAGGAAAATATTTAATTTCTAATGTTTAATCTAGCTTGTATTCGCAAGTAATATTTTTATTTTTATTTTTAATATCTACAATTAAGTTTATATAAAATAATAATTCTTTAGTTTTTTTCCTTAATTCATGTTAATTATTAATTTATAATTTTATCAGCAATTGCAAAACAAAATTTATTTGAGTTTCTAAATGTCTTAATTTTAATTTGTTAGTTAAAATTGATCCAATATATTCAATTCAAATTAAAATTGGGGATTAAATTTAAGAGAAGCAATTGCATTATCCTAATTATATATCAAGAATATTAAATCTAAACATTTAGTATCATATATAATTAGAGGAGTGTTCAAAGAAATGTTATTATCCCAAAGTACAATATTTGATTGTATGCTTCAAATAATAGAAAAATAATTGAACCAAAACACTTAGGATAAGAAAGAAGAGAAAGACAAAGAAAGAAGACAAAACATACAGTTTTTTTTAAGATAAGATAGACTAGAAGTATCGTAACAAGAAACAAAGTTTAACCAAAATAGTAAATATACAAGACAAAACTATAATTTAAATAAAGATAAAAAAACATTTTAAAATGACGAGAGTAATCTACCTATAGAAAATATAATTACTTAATTCAAAGCTACCTATAATTACTACTAATCACTTAATTCAATGTTTAACCATATGGAAATATAATTACTACTAGAAATCACTTAAAAATGCAAAAGATATCATTTAATTCAAAGCTACCTATAGAAAATATATATATATATATATATATATATATATATATATATATATATATATATATATATATATATATATATATATATATATTAAAACTACCATAAAGTTAGAATTAATTTGTCATAGAAAAGATAATCAACAATTACTATTGTATCTAAGTTTAAAACATATATTTCTAACTTTTCTTCTTTTGATTGTTTATCCATTTTTCTTTTGCAAATACACGTAACCCTTGACAATTTGACTTTAATTTCTTCTACTTGATTTTGAGTTATAAATTTAAGCACAACATGAATATATGATTCAACACATAGTATGAACATTTAAAGTCAATCAAACAATTCAAGCTACAGATAAAATCAAACTAAGAATTAACTAAGACTTTTGTTGAAAATAACTCCTTCAATATGTGATTGCAAAATTACTATGTACCTTTGCAACATATATATTGAAATAATTAGCAACTGAAAACTACAAAAAGTATAGATGATCACACGATTCAAAAAAAAAAAAAAAAATAGACACACCAGAGACAACCTAAATCACTGAAGAACATCGTGTTATATAATATTTCAACATAGGTTTAAACTATTGTTCGTTGATCAAACCAACCTAGAATTAAAAAATAAAAACTAAAAATTGAATTAGGAATGGACTGACAGCGGAAAAACACCACTACCAATGAAAAAAAAAATTAGCTATGAAAATGAATTTATCAAGGAAATTAACAATTTAACTAGTAATGGAGTATAAAGTTTGTTACAAGTTTCTCATTTAATCATACAAAATTCAATTCAATTCAATGTTTCATGGTCTTAAATTGGGTGTTGATTGGTTTCCATGTGCTTCTTGTTAGCTTGTCTTCAAAATGTTGCACCTCTTAGCTTTTTTGAGCTTGATAGGCTGAAATACAAAAAAAAAAAAAACAAAATTACTATTTATACTATTTTACAAGTGAAAGAAATTCGATGAAAATAAATGAAATTACAATAAAAATAAATTCTACTCTACAACCATTAATTTTTATTTATTTAAATGTGATAAGATTATTATCATCTATGAACTTATCAACTAGTCATGAATTGTGTGTCAAGTTAATAAATGAAGTATGCAAGCAGATGCTTGAACCAACACAACGTCATTTGTTGGAGTGGCATGAGAAATACTTGGCAAAAAATGACGTCACTTTGAGATTTAGAGAGTAGCCATGACCCCATCAACAAATGAGTGTTAGGGACACCTTTCTATGTTAGAGAAAAGGTGTGGTTTTTTGATCAATTTTTTTAGCTAACATCGTCTTCCCTTCTCCTATCTTTAAGCAACTTGATGCTTCTCATTCTTCTTCACTTTGTTCCAAGTTTTAACCAACTCATCCTTATGAAATCATATTATAAAATGATGTTTACAAGTGTACTTTATTTTAATCATATTTCTAGAAAATATAGAATTTTCAACAAACTCATCACATGGAGAACTATATATTTCAAGCATAGAACTAGATATCCGCATATGGTCGTCATTAAATCTTGCTTGAAAATACTTTACGTTTATCATTACTAGTCGTTGTATCTCTAACATTAATGTGGACATCATTAATGATGCTGAAACCCTTAACAATCATGAAGTCTATACTCAAGATCAAAGAAAAATGCAAGATTCAATACAAGGCTTAGGAAAGCCCATGACAAGAGTAAGAACTAAATTAGCTCAACAAACTTTGCAAAGATGGTAGTTAATTTAATAGAGGTGCAACTACATGATGAGGCCCAACATGTGAAGGTGTTACTCACATGTATTATTTGTTTGGAATGAAAGCAGAAGACTCAATTGTTAGACTTTAAATAAAAGACTTAAAAATTTGTTTATGTTGCTTTTTTTATTATGTAAAAAAGGGTATAAACAATTTTATGAAGGAAGGGAATAAGAGAATGTTTTAGTTATTATTTGAAGTGAGAGGCATTCTTTGCTAGGATTCTTCCCTAAACCATTTTAATAACTGTGACACCTATTTTTATTATGTATTTTTCCGTCTATTATCACTTTTATAAGTCAGAATTTGTATTTCCTAATTCTTCGAGGGTTAAGGTCAATCCGTAATAATATTATTCTGTAAATCTCATATTTGTTCATATATTATTATTGAATCATGAGTGACTTTCGAACCTCAATTAGATCCACAATTCATTGAAACCAAGAATAATCCTCATCAAACATACCCCTACCCCTTATATTAAAGATAGGTGATTATACATTCATCTAACTGCGGATGACATAAGAAATCTAATAAATCTCACCTTAACATACTTTGATATCATTAATAAAGTTGATTTAAATCTAATTCAAACCTGGAAATATAACTTAAAAGGTGATACTTATGCTCATTATATACTTTATTTTAGTCATATGTTAGACAATGTGAAATCTCTCATAAATATATATATATATATATATATATATATATATATATATATATATATATATATATATATATATATATATATATATAATAATTGTCATGATATTAAACCAGGGAGGATGAAAATCACATAATTATTGTTATAACCAGCAACATTAACTAAAACAAGAGAACATAAAATTAACTTTCAATTTTCAGTGACTGAATGCCTTCATCCACTAGGTAAAAATGAGAGAATAATTCATTATGATTAACAGTGTCTTGAATTACAGACAGAAGAAAAAGATAAATTAATGATTCATGACGTAAATAATGACAATAACTTAAAACAAACAATTGACTCTATCAAAGTCTCTCACCTCATTCATGAAGAACAATTATGAGTAATACAGATCTCAGATTTCACATCATTTTTACAAACTTATCCAGAATCCAAAATTTTAAATACTCTGAAAGCTGAAGTAAGAAAAAATGTACCCACTCCTTTAAGAGGCTAAAGATTCAGCAGAAACTTGATACGAAAAGCATTTGAAATGATATGATAGCTGTCTAAATTGTAAGTTTCAAGGATTGGATTGAAGGACTTGGGCAGTACGCATGAGGTCATAGTGTAATGTGTATAAGTTGTGGAATCCAAATGAATGAAGGAAGTGGATGAAAAAAATCAGATTCAGCGTATGAGGAAATCTCTTTATTCAGTATTACCCGGTCCTAAGAAACATTTCCATTACCTTCTCCTCCACTAATTGTATTTGTTACTCATAGCTTCTAACCTTGTTGCCACCATTATAACCAAATAAAAGGTTCAAATTGACAAAACTGTCCCACAAATACTGCCCACATAACACTGATTTACAGGGGATAGTGAAAATTTTCAACAGCTATGATGGAAGATGCGCCTACGTCAAAATACGTCAAAACGTTGTCAAACATTAATCAGCCTATAAGAATGTTCCTCTCTCAAATTAAGACAAAAATGATGGTAAGTCAACAGGAATGGTCACCATATTCTGTAATTTCGTTCAAGTCCATACAACTGCACAACTGCATTGCACACGCGGTAATGATACTCGCCTTCTGAATAAAGAGGTATCATAGGTATCTTCATACTGAAGAACCCTGCAATTAGTAGTCACTTTTGAAATTGCTTTATATTTCAGAGAATATAACAACTGGGCCTGTCACCAAAAGTCTCCGCATGAACACGTTCCATCTTTAAACAAGTGGAATCGGGCAGCATCTCTAACAAGAATCTCCCTTTGGGTGATCTTAGATATATACTTAGTTGCATTGTGGCAATCCCCACAAACCCTTAAATTTTTAACTACTCGAATGGGCAAACCAGGAGGAATAAATATTAACCCAAAAGCAATTGCAAGCTTTTCACTATGGTGATTAAGCATCTTTATTTTCTCTGTATCCTCAACATCTATTTTCTCTGTATCCTCAACATCATGCAAAACAGAATTCATATCAGGCACATATCCCTCTTGTACCATTTTATAGTTCAATTTTTCAAGCTCAGAATATATCTGATCAGAAAAAGGGTTTGACCGATCATCAGCGGAAAAAATGTGTACTTGGTTCTTATATTTGATCCAGCTACATCCTGGTTCTTTTCTCAGACCCTTATCTCTCATTCCTTTTCTTAATATGGAAACTTCTTCCCATTTTCCTTTAGCAGCATAGATGCTCGAAAGTAAGATGTAACTAGCAGTGTTATGTGGTTCTAATTTTATTAGAGATTCAGCAGCCCACTTACCAATTTCCATGTTTTTATAGAATCTACAAGCACTTAACAGGGATGCCCAACCAATTGCGTCAGGGCCGAAAGGCATCTTATTTATAAAATTCCTTGCCTCTTCTAACCTCCCAGCACGACTGAAGAGGTCAATCATGCATGTGTAGTGATCGTGAATTGGTATAATCCTATGTTCCTTAATCATTGACTCAAATATCTGATTTCCTTTCTCTACTAGTCCTGCTCTGCTGCAAGCTGAAAGAACCCCAATAAAAGTAACCTTGTCGGGTTTGAAACCATGAGCTAACATGCTTTCAAACAACCTTATCGTTTCATTGGCTTTACCAAATTGTGCATATCCAGAAACAAGTGCAGTCCATGAGACTTCATCCAGGAAGATCATTTCACTAAAAAGTCTATGAGAGTCTTCAATGCTTCCACATTTACCATATAATGTAACTAGAGCATTGGAAACAGTGATAAAAGAAATTAATCCAGAAACCAGAGCTTTGCCATGAAACTGAGCTCCCTCTTCTAGGCTAGCAAGGTTTGCACATGAGCTAATTACACTCCCAAGGGTGAAATCATCTGGTTCAATCCCATATTTTTGCATATCACAAAATATTTTAACAGCTTCTTCACAGTAACCATTCTGCCCATAACCCACCAGCATGGCAGTCCAAGATACAACATTCTTGCAAGTCATCTTCCTAAAAAATGATTCTGCTGATTTTATACTCTTAATCCTGGTAATCCGTCCTAATTATGTAAGCATGAACTTGCTTGCCTTCTTGCAAAGCCGCAACACCACCACAAGCAGTTAACACGCTTCCAAAAGTGTACTGATCCATCTCAAGATTTTCTAATCTCATCTCTCTCAATAAATCAATAGCTTCAATTTCGAAGCCATTCTGAGTAAATCCCGCAATCATTGCTGTCCAGGAAATAGAATCCTTTTCCCGCATTTCATAAAACAACTGCCTTGAATCTTCAATTCTACCACATCGCATAAGCCCTGCAATAAGTGTATTATACATAACCACATTCTTCTGGGGCATCTCATCAAAAACCTGTCTTGCACAAAATATAAGCCCCGTTTTGGAGTACATATCCACTAAAGGACTCCCAACAAAAACATACGACTGGAAACCAAATTTCACCACATGCCCATGAATCTGCCTACCCAAACGAACATTATCCTGATTGGAGGCAAGTATGAGCATAGTGGATAACGCAATCCGTGTCAAATTAAACGACCCATCATATAACATCATGTTATAAGCCTTCACGGATTGACCAAGGAAACCACGACCAGCATAGCCGGAAATAAGGGAATTCCACGACACCATATCTCGGTTTGGCATTGCATCAAACACGCGTTTCATCTCAGGAAGACGACCCAGTTTTGAATAGGTGGAGAGAAGTGTGTTCCAAGAGTATAGATTCCGTTGAGGCATTTGATCGAACACCAGGCGGGCATAAATGATGTTTCCATTCTTAGCATAGGCATTGACTAAGTTGTTTAGCAGAAATGTTTCTGGATTTCGGAAGGCCTTGATTATGTTGCAGTGAACCTTCTTTGTGTCACTGCAATGTTTGAGCAACTCGCAATAGTGATTAGACAAACGCATGGAACTAAATTGTTTTGAGACATGCAATGACATTTACTTGGTCTTGATTGTCTCCTTTCGCTTCAACATTAAACTAAACCCAACTGAGAAATAAAAGTGAATATGCCACACAGTCTTGCATGTTAAAAATGTTCCAATTTTATTCTTTTGAATTTTATTTAATTATATATATATATATATATATATATTATTAATAAAGATATCATTTTTCTCAGTTTTATTTTTCATATTTTCTTACTTTTGCTTTGCACTATAAGTTTATTATTTAAAAGTAACACTTATAGTGCAAATGTTTTAAAATTTAAATAGTTTTAAACCTATGGTAACGGAAGCTTCGATGTTTATTTCTGTTTTTACTAAAATATATTTAAATGTTGAGAAAAAATAATAAATTTATATAAATTTATAATTAAATTTTGAATAAAATTCATGTGAAAAATATTTATAGGTTTATAAAATTAATATGTAAAAATATATAATAGACTTTGTAAAAATACAAAAAATAAAACATATGCAAAAAATAGAATAAACTCTTTAAAAATATAAAGAATATGTAGAGTAGACTTCCTAAAAATACAAATTAGTAAATGGACATATTAGTCTAATGTTTATTGTTATATTCTTCTAATTCATGCATTGATAAATTTGTCTAATAGTATTGTTATATTCATCTAATCAATATGTGAATATACTCATGTAATGTATATTGTTAGACTCGTCTAATCAGTATATAGATAAACTTGTCTAATGTATATTACAAGATTCGTCTAATCAAATAATGAATATAGTCGTCTAATGTGTATTAATATATTTGTCTAATATGTGTATGAACATACTCGTTTAATATATATTGTTAGACTCGTCTAATTAGCGTATGAACAAACTCGTCTAATGTGTGTTGTAAGACTCGTCTAATCAGTAAATGGTTAGATTCGTTTAATGTGTATTATTAGTCTCATGTGATCGATGTATGGAATGACCCATCTAATGTTTTTTGTTATACTCGTATAATCAATGTATGATCAAACTCATTTAATGTGTATTGGTAAACCAGTCTAATGTTTTTTTCTATAGTCATATAATTAGTGTATGAACAAACTCGTCCAATGTGTATTGCAAAAGTTATCTAATCAGTGAATGGAAGAAGTTGTTTAATGCTTATTAATAGACTCGTTTAATTTATGTATGGAAATACTTGTCTAATGTATATTACTAGAGTCTTCTAATCAACATATGAATGACTCATCTAATATGTATTGTTAGACTCGTCTAACCAATACATCGATAAGCTTGTCTAATGATTTTTGTTATAGTTATTTAATTAATGTAGTCCTAGACTTGTTAATAATTTTTGTTATACTCATATAATCAATGTATGAAATTACTCGTCTAATATTTTTTGTTATACTTGTCTACTTAGTGTATGAACAATCTCGTCTAATCTATATTCATAGACTCGTCTAATCAATGTGTAAAATAATTCATCTAATGTTTTTTGCTATAGTTGTCTAGTGACTATATGGATAGATTCATCTAACGTATATTGTTATTAGTAGACTTGTCTAATTAGTGCATCAACAAACTTGTTTAATATTTTTTGTTATACCCCTATAATTAGTATATTCTTATACTTGTCTAATCAATGTATGGAATGACTAGTATAATTTTTTTGTTATACTAATCTAATTAATGTATGGACAAAGTCGTTTAAATTATATTGCAGGTTTAATTTAACAATTTTTGTTATACTCTTTTAATCATTACATGAACAGACTCGTCTAATATGTACCAATAGACTTAATAATATTTTTTTTTGTATATTTGTCCATGGTATATTACTAGACTTATCTAATCAATGTACATCTAATATATATATATTTATAGACTCATCCAATGACAATACAAACACAGTCGTATTATATTTTAAAACAATTAGCTTGTTAACTTTTATCTTTTATTTCGATCTTATTAAAGTCTTAAACTCTACATTATGAAGTTCAAAATAATAAAAAGTGAATTAAAAGAATATAAAAATTGATATAATATCAAAAAGTGTGATTTTGTTTTTACAAATATATATTTTAAATCTTTGAAATGAACTTTAAAGTACAATCTTTTAATTTATTTTGTTACAAATATTAAAACCTTAAAGCAAGTGTTATGTACAAATGATTAATGCTAATATTTTCATTAAATAATACCAGTTACATTTTTACATGTTAAAGATATAAAAAATACTAAACAACAATAATATGTGTATTATAATTTAGACTTAAATATACATTTGTTTCCTATTTTCGTTAAAATTATTTAATTTGGTCCATATTTTCGTTGTGTGGTCAATTTGGTCCTCATTTTTGTAAAACTGCATTCAATCAAGTCCTTTTAGCAAATGACGTTAAAATTGTTAACAACACAGTGACAACATGAAACTGTTTGGGGTACGTGTCAAATTTTGGCACTGACATTGACACTGTGTTCATTTTTATGGTCGTTGTAGGTTTAAAAGTAAATGAAATCCAACTGGGGAAGAAATTGAATTAGGATTTGCAAGAAATCTGTGGCCAGCAAGAACGTGTACACAATCCACTTGGTTAGTTTGAATTCGTGTTTGTGAGGTATGTCTCGTCATCATTCGTCTTCCTCTTCTTGTCGTAATAGTTGGGGCAACCAAGTTGCAGTGGGTCTCATATTCGTGGTTCCAAGGTTATGGGTTTAACCCCATTTGCAAATGTGGGGAACTTGCAATGGTTCGAATGGCAAGAACTTTGAAGAATAATGGTAGACAATTTTAGGGTTGTTCTAAGTAGAAGGTTAGATTTATGTGTCTTAAAAAACTCATTCCAATGGATCACACTACTTCAAGACGAACTTCACCCACGAACAAAGCATAATCTCGAAGCACAATCTCCAATCGTTCATGATTTTCCCCTTCCTCACAAACCCTAATTTTCCCCTTTCTCACGAACTCTAATTTTTCTCTTTCTCTCGAAGAGTTGAATGTCCAAGTTTAACGTATTCACTTCCACTTTCTCTCGCTGCATTTAATATTCAATTCCAGCTTTTTAATTTTTTTCACTTACACATTCTTTTACGCAATTAGTTTTAATTTTTTTTACCTAAATTATAACTAAATAAACACTGTGCCAACGTCACTACAAAAGACTGCCACATCCCCTAAACAATTCCACGTTGTCACTGTGTCGTTAACAATTTTAACATTGTTTGCTAAAAGGACTTGATTGAATGCAATTTTACAAAAATGAGGACCAAATTGACCACACAATGAAAATATGGACCAAATTGAATAATTTTGACGAAAATAGGGACCAAATGTATATTTAAGCCTATAATTTATATAAAAGAGATAAATGTAATTTTTTTTTTGTAACAAAATTATTGCATGACAATTTTTTATATGACAATATAAACAATTTGTATTAGATTCATTAGAAGAAAATATTTCATTAACAATCAATTGTAGTGACCAAAAGCTATTAGTCACTATATTGTTCAATTTAGATACCAATTTGCAAAATAAAAAATTATTGGTTATTAAAATAATCACTATTATGAATAAAAAATCATGCTTGGTACAACGATTAAACCGGTGCATTTGTTGGTGTGATTGCTCCCTCCACTAAGAGGTCATTAGTGCTTCTATCGAAGAAGTGCAATATTACTTAATGTAATGTTATGAATTGATTAGGGATCCTCATTGTGAAGTCATCCTAACTCTACTAGATTCACATACTCATATAGAGAATGAAGTTTAGGTGGTGAGAGTTGAAGAAGGTTCCTATAACGGGATTTGGGGTTGGGGACCCTTTTTTGGTGAGGTTATAAGTGAATTTATCTTGTCATGGGAGATTGAGACCAAGTGAATTAGATTCAATCATGAGATTTCATTTCATAATTACATGATAGGTGCATGACTTATAGGAATCGATTCAATGCATAAATCT
This sequence comes from Vigna unguiculata, assembly GCF_037176805.1. NCBI lineage: Eukaryota > Viridiplantae > Streptophyta > Magnoliopsida > Fabales > Fabaceae > Vigna > Vigna unguiculata. The sequence goes on from NC_140800.1 coordinate 6,861,634, forward strand.
GGATTTGAGTCTAGAATAATTATATCTTTGAGTCTTTAAAATGTGTTACTTGAGGATATGAATGTATAGTTGACTTGAATATTTGTAGAGTTTATATTATATAGAATTGTGATGTATGTTCAAAATTATCATTAGCTTACCTTTTTCTTTTTGTGTTAGTTGTTATGTTCTCTTTTGTTATGGCGTGAACACATGAGTTTGTAGATAGAAGTGAGACTAGACAAGTTGTTGGTCCAAGTGAAAGTCTTTAGTAATTGTTGATATCTCTCTCTCTCTCTCTCTCTCTATATATATATATATATATATATATATATATATATATATGTGTGTGTGTGTGTGTGTGTGTGTGTGTGTGTGTTAAATTATGTCTTTGGTTCCCATTTTTGTAATAAAATATTAATTTGGTCCTTTATTTTTTAGAAATCTCAATTAGCTCCTTATTTTTAAAAAATGATATCAATGAGGCCCCTAATAGGATAAATGTCGTTAAAGAAATAATGACTTAGCATACTTTTGAATGAATAAACAATGATTGGGCAAAGTAAACGATTTAGATGTGGATTTATGATCAAAGTGGAATAAGCATTTATAAATTCAGAACAGAAAAAAGACTTGTTTATCTTTCTATTTTAGTAAGTTGGACTTCTTAAATGTTAGCAAATCACTCAATTCAACTGAGTTATGTCATAACTATGTAACTTTATCTTAGGCCAATGGAAGAGTTCAGAAATTTTTTTATCATAATGTTGTTTTCAACTGCCCACACTTCTAAACTGAACTATGTAAGAGTTACATGGTGTAACATCCCCGTAGGATATTACTTTAAATTAAATAATTAAACAAGGCAAAAATAAATACCTCATTTATTTAAATAATCCATTTCCCAGAAACACGGGAAAATTCAAAACCTTTAAATTTAATATCCAACATAAACAGATAAAGTATTAATAAAATACTCAACTCCTCCTATTACAAATTTGAAGTCCAAAACCATAATGAAATTACAGAAAATTATTTAAAAGGCTTTATAAACAATCCCTCATTTATTTAAATAATCCATTTCCCAGAAACACGGGAAAATTCAAAACCTTTAAATTTAATATCCAACATAAACAGATAAAGTATTAATAAAATACTCAACTCCTCCTATTACAAATTTGAAGTCCAAAACCATAATGAAATTACAGAAAATTATTTAAAAGGCTTTATAAACAATCCCATGATACACAAACAGATAGGGTGAGCTATGCACACACACACACACACACACACACACACACACACACACACACACACACACACACACACACACACACACACACACACACACACACACACACACACACACACACACACACACACACACACACACACACACACACACACACACACACACACACACACACACACACACACACACACACACACACACACACACACACACACACACACACACACACACACACACACACACACACACACACACACACACACACACACACACACACACACACACACACACACACACACACACACACACACACACACACACACACACACACACACACACACACACACACACACACACACACACACACACACACACACACACACACACACACACACACACACACACACACACACACACACACACACACACACACACACACACACACACACACACACACACACACACACACACACACACACACACACACACACACACACACACACACACACACACACACACACACACACACACACACACACACACACACACACACACACACACACACACACACACACACACACACACACACACACACACACACACACATATATATATATAAATATAAAACATAACAGTTCCTTGGCGAACCAACACCCTCTCCTAGGTCGCTTGAGCGAGCAACGCGAACTAACACCACTCACAAAAGGCATACATAAGACTCAAACCCAAGTCCTCTCACATAATAAAGTACACTCAACCTCATGAACTAGTACTTTTCCACGTCATACCAATTAACATTTAATGTCATAAAAGTTTCATTCTCCCTCATTTATTAATTAATTAATTATTTAATTAATTGATTTTCCTAGTACTTTTTCACGTCATACCAATTAACATTTAATGTCATAAAAGTTTTATTCTCCCTCATTTATTAATTAATTAATTATTTAATTAATTGATTTTCCTACGCATGGCACTCTAGTCTGGATGGTCGTCATGACTATCATCTCATTTGAATCGTAAATCTGAATTTATACAGATTTACGATTAGTAAGTTGTATTTGCATGAAGCCTCTTAACTTCCTGATTTTATTTCTATTGTCTTTGAGATTTAGAATACTTTTGAATGCAGTGAACCTGCATCATGAAGTCTGACTCTCCGACAAAAACAGACTACTTTGTCGCTTTTATTGTAATATGTTTCTACTTTTATTTTTTTTTTGGAGAGTAATATATAACTATTCTCGCTTCCCCGAAATTTCAACACTCAAATAAGTTACAATATCTCTTTAAACTAAGAACTTACAAATATATATATATATATATATATATATATATATATATATATATATATATATATATATTTTGATATTGTAGTAACAATATCTTTTTTCATGTTAAATTATGAGTTAAATAAATTATTGATCCTTTAAGTTTTAATGAAAATTAAAATTAGTTAATTTTTAAAAATTTGATCTAATTTAATTTCCAACTTTAAAAATTAGAGGATTTAATTCTTTTAACCAAATTTTGTTAAGTTTATTCGATATTTCAAACGCGTTTTAGGATAGTAACTGAGTTGTTTACACTGTTTGACACAATTCTATTTCAATGTTTGTTGAAAAAATAAATTTGAAACATCAAATAAATTTTATAAAATTGGGTTAAAATGACTAAATTCATACATTTCTAAAATTAAGAGACTAAATTGGATCAAAATTTTGAAGAGAGACTAATTCTAATTTTCACTAAAAGTTTAGGAAAAAAAAATATTTAACTCTTAAATTATTGAGAAAGTAATTTATTTTGAAGAATGTTAACCAAAGGAAGTGTAATTATAGTTTACTTATATATTTATGTATGTCTTTTGCTTAATATCCATAACACATGAACTTTAGAAATTAAATTACTGGTTTTGTTGTTACAAAAATCACCATAAATCATAAAAGTATGTAGAATAATGATAAAAAAGAAGTAAGAAATAAAAAACTAAAAAAGTTAAAATAAAGAAAGATAATAATGTTTAAATATAATAAAAAAAAAACAGAATCTTTACTTTGGTTTTCATGGTTGATCTCCAGGTGTAAAATATTGGCAGAATTAGAGGCTAGAAATTGCATCTGGAATAATTGTTTTAGAATTTTAGAAAAGAATACAAAGAATCTAGAATGCTTAAAGATTGAACGTTTGCCTCTGATTCCAGTTTTGTCTAATAGGAGCCGTCTCCTTTGTCTGTTTATTGCAGGATAGATTCCTAACTCACGGGTTTCGGCGTTGGTATGACTCAGCAAGTTGAGGGGGGATAATTAACGACTTCATTTTCTCTCCAGTTGTACAATTACTGCTATTCAAATTGTTTTATTAAAAATACTACAAACCCAATATTTTTAAACTCAAATTATATTTGCTGCCATTATCCAGCTAAATATCGATGGAGAAAATCCTTATACATAATTAATTTTATGTGCAGCTCTTTCAGGTTCTTATTTGGTTTTAAAAAAATACTTCAATTTTCAAATTTAATTTATAATTATTTAAATTTATATTATTTCAAATCCATATTTTGGATTTTAAGTCTTGTTTATTTACTTAGATTTGAATTAGATATAAATTTGATAATTTTTATATTTTATAATAAGGTAAATTCATGTTAAATTATATAAGGTCAAATACGAATTAGATTGGTCTAAGCCGAATCCAAGCCAAGTTGGGCTAGGTCTGACTAATGTAAGTTTTGGTCAGATCAGTCTAAGGTAAGTTAGGTCAGTCAAACCATATCAAATTGGATCATGCTAGTCTAGGTCAAACAAAGTTGTATTAGGTGCATGTGAGGCCAAGTCAACTAGAGTTTATGTGAGGTTGATTAAGCACGAACCTAGTTAAGTAGTCTTAGATCCACTTAAAACAGAGTTGACATTTTCTACAACAGATTAAATTGTCCTATGCCAATTTCGGGTAGGATCAACTCAAGTGCACGTTAGAATGAACACAGTCTAGAACAAGTCAAGCTAAGTCGACTAGGGAAAGTCGAGCCGAAATAGGCTACGCCGAAATTCGGCTTTGGTTGGATCGGGTCAGTCTGAATATATGTAGGGCAAAATGAACCCTAATCCATGTTAGGTTGAATTGAGTCAAGGTTTGGTTGATCAAACCATACTTTTTTGGAATTTAAGAATGAGTTGAAAATCCCACATTCGATAAAAAAGAAAATGAAATTTGAATTGTATATATAAAAAAAAACTTACTTGAACCTTAATTTTTTTTTTTTTTAGAAATGACGTTAAATTTCTTATATGAAAACTCATTCTCAAAGGTGGTAAATAGGGATGGCAACGGATTAGGTCGGGCACGGATAGTGCCTACCCGCAACCCGACCCGCAAAAAAAAAAATTCGCCCGCTACCCGCTCGTTTACTCATCAGGTATATGCTTAAAAAATATCTGTGGATATTTTTAAAACCCGCAAATACCCGTGGATACTCGATACCCGCAAATATTTAAAAAATATATATTTTATAAATTTTTTAATATAAAATTATAAAAATAAAATATAAATAAAATAAAATTATAATTATAATTAGATTTGATATAATAAAATATACTGTTAATTTTAATTTTAATTAAATTTAACTTAATAAAATATAAATTAAATTTTATTTTTATTTTTATTTTGTAGGTAACGGATATCTGCGGGTACGGATAGTACAATACTCGACCCGTTTATAAGCGGATATTAAAATACCCGTTACCCGCTACTTGCGAGTAATAAATATCCACGGATAATAACTATCCACCGTAGATTTTATCCGCGGATATCCGCGAAGGTGGATATTTTTGCCATCCTAGTGATAAATTACAACTCATACATCAATATAGTCCATCCAATTCAATTTACCCCATTTAAAAAACTCCAACAAATTACATTTAATGTGGTAAGAAATAACCGGGAATATTATATCCTGATTGGATTTGGACTGTACCCTGTATTTCAGAAAAATCTAAAGTCTCTTATAAAAATGCATTCTCTCTGTTTTCTCGTCAGGCCTCTTCGTTCTATAAAGTTGGTCTAAAGAGTATCCATCCATCCACAACAGGAAAAAGAAAAATGGAAGTGAAGAATAAATACATAGTCACAAAGCATCACATTCAAGATGCACCCAAAGAAGCCAACTTTGAGCTTAAAACAGAGACAATTACTCTGTCCATTGCGCCAGGTTCTGATCATATCATAGTCAAGAATCTCTACATTTCCATCGACCCCTACCAGCTTAACCGCATGAAACTTTCTAGTCCCTCCCAAGCTACTATAAGCTTTGCAGCACCCATAAACCCAGGCCAGGTAATCGTTAACTATTTTTGGTAACTCAATGATTTTGATTATAACTATGATGCTCCGACACGTCTCATAAATGACGTGTTCTATGTTCGACACGTATCGGATACCGATACTCTGTACGATATTTATAAGATATACTATGTCTAATTTGAAAGATATTTTTTTATCTTTGACATCATTTTGATGATTAAAATAAGAAACAAATCTTATTCTATTACTAATTTTTGTATATTAGATATTAGATAGATAGATTGAATTATTTTTATATTAGTTGACAATGTGTTAGTTGACAATTTCAAACTTAACATGTATATATACGCCGTGTTTCATATTCTATATTTTTTTCAATTTAGTCGTATCTTTGTATCTATGTTCATGTCGTATCCATACCGGTGTCCATATATATGTCATAAACATTTATCTAAATTTATGTTAATAGTTATTGTGTTGTTCTGTTTTGACACATTACAGGCCATTGATGGTGCTGTTATTGGAAAAGTTGTGGCTTCTGGGAATGCTAAGTTTCAGAAAGATGATTTGGTGCTGGGAGTATTCACATGGGCACACTACAGTTTGGTGAAGGAAGGGAATATCTTGAAAAAATTAGAGTCCTCTGAATTTCCACTACCCTATTATCTTGGAGTTCTGGGTAATTACCATTTGCTGCATATCATTCATCACTTGTTGCATAGATTTTGATTCAAACCTTCTTCAGGGGAGAAGGAGAAAAAAAATAAGAAAAAGAAATTAAACTAAAATTACTTTGTAATGGTTAAACCCCTCTTGAAAAACACTGATATGACACTTTCTATAAAACTGTTCACAACAAAAAGAAAAAAAAAGAATAATAGCCTTGTAAGAATATCTTCTTGGAATTAGTGTCTCTGAAAAAGACTTTATTAGACGAGAGAAAACAAATACCATTTGATTCATACCTAGGCATTAACGAAATTAAACTCCAGCTGTCAAAGATTGGCTTCATATCGATAAGTTGGGAGCATTAAAAAAAAAAACCTTGTTAGATAATCACTAGGTAATTGTTGTTTTGAGGTCTAATAATTTTACATTTTTTAAAAGTTATAATTAAAAACAAATTAATTACTGGTTTAGTTCCTTCTAGGTTTTAAGGAAGATTTTTCCTGGAGTGGCACAACACTAATAAGACTTGAGTCCAATTACATAAGACATTGACATCACTCTCAACCAAAACCTTTAAGGTAATAAATTTGTGAATTTTTATCTTTATATAATGCTCTACTCTTTCATTTCTAACCAACGTGAGATTTAGACTCACAATTAAATTCCTAACTTCTATTTTGTATCAAAGTATCCGTTGATATTGTTGAAATTTGATTTTTTTATGTATTTATTTGCATTGTGTGGTGCAGGATTCAACGGACTGTCAGCTTATGCGGGGTTTTTTGAATTGTGTAAACCCCAAAAGGGTGAAAAGGTTTTTGTCTCAGCAGCTTGTGGAGCCGTTGGAAATTTAGTGGGTCAATACGCGAAGCTTTTAGGTTGCTATGTTGTTGGTTGTGCAGGTACTCACAAAAAGGTAGAGTAACTCAACTTTTCCATTTTATGCTTACTTGGATTTCAAGCTTAAAACCCTAATCTCATGCATTATTGTCATAGGTGGAATTGCTTAAGCAAGAGCTGGGTTTTGACGAAGCATTCAACTACAACCAAGAAAAAGATCTAAACTCTGCTCTTAAAAGGTTTGTAATGGAATATAATTTCATAACGGCTTAAATATATGTTTAGTTATTAAACTTTCACACCAAATTAAAAACTACAAACATATTTAACCTAATCATGAACCTATTTTATATTATAGGTATTTTCCGGATGGAATTGATGTATATTTTGACAATGTTGGGGGTGAGATGTTGGAAGCAGCTGTTGGTAACATGAAAATATTTGGAAGAGTGGCTGTTTGTGGGGTAATAGCTGAGTACACGAGTGGTGGAAGAAAAGCTGCACCAAACATGATGGACATTGTGTACAAGAGAATCAACATCAGAGGATTTTTGGCTGCTGATTTTCTGAATGTTTTCGAAGATTTTTATGCAAAAACTTCGGATTATCTTCGTACAGGAAAGTTAAAGATAATTGAAGACATTTCAGCAGGCGTGGAGAGCATCCCTTCTGCTTTTGTTGGACTCTTCAAAGGGGACAACATCGGAAAGAAAGTTATAAGTTTAGTAGAAGAGTGATGGAGGAACGAAGTGAAGGTTGAGTAAGAGATTAGAGAAAATGCTACTCATTTGATCTTTTAGAATAAGGTTGTTGTTTTTGTTTAACAGGAGATGATGGGTGGTTCCATCTTAGAAACAACATCACGTATTGAACAACGTTGTATCCAAAGTGTGATTTTTTATGCGGAAAACTGTCCCAAAATCTCCCACAAACAATGAAATGGTTCTCATGTGTGGTTGGAGTTATTAAGGTAAGTGTTCTCGTAAAAGGTACACATCAAAAGCTTGTTGGTCGTCTTCGACAATTTAATGCCTTATCATGGGCCACATGTATTGCCAAGTACAATGAAGTGTGGCAAGTGATTTGGTTTGCAATTTTGTGTCTGAGGTACCTTTACTCAATATTTATTAGCAACTTGGCCTAACTAACATTTTATGGTATTAATAAGGGTTAAGTATGTTTTTAGTCCCTTATCTTTGACTCAAAATTGAAATTTGTCCATGTCTGAAACTTTAATACATTTTGGTCCCTAAATTTTAAAAATCAATGAATATAGTCTTTTTAACTCAATTACGTTAACTTCTTTTGAGGTGTCGAACGCATTTCTCAGTAGATATTAAACTAAGAATGTATCAAACAATGTAAAAAGCTTTAATATTAACATGAAAAGTGTTGACACGTAAAAAAAAATTAACATAATTGAGTTAAAAGGACTATATTAATTCATTTTTAAAGTTTAGGGACCAAAATTTAATGAAGTTTCAAAGAAGGACAAATTCCAATTTTGTATCAAAGTTCAGGGACTAAAAATATACTTAACCCTATTAAAAACAAGGGTTAAATATGTTTTTTATGCCTTAAGTTTTAGTAAAATTTGAAATTAGTTCCTTAACTCAAATATTATCATAAGATGCGTCTAAAATGTTAAATAAACTTAACAAAATTTGATAAGAAAAATTAAATATACACATTTATAAAGACGAAAGATTAAATTGGCATAAAGCTTTAACGAGGGACTAGTTCCAAAATTCATCGAAACTTGAAGGACCAAAAACATATTTAACCCTAAAAATAAAAATGATAATAGTTGAAGAAGAAGATAATTAAGTAATCATTTCCGATAAATAAGATTATTGCTTCTACAAGTGAAAGTTATATATATCAATTTTAGACACCGCTTGTCAAAAAGTGAATGTTTTATGACAAGTGAATTCTTAACCATTTATACCAATTCTAATTATGGTTACACTTGGTTAAAAAACGTATTAAAAATATAAGTAATTTAAAAAATAATAATTCATATGTACTCTAATAAATTTAATTTAAACAAATAATGATGTATTCGTTTAATAAAGGTATAAATACACATTTGGTACCCAAACTTTTTCGGAAAGTTCAATTTGGTACCCGAACTTTAGGAATGTTCAATTTGGTACCCCAATTTTCTAAAGAGATTCAATTTGATCATCTCCGTTAAGTTGGAGTTAACACCGTGTCCGTACAGGACACGTGTCAAGCCATGAATTTTTTTTTTTTTTTAATTTTTTTTTTCCAAAAAAATTAATTTTTTTTTCAAAGAATTTAAAAACTGGCACGTGTCAGTTTATCATCGTGTCACGTGACAGCTTACAATCATGATACGTGATAGTGTAATAGCTGTTTTTAATTTAGTATTTTAATTTAAATTTTTGGTTCAATTTAGTACCCAATTTTATAAAATCATCTAATTTCGTTATTTTTTATTTGACACTAAATTAGTAAATAAGCTTTATTAGAACCTCTAGAGACATGTTACAATTATGGAAGAAATAAAAGAAGTTGAAATTTAATTTAAAGAGCAAATGCATTGAGTTAGTGTTTAATTGTGCAGAGTGCGTAGAAGAAGAAATGCCCCTCCAATCGATGTTCACATGACCGTTAAGAAGGGGTTTCTCACAACCGTGGCGCAAAAATGCAACACTCTAATCAAACTCAAACAGCTACACGCTCACATCCTCCGATGCCGTTACAACGACGCGCCGTTTTCCCTCGCGCCGCTTCTCTCCGCCGCAGCCACCTCCAACGACGCGTCGTTTTTCTCCTACGCTCGCTCCATCTTCCGCCACCTCACCCACCGCAACACCTTCATGCACAACACCATGATCAGAGGCTACCTCCAAGCGCGTTTACCCATCCTCGCTGTGTCCTGCTACTTGTCCATGCTCCAAAACGGCGTTGCCGTTAACAACTACACGTTCCCACCTTTGATCAAGGCTTGCATTGCGCTTCTTCCTTCTTCGAACGTCGTTGGCCGTTTGGTGCACGGCCACGTCGTGGTGTTCGGGTTCCGCGACGACCCTTACGTGGTGAGTGCGTTTATCGAGTTCTACTCTGTTTCTCGTGAGGTGGAACATGCACGGGTATTGTTTGATAAAACGACAAAGAAGGATGTGGTGTTGGGGACAGCGATGGTTGACGGTTATGGTAAAATGGGGAATGTGGAAAAGGCTAGAGAAGTGTTTGAGCAAATGCCTGACAGAAACGCTGTGTCGTGGAGTGCCATGATAGCAGCGTATTCTCGAGTTAGTGACTTCAAGGAAGTGCTGGCTTTGTTTGCAGAGATGCAAAAAGAGGGTACAAAGCCGAATGAGTCCGTCCTTGTCTCGGTTCTCACTGCGTGTGCTCATCTTGGTGCATTCGCACAGGGACTGTGGGTGCATTCCTATGCCAAGAGATTCCAACTTGACTCCAATCCAATTCTGGCAACGGCTTTGGTGGACATGTATTCGAAATGTGGATGTGTAGAATCTGCTTTATCTGTTTTTCAGGGTATTGCAGATAAGGATGCCGGTGCGTGGAATGCTATGATTTGTGGTGTTGCCTTGAATGGTGATGCAGAGAAATCGCTGGAGTTGTTTTATCAAATGGCTGCTTCTGGGACTAAGCCGAATGAGACTACATTTGTGGCTGTCCTCACTGCTTGCACTCATGCAAAGATGGTTCAGCAAGGTCTTTGGTTGTTTGAAGAAATGAGTAGCTCTTATGGAGTTGCCCCAAAAATGGAGCACTGTGCTTGTGTTGTTGACCTTCTGTCAAGAGCTGGCATGGTAGAGGAGGCTGAGAAATTTATTGAGGAGAATATGGGTGGACTTGCAGCCAGTGATGCTAACGTGTGGGGTGCTCTTCTAAATGCATGTAGAATTCATAAAAATATTCATGTTGGGAATAGAGTATGGAAAAAACTGCTTGATATGGGGATATCTGACTGTGGTTCTCACGTTCTTACTTACAATATATATAGAGAAGCTGGGTGGGAAGCAGACGCAAAACAAGTTAGGAATAGGATTGAAGAAATAGGGATGAGAAAGAAGCCCGGATGCAGCATAATAGAGGTGGATAATGAAGTTGAAGAGTTTCTTGCAGGTGATCATTCTCATCCACAAGCACAGGAAATGTGCAGATTACTGGATTCCATTCTCAAGATGGGAATTTCAGAGCACTTCTGATGGGTGTGAGTTATTGTTTACTGCTGTGTTGTTTTCTTACATGCTTTAGGTTAATTATAGTTATTTGCAAAAACCTTGGACATGAAAAGAAAATCAAATATAAATTGTGGTTCCTTTATTGTTGAATTTATGAGGGAAGTGGCTCCACCAGGGAAAAAAGAGCAAAAGAAAGAAAGGAAAGGACACACAGGATTATACTGAAGTTAACATATCATGGCATAAAGAATTTGGAGAATATTTTACACTGGCTTATTTCAGTTTTCCGCCTAACAAGCATCTTGCCTACTTATTACATAATTGATGGTTACTGCATCGATGACTTGTCATTCCGTAAAGTTTAATAAATCGTGTGAACTGCTGATACATAGTGACAGCACACTCGTGGTCCTTTCATAAATTTCTCTGTAGAACATCAAGTCAAAGGTAGCCATTTCTGTTTTTCCTTCTGTTTACTCATTCGTCACAGCATCCTCCAGGCATCAAATGATAAATGAATTGTGCGCCTCTCAGCTGTTGGGTGGTGGAAATGCGGCAATGAACGTAATAGGCATTCCAAAGTCAGGTGTCAAGAACACTGATTTGCCTGAAAATTTTCTGCTGATAATAAACCACTGATAAGGCGTCCAAGCCTTTCAGCTCCAGGCCCTGGTCTAAGGTCGGTGATATTTCCTATGCCAGAATATTGGTCAATGGTGCTTGAATTCGCTTGACTGAACCACTTGCCGGGCACGTAACCATCTGCATTTCTTCCCAAGAGTTCCTTATCAATCTTATCCAAGACTGGTTCGTTCCTGCCAAATTTCCTAGCAAAAGGAGCATTGCTATCCACCATTCTCTGGTAATCATGATCTGTAAGAAAATGGGGATGTTGTTTTGGAGGGTTGTCCCATGATATAAAGTGGAGGTCATGATTAACGGTAGTGTTACGAAACTCCTCCGCATTGCAGATGACTGTGTGAAAATACCCTTCTGGGGAAGACAGAAAGTTGGCATAGTACATCAAGACTATTCTGGGTAAGTTATCCCAACCCCATATACAGTATTCAGTAAATGGGCGAGAGAGCATCATCCAGGCAGAACCTGAGCAAAATCAAGAATCAAATTTTAACAACTCCCATTACATGAAATTGAGACAACCAGTTTCAAATTACTTTAAACTGTGATTTCATGTAACAAATTAGTCGTACATGTCTTCATATTTAGGAAAACAAGTAAAGAGAAACTTTGAAATGGCACGAGTTTGAGCATTTGTAATTATGCCTGATTATGAATTAAAGGAATTTATGAGGATTGGAAGCTCAGAAGTTATGCTTGCCAACCAGCATTGGAAACATGTATATAAATAACTTCAAGATGAATGCCAGAAAATTGAGGACAAAATAAGCAAAAGAACGGGAGCATGTGTAGAAAAGGTATTGAAATTCACACTCACACAGTACTATCAAATATCAATATCTTATCTTTCACACTAAACATTATTAGTGTCGGACTAGGTTCAAGAATTTCCGTAACTGCTCTGAGTATTTGTAATTGTCTTTAAATCTATGCAGGGATTAGAATTAATTTTGAGCACTTAAACAAACTCGAATTTGAAACAGTGATTCGTGAAAATAATAGGTAAGAGTTTGTCACCTGTAAACAGTTTATAAGCCGTGGGCACATTTCTTTTTTCCGATACCCAAAATACATCAGATTTCTGCAAACTATAAAGACCTGGATCAAGTATGACTGGCTTGGCTCTATGAGACCTATTCAAACGAGTAAAGTAGCCCTGGTAAAGAACGGATACATTGATCTTTACAAATTTTATGTCACTTGACATTCATAAATCATGTAACGAAAAGAATTAGTAACTTACTCCTTCCAACCAATATCACTCGTGTGTTCAATGAAGTTCAGGTGCCTGGGAATAGACGACAGCGTATGCAGCAAATCTGTTGTGTATAAGAAACAGCAAATTGCAAAAGTTGGTCATTGACAATGAAAACTGGACAACACAGTCCGTGGTTCTCTGTGTCTATTTTTGAACTTCAAACAACTAGCAAAATTAATCAGTAGATCATTAAATTCTTTCACAGTGTAAATTTCTTGAAGAATATTAATACTTAGTATTATGTAACATTCAATCGCGAATATACTTTATTAATTTTTATAATAACTATCTTAAAAATATCTCAATAATTAAAACAATAAAACAAATAAATGCAAGTATTTTTGTTTAAAGAAAAAATAAATATAATATCAGAAGTTTTAAGTTATGCACGACAAATCTTAAGTCATTATTCGACAAAGAAAACACAACATGGATACAGTTTAAAGATAAAATTATTGTAAAAGTTAATATAATTACTGTGCATTTAATAATTTATAATTGAATTTCTACTTTACAATATTACTATCATATGACTCACCTCCACTAATATAGATTACTATAAATAACCCATTATTTATACAAAATATATATATATATATATATATATAAATAAATAAAGAAAAAGACAGTGAGTTTGCCGACAAAAATAACTATTGGTCAAGCAAGCAAACAAGATATAAAATACTTCTAAAACACAGATTGGATCCTGGTTAGGCTAACAAAAAATCTATACTTAACAGGGAGTAGCGACGAAGAAGACATATAAAAGATAAGAATGTCTAAAGACCCCAAGACCCCAAAAGAAGCAGATTAACAGAAACATCATTATTAGTGATGAAGATAATTTCTTTTTTTTTCTAACAAATTTCTTCATAAGAATAAGAAAACAAAACTGAATAAAGTTAAAACTAGTTATTTACAAATTAGTTTTAAAAAAATATAAATATATCAACTTTTACACAATAATTTTCACTTCAGTTCTGGATAAGTTTCTTATTTTTCTCGTAACAGAAATGTTCAGGAGAGGAGAAACTACGTTAGTATAACCAGGAAAACACGCATACTTGGTAAGTGTAAGTGTGCGAGGGAGAAGGAGAAGGTTCGTACCATCTTGGGTTACCAAAGGGTAATCGGAAGCGCTCAAATTAATGAACCAATCCCAATCCCGAGCTTGATTCAACAAAACGGCCGCGGCGTGAAGAGTATTAGCGACCATAGTGGGTCCTCTGTAGGTAACCAAGTTGGCCTTAACCACCGTCCTCACATTTCCGAATTTCACAAAGAGAGGCTCGTTGGTCACGAAATTCGCGAGCTCCAACCTCTCCCTTGCCGGGGCCTCGAGGTCCAAATGCACCGCGTAGTGGTTCCACGGATGGTACAGAGCCTTCAGCGTCCTCTTCAAACTCTCCCCGTCGCCCGCCGACCCCGAGATCAGGTAGGCGATTCGCGGCACCGCGCTCGTCGATGTGGGACTCACCCTGAGCTTCGACTCCACGAAATGTGGCCGTTCCGGCGGGGCTTGGGCGCGGTGGTGGTGGCGGCGTTGGGAGGAGGAGGTGGAGGAAGCGAGGAGCGAGAGGAGAAGGAGGAAGGTGGATAAGAAGAGAGAGAGGATGAGTGGGAGGAAGCAGTTGTTGTTCTTGGTGTTGTTGTGGTGCTTGCTGGGTTCCATGGCGTGCGTGTTGTGTAAGTTGTGAAGACGCAGGATCTATGTTGGCGTGAAACGCGCGGAGAAGGTGAGTGGAGAAGTAAAGAGTAGAGAAACATGCTACTTAATTCTTAGTGGCCAACCTTCACCGCGATGATTATGAAGGGAGTGGCCCATTATCAAAAGCATCCACTCTTTCTATTTTTTTATTATAAAGAATAAATAAACTTTTTTTATTGATTGTCATATATTATTTAATAAAATATCTAAAGTGATTTAAATATTTTGTTTAAACATGTCTTTTAAATAGAAAAGTGTGACAAAATACAAATTTTAAAAGGAAAACAATACTCCAAGTGTGAAAATGGGTTGGAATCTGCGAGTCAATTTGGTTCATTACGAGTTCGGGTCAGGTTGGGTTAAAATTTTTTTATAAATTTCAATACAAGTTGATTTTTGACCCGGCTCATCTAAAACTCAACTCACTCAGGTTGAACCATGGTGAGTCGGGTTGGCTCATCAACCCGCAAATAAAAAGTCACAAGTATTTTGTGTTAAGTTGGACTTTATATTTGAATCATGCTAGATTTTTTTTTAGCCAACACATATATAATTTGTATTGTGATTTTGATTTGTATTTCGATTGTATTAAAGTTTTTTTAATTAGAATTATAATCTAGTTTAAACTCAAAAAAAATAAAAAAATGTATTCTTTTTTATGAAGTAAGTCCGTGAGTCAACTCGTTTAACTCGCCAACCGCAGTAGGCCAGATCAAGTTGGAATTTTTTATCTTGCTAATTAGTAAGCCGAGTTGGATTGGTTTACTAAATAATCAACCCGTAGTGAGTCGAGTCAGATCGGACTGAATTATCCATTTTGACAACTCTAATTTAAACCATTAATGATTAATCGCCCTGATAACGATAACAAGTTTCATTAAATACTCCATCAGATAATCTTACCTTTTACCGTTTAAGAATAAACTCTTTCCATAATTATTATGTTAATGACCAAATTCTTTTGAAGATTGAAACCTGGTTTATTCAATTATCATTCTTAATTATACCCTTTCCTAATTTTTTTATTATTTTCATTCATATACAAGAAAGTTAATGGTCAAGTGGTCTAATTAAGTCTAAAGTATATTTTAGAAAATATTTGGCAATATCGTATAGTAATCATAAATATTCACAAAAATAAATTAAAGAATCAAAATAATCGTTGACATAAGGAAAAAATAAGGAAAATATAATTAAATCTAAATATTATTTAATTCTTGCACATTGAATGAGACAGGGACCATTTTTTTCTGTTGAAATTTAAGGAAATGTAAATAAATTCAATTATAGTTGGTAAGGTATTCAAATAATTAATATTTTAATGTATAAAATAAGATACTTGAAATATTTTCAATTAATGATCGTTTAAACAACTGGAAATCATTTGAACATCATTTTTTTCTCCTACTGTTTTCTCAATTCAAAAGATGAATTTAAACATTCTTGGAATTTGAATTATTTTTAAATCCATTGAGTTATATTATTTTTTCATAAATATTTCTATAATAATCTAATAATTAAATAAATATTTCGTATGTAATAAAATATGAATATAACATTTATTTGTTCATTTAGCATCAGAAATAAATTAGTAATTAGTTGTTAAAAGAAAAAGAAAAGAATTGACTTGTATTGACTCGTGAGTGGAGTTGGACAGAGGTCAGTGTGTGGTGTCACTCACGTGTGAGAATTATGCGTTCCTTTTTCCCTCTTCGTTGCAAAACTGCACTGCTTACACGCGCCTTTCAAAATAAAGGATTAGGGTTATAAGTTTTATAGGAAAATATTAAAAATAAATTACATTTACTAAAACTCCCCATATATATTGGTAGAAAATAGCTTAGGTTGAAAAAGAAAAATGAATTATAATGATAAACTCTTTAATACATTATTAAATAATAAAATGGACATCATCAAAAAGTTATTTCTTTTGAAACATGATCTTTAAATTCTCTATCATCAAATATGCTCTTTGAAGAAACTATCCAAGAAATGAAAAACTTCCTTGACTATATATATTTTGAGAAAATTCCCTATCAAGGCAAAGTGTTTTGTGAAGATAGTTTCTTTTATATATCTCAAATTTAATCTTTGACTATTCATCACAGTGACATTATTCCAAAGTTTTATGCATTTTTAGCTACACTATATATGTGATGTGTAAGTTGAGGAGTAGTTTTTTTCATAGGTGGTATTTCTCATGGGTTATTCAAGAGATTTTATTAGTTTATATATTACATGTTTTTACGTGTGGAATGTGATTGTAATGTGAATCAGTGAGATAATTGATTCAAACCAATTTAAAATCATTTGTGTAATTTTTATTTCCCGTATCTTTTACTATTTTTGGAAAGGAAAACTCATCTTCGGATTTGATTGTTTTAAAAAGTCTTTAAAAGTTTGTTAATAAACAGAGAAAAGTTTAAATGTATGCTAAAGATGACCTAGTTTTGATAATGTTTGTAAATTGATCATTCATTTCTTTTGAAATTGTTGAATAAAGATTTCTTAACTTAAATAGTCTATGACAACAATGAAGTTTAATATGATCTGAAAGCAAAAAGCTCAATACGCTAAAGTGCCAAGGAGATGTGAAAAGTGTTTGAAGTCGTCCATAAAAGCATGAAAGAGGTCAAGAACGGTAAGAAGAGCACACTCACACAATAGTGAGAAATTGAGGATGTTACGAGAAGAGATATTATATGATGTTCATAAAATGTTCACTCACATAGTGAATCATATCTTAACTTTGGGGAAGAAGTTGGATAGAGAGGAGTTAAACATCAAGATTAAAAGTCTTTGGACAAAATTGATCGCCTAGGTTAAGTCATAAACGATTAGACATGTGTCTACATCTATATAATTGCTAACAAGTCATCTAAGATTTTTGTTATAACAAATAATACTAGGTTTTATGGTTTGTTAGAAAAAGTTCAATAGACCTTATTTGATTTGATTAAGGACTTTTTATACAAAGTATAAAACAAGATTTTATAAGCATCAGATCTTGACAAACATAAGTGTTTTTTATCTGGTTGAAAAAATGCAAAGTATCTTACTTATACATCTTTGCCTAATAAGTTTTCGGTTGGACAAAGGCACAAATAGTTTGAACTAGTTTATGGTACATGTTAAATACTTGTAAATACTTATTCTATGTATGTAGATAATGTTAATATATTATTTTTACAAGAGGGCCTCACAAAGACATGTTTACATTTAACATCTCTTAAAGAACACGTTTAAAGTTGTTCCATTCAAACACTTTTTCGAAAAGACACAATGTTAATTTTGTGAAAATCATTAGCCTTTCTACGTCTTACACTTTACTCCATTTTGGGAAGAAGCTATTTATTAGACCGATAAGTCATGTCATGTATCAAATAGATGCATAAAGAGGATATACGAAATTAATGTTAGATGAAGAATATTTAGTGCATCTCTCAACTTGAACATGGATAAATTTTTGAAGAAAAATAACTCTTGAAGATCTCACAATAACTCCAAAGGATTTGCAATGGATTTTTTTCTTTGAATCTTTATATAAATAAGATAGTTTGAAGAAGAAAGATTAATAACAAACAATAAAACTTTTAACGCTCTTCATATAAATAAGAATTCCTTGTTAAGAGTAAAGACTTCACCAACCGAAGGTTTTAAAAAAAATGACATTTGTTTTATTATCTAGTGAGATGCTTCTATGATTAGCCCTAAAACCACTTTTTCAAAATGCACATTAATTTTGGTAGAAAAAACATGCTAAAAGATGAAGTTTGTTTTTGGTAGAAAAAAAGAGACTTTTAATCTAGAATGAACTTCAAATAATGTAACAAGTGATGGATTGTACCTAAATTTGTGCTTAATAGATTTTGCGTGTATTGAAGTTTTCTAATTAATCTTTTACACATAGAGGGATCCTTAATAGGGTCACCATCATTGAGACTATATTTTAAATTAAAATTCATAGATAATGTAGTTGATTTGTATTTAAAAAACCAATATCATCAAATAAAGATAAAATATATTTTCTCAAATAAGCACCCTTGCTAGATTTGATACTTTTTGAGTCTACAAAGTATTTAAGAGAACTGAGAATCTTTAACAAATAAATAAGAATCAAGGTCTCCTTAGGTGATGTTCACATAAATCAACAAAATGACCACTGAAAAATAAGAATATTGAGTAAACAAAAAATAATAACTTTTAGATCGTGTGAACCAGATTGCAATAAAGTTAAAGAGAACTTGTAAAAATATAGTGTAAAATCTTATTCCCATCCATATTTAAGTTTATTCAACTTGTAAACTATTTCATTTATGTATATTTCCTCAAATAATATTTATTTATATTTTATTCTAATATCAATAAAATTAACATTTGCCTTTTATTTTATATATTACATTTTTACTATTATTCATACTTTTCAAATAGAGGACAAAAACATAATAAAAATTGAAAACTTCTCTTCTGTACAAACTTCACCAAAATTTATTATATATTTTTTTATCTGGTTCAAAATGATCATACTTATGATATTCATAAATTTTATAAAAAAAATAATAATGAGAACGAATTATCATATTTTTACATTAATAATTAAAATTTGAGAGTTTAATAATTTATGTAGACCAATTAAATATGTTATCAATAATTATAATATTGTTTTACTAAATTTAGTAGTGAAATTAGTAATTGAGTTTAATTTAAATTTATATTCACACATATTATTGATGTTAACTATTAATATTCAAAAAATATAAGTATGATTTAAACTAAGAATACTTTTAGCATTTTAATTCGTTATATAATTATTTAAATTAACATTTTAAATTTCACATTTTAAAGTAATTAACTTTTATATTAATTTTACGGTCGCAAAAAAAAAATTAATAATTATCAATCTTAATCATAATTGTATTTTGTATACCTTTTTTAATAATACTCATAAAATAAAATTAAATATTAACAATCACTAATCATAACTAATTAATTCTTATTAAAAATACTTTCTAATAATTATTAACTATTAAGTATGTAATTACTAATCAACTTGATCTAATTGTTTTGGAAGTTTTTTTCTTTAAAATTATCTTCTAATTAATTTCAATGAAAAAAATTGGAAAAGTTAATAAGGAACTTGACCGGATTCTGACTTATTTTCTAGCTCATTCCTACAAATCAAGTCCATGGGACTAATTATATACCTCAACAATTATCAGGTTTATTTTTTTGTTGAATTTACCCGAAAAATCATATTAATAACTAAAACCCTTTTTTTCTCGGTTTCTCTATTTTATTTTGAACACTAAAATAATTTACTACTATTGAAATATATTTGATGTTAAAAGTACTTATCCAATTGTACAGTAAGCATAACCATAACCATAATATGTTAGGATTACACATAAATAGTTATTTTTATACATATTTGACTATGATATTTAATATTTATATCATTTTCATGTAATTTTTTAACAGTAAAGTATATTTTTTATTTTTAAATTTTGACATAAAATTCAAATTTTGTGTTACAAATTTTTATATAATTTGAATAAATACTTTAAAAATAAATAAATATAGTTCTTTTAATTTAATTGTATAAAATTCTTTTATATATTCTAGATAATTAAATTATTTATTTTGTTTGATACGTTCGACTCAAATGTAAATTTAAATTATTTTAATACTTAAAAAACATTGACAATGTTGGATCAAAAGAAGAATGCATATTCATTCTTCAAATTTAAAACTAAAGTGTATAAATTATTGAAAAATAAACGAATTTTATCTTAAAAACATATTTAACTATTTTTTTAAACAGTGAAATAATCAACTTTTAATTTTTTTTACACCTATTATATATTTATTTATTTATCTCTTTTATCATATCATATAATTTATAAATTTATTATTTTATTTTTTTAAATATATATTATGTTGTGAATTATATTTTTCATTGACACACTTTCTTATTGTTTTGTTTCTTTGGTAGTATACAAACAAAAAAAATGCCTTAATAGCAGAGACATTTTTTCAAACAGAAGGAACACATGTCGCATAGACATTGGGGAAACCACGTATATGTGTCTGAATTGGAATTGTGCTGCGCTCAGAGCAACGAAAGCAAAGTCAATGCTTAAACGGTGTGGATTTAAGTTTGGACATGCAAGAGCGAAACGTAGAACAGAATGGGTTGGGTCGCAGACACTCTTCACTCTTTCAATTCCATTCAACTCAGAGAAGTATTCAGCCAGATCATCACTCTCGGTACCATGCTTCTCTTTCCCCAATTCCTTTCATAATCACTACGCAAATTAATTACTTAATCGTTGTTAATTTCTATTGCTCTTGCAATCGATTTCAGGTTTGGTTGTATCATCGGCGCTCGTCACATGGAAAGGGTTAAGCTGTGTTACCGGCAGCGAATCGCCGGTCGTCGTTGTTATTTCCGGAAGCATGGAACCTGGTTTCCAACGAGTAAGTGTCTCTCGCTCTAGTCTCAGATTATGCATAAATCTTCTTTTTCTTTCAAGAACATTACACTGACACACATTTTTTTTACTTTTTTTACTTTGCATATTATCGCTTTAAATTTTGAAAGTGTTACATTTACTCTCAATATTAAAATCATTACAAGATTCAACTATAAGAGTTTTGGAATATGATGAAAAACAAATGATTTTATTTATATACGTAACACAGATGGTAATAAAAAATCCATTGTACAAGTGTAACGAGGGGGAAAACAGGAATGTAATTATAATTTGAGTTAGTGATGAAAAATGATATTTTTGGTTTATTTCAACGTTTGCCGATAATAATGTAAATGGTCATTTGCATTTTCTTTTGTCCCAAGCTTATGTGATGCTGGTTAAATGGTTCTTACAGGGTGACATTCTGTTTTTGCACATGAGCAAGGATCCCATTCGTGCAGGAGACATTGTGGTTTACAGCTTAGATGTATGTACCATCATCATCATCATCATTATTATTATTATTATTATTATTATTATTATTATTATTATTATTATTTTATTATTATTATTACTTTGTTCTGTACTGGTTCTGGATTTTGAGAATTATTTTATTAATTTCTTGGCATTGACCATCAGCCTTTTGTCACTACTATATTTGTCTTGGACAAGAACATGTTTTTTGTCCCATGAAAATATTACTGTTTTTTTTTTTTAATTATTCGTATTGATATAGAAAAATCGTAAAACCGAAAAGTACTCTCAATATTACTGCACAAGTAGCCAATGTCAGGTTGAAGCTGCTAGTGAAAATCCACTTATTTGAACTCAAATATACTTTTAGTATTGTTAAAATATTATTATTTATTATTTTAGTTTTTATAAAGAAGTGTTTAATTCTTTATCTTATGTTAAGATTTTAATCATTCTCTAGATACTGAAAATGTGTTACAAGAGATTAATGACATTATTTTGCTAGTTAGAAACTACAATTAACAAGATTTACAGAGAAGTTCAAACAAAAGCGTGCTATTTTCTTGCGTATAACCCTTTAACTCTCTTTTCTTCTCAACACTTAATTATTCAGCAAAATCTCATGCTGTTCCCATTAATGGAGAGTATATGAAACTATCAATATTGTACTTGTCAACTTATTCTGGAAATAAGACATTTCATGTCTATCTTTTCCTTAATATTAAGCGCTGCAAATGTAGTTTTCTTATACTCTGATAGAGAGAAACATAAGAGATAGGTTGAATGGAAATAAGTTAGTAGAGCATAAATATTTGAGAAATAAAATAGAAATTAGAAGTATTTGGTTGAAGAGAAATAAAGAAGACATGGGAAGAAAGATATACAGATAAGTATAAACGAGTTAGAAATATCACAATGACTCCCGTCAATTTTAAAATTATATTCCTGTTTTTTTTTTCATACTTAAATTCATTTCATCTTCACTCATCCTTTCAGTTTTTTCAACACCAAACAAAGACTGACCTTTTAACAAGTCTAGTAACATTCATGCATTGCAACATTGATGGGATCCTTATCATCTTGTTCTCAGAAGGGTACAAAAAAGTTCTTCACTTTTTTGTGGACTTCTTTTTTTTTGACACTTAAATATGTGTTTGTTATATATAAACCAGGAAAGACAAGCTTTGGCCATCAGTTATGTTCTTGCAATATATGCTAGTCTTGAAAGATTTATTTATTCTTAATGTGGCTGCAACAATACATTTTTATGACAAATGGCTACACATTGTGCAGGGAAAAGACATTCCAATTGTTCACCGTGTAATTGAGGTTTGTATGACTTTATTTTTCTTCTGCTCAGCATTTTAAGTTCTATTTAGTTCACCCAACGTAAGCCAATCATAAACCATGTATCATTAAATAAGAAAGTAGAGATTGTGCACACACTAATGTGTGATGATCTTTCCTTTGCTGTTGTGTGCCTGCTCTGCAACAGTTAGTTATTGTAGTATGGAAAGTTCATGTCATAATCTTAGTATATTGTGCATAATGTTAAGAAGTGGACTTAAGTCAATCCTACAAAATCGGTTTGTAAGGTGTGGCTATGAAATCTTCTTATCTCTAGTAGATGTGGGATTCCAACACTCCCTCTCACTTCGAGGTATATATATCTCGAGCGGAAGATTAGACATTAATGAATGGTTTGATAGTGGTCTGATAGCGGGTGACACGATAGACCCAACAAACAAATCTTACTAGGATAGGTTCTAACTCTTGACTCTAATACAATGTTAAGAAGTGCATTTTAAGCCTAACTCAATCCTATAAAATCGGTTTGTAAAGTGAGATTTGCACTCACTTATATACTATGAAATTGCCTTATTCTAATGTAGAATATAGATAAACGAAAACGAAAACGCAAAGGAATGCATATGAAAAAAGGATAAGGTTTGGGTCTAGGGTTTAGGATATTCTTTTTTGAAAACCTCAAACCCTAAACCTTAACATGCTAACCATGCTAGTTCTAGAATCAAAGGCTACCTGATTTGTTTTACTGAATTTTTTCATTTTACAAAATGGATTTATTGGCTTCTTCTACGTTTAGAATTTGAATATTATTTGATGACTATGATAGATATCACTCGATTTGTTGATTATTTTAGGTTCATGATCGTAAAAATACTGAAGAAACTTATATCCTAACAAAAGGTACAATACAACAGATATGGATGCCTACATAATATGTCCATGTCATATTCCAATTTCTTGTGAATTAGCTTTTTTGGTTTCAAAATTTCAGGAGACAACAATGATGAAGATGACAGGGTTATGTATAATACTGGCCAGAAGTGGTTACAAAAACACCATATTATAGGAAGAGCTGTAGGGTAAATCCTTTTACCTTAGGACTAAGCTTCACCTGTTGCTTCTCTTTTGGAATTTTTGGATTAAATTGAGAGAATTTAAAAATATTTGTTTTCAAATCAGGAGTCTTTGTTATTCATTTCTTTAAAGAAATTTGCAAAATCATTGTTCAAAGTATAAACCAAACATGATTTCATCACTTAAGTATCTATCCACAACTTCATTACTTGCAGGTTCTTGCCTTATCTTGGTTGGGGTACAATAATAATGAGTGATATTCCTGTTCTCAAGGTTTGTTCTTTGGGGCTACAATTTAATAGTGTGTCAATATTAGCATATTAATATTAATTCATCAATCATCACTTTCTTTTTTGCAGTATATACTGATAGGGACATTGGGAGTGATAGTTTTAACAATGAAGGACTGATGCAATTCTTGATACATGGCTTAAACGAACAGTAATTTAGTTTTTTTAAAGACGAAGAGTGTAACAGAGTATTGCATAAATTTATATAAGAATATCATAATCTTTTTTCTTTCTCAAATATATACATACCTCAAAGTTACATACTCTTCCTTGCTTTGGTTTAATATGACAGTGCAATAAAATGTAGTATGTGGCAGTCTTATGGTAACGTAGTACCATTGGTAGGAAAAGAAGGTATACAGAGAAAATGTTTTACCTATGAATTTGGGTGGGTTATAAATTTATCTAGAGATGAGTAGTAAGTTAAGTAGTACATGTATAAAACGTATTAAAGCTTGTGGGTAATAAATATTTGGATAAGGAAAATGTGTATGTGCATAATTTAATAAAAAGTTAGAAAAGAAAAGGTTTTGAAAATTAATAGTATTACTTCTTCATGTTTAACAAACTTTAATATTAATATTCTCACAAATGTTTGATAAGATTAACAGCACATACTTGGATTTTTGTTAGTTTATCCCATCTTGAATTATGTCTAATTTTTTTACTAATTTCAAAAGGAAATTAATATTATAAGTATGATTTATTATAATAGTATACATAAATCATTTTTTATTTGGACTTCGTACACCCCAACTTTTTCTACTTAACTTGAGTTTTGTTTAAAATAATTCTTAATAAAATATTCTTTAGAACGTAACTCTTCCTGACTGAGCGTTATAAAGATAGAAAGTGATCTAAAAGATCGTAAGGCTTTACTCGGAATAACATATCTTCAAAAAAATATCAGATAGTAACATGTTTTTAAACAAATAAAAGATTTTAACGCTTTCATGTCTTTAAACAAATATAAGGTTGAAACTTGGAATACTTAAAGCTTTGGATAATAAATTTTGCAACACTTTGACAACTCTTGATCATTATCTTTCATCAACTTAGAAGATTTTTTCTTTTTATGAAATCGAGAAAAGAGTTGTTGGAAATCTTTTTACTCGTTGATTCAAAACATTATTTTAAAATCTGTCTAAAGATACATTAAATACACTCTTATAAATTCTTTAAAAAAACATTATAATAGTTGGCATGATTATCAAGCCTTTTAATTCAGGTTTTTGCATTAAAATATTAAAACAAACTTCTTCCTAAAAACATTTACAAGAAAAAACTATATATTAACTTATTTATCCAAGACATACATAAACTAATTAGTATAAACACGGTATAATTTCTATATTTTTTTTAATTTTTAACTTATATAACTTAATTCTAATTTATAATTCTTTAACTTTTAGCTTTTAAAACAAATGATGAGCCGTAAGTTTATTCATTTTAAAAATTATATTTTATCTAGAATCAAACCAAATCTACGTCAATATGAAATAATAATGCATAGGCTCTTGACAAGCCATTTGGCCAATTATCTAAATATTAGTTTTAGTTATAAAGAAGAAGACAGGAATTAAAACTCACTGAAATAATTTCCAATAAACATAAGAAATCAGGTATAATTTAATATGTGCTGAGTCACCTGTACCATGCAGGGTGCTCTCGATTGATATACTTAAGGTTGTAATAAGACTTTGATCCTTGGAAAAATGTCGAGAGAGAGAGAGAGCACCCTGATGACCCCACAGTTTATGCCTCTTGTTAAGTACTTATGTCACAACTCAGGACACATTACAAACACACGACATTCTTCATCAAATGTGAAGTCAAAAGTGGCAAGCCAAACCGCCATCAAAATAAGTTGGCCATAAGTTGACACACTACCAAACAAAAAATGGCTATTATCTTCTGACCCTGATGAATTTGAAAAGGAGACGGACTAACATAATCCAATGAAAAAAGACACTACATTAATAAACTTTGCTAGTCCTAGTTCTGGCTCTCCTCAATCATGCAGACCCTAACAAAGGTGAAAACCAAGTCCCTAAGAAACGTGAAATTTAATATCCATGATGATAGATAAGCTATAATAGATCATATCATAGATGGTTCCTGATGGCCATAGACCTTCGACTCTCATTTGTCAAATCTTTTTAGCCACCCAACTATGCCTCCACTACTACCTCAATCAAAGAGCTTCCGCTTATCAAGTATCAAGGAATTAAAAGAAGTGAAATTGAACGTGATCAAGTGATAAGGCATGACAATAAAAGATCATTTTTAATTGAGTGTTTGTGTCCAAAAATCATGCTTCAGAGTATACACTTCCATCGTGTATGTTCATTAATGACATCAATAACTCCACATAATTCTGCTTCAGCAAGCGTTTAGCACCCTCTAAACACTATTTCCTTTTGATGATGATGTAAAATCATGGAAGCGTTAAACTAATCCCTCTCGATCTTTGCTTCCTCTTTTTGCCATCTCCAGTCATATGCTTATCTATTGTTCGCCCATTATCTTCTCCCATTCATCCTACTATATTAAGCTAAAGCATTAACGTAATATGTAAAAGTTGTCACCTAGTAGCAATAAAATCAACCGAATAATCAAGGAATTATAGCAAATTAATACTTACAGATTTACTCTGCCACTCAGCGTACCACTTAGCATGGAATACACTCCAATCAAAAGACAAACGTAAGTACAAAATTGAGCCAATGATTTCAGCAAGTAAACAAAAA
Organism: Vigna unguiculata; assembly: GCF_037176805.1. Lineage (NCBI taxonomy): Eukaryota > Viridiplantae > Streptophyta > Magnoliopsida > Fabales > Fabaceae > Vigna > Vigna unguiculata. Next base: position 6,888,834 of record NC_140800.1, read on the forward strand.
ATTCATTAGGGAGATAGTTGATGAAATTTGAGAGAACAATTCCAACAAAGAAGCTGGCTTATTGTGAACTTGCTTCACTAATATCAAAGTGAAAAAAATAAATTGTACATTCTATAATATCACAAACAAGTAAAATAGCTGTTGCATCTACATCAAAAGGTAAGACAATAATTAAAATAAGGATTATGATTCCACTTATCAATTCACCGACTCAAACTTCCGCAGCATATCGCAGTGCGGTGTTTCCCGGATATACCCCCATTGGCGGCGCTGCAACTCGAAATGACAATTCTGCCGAAGAACGCTAAAGTAATCCCTCTCCACCCTTTCTTCAAGAGTTGCTCGTTCTTCGCTCTCAGGCGGATACTCCTGAACAAACTTTGTAGACTTGACATAATAGTTAACACCCTTTGGTGTAGTTAAACGATGCTCATAAGGATAGCTCTTCGACAGCGAGTACAAGGGATCCGACGAAGGCAAAAAGTTTAGTAGCAAAATCAGTAGCACCGGCAGCAACTGAATTAAAGCACGAACATTAAACCCACCAGAAGCGTGTTCAGCAGGCCTATGAGCATTGAAGCCGTTGAAACCAGCTGGTCCAAAACTGAATCCTCCAAAATTGGCTGCAGGGGCCATTCCTCCAAAGAAGAAGTTCCTAAATATCTCCTCAGCATCAACATCAGCCTCATAGTAACCATTATAACCCCTAGCAGCTGGCCTCGCGGCACGTTGCTCGTAAATCGATTCATCTTCACCGGAAACATCATACTTTCTCCTACTCTCTTCATTGCTAAGGCACTGAAACGCCTTTGACACAGCCTTGAATGCTTCCTCAGCGCCAGGGGCTTTGTTCTTGTCCGGATGAACCTTAAGGGACAGTTTCCTATAAGATTTCCTCACATCCTCAACAGTGCAACTTTTCTCTAATCCCAATATCTCATAAAAGTTTTTCTTCCTCTTAATTTCTCTGATAATTGAAACTTGCTCTTCGGTATACGTGGCCGAAGAGGACGAGGACGACCCCGCCGTGGCCGCCGAGGTAGCGGCCGCCCTTCGCCGGAGAGAAGGCTGATCGGGGGGCACGGTACGTTCCGCCGCTGCCTCTTTGGCAGGAGACTTATCCCCTGCGTCCGCCTCTATCGTGGACAGTAGATCGTCGACGGGGAGCGTGGGGTCGAGGCGGCGCGCCTTCGTCACGAACTTCAACGCGCGTGAACGATCGCCGTTTTCTAACGCCTCTTTACCGATTCTCAAACATTTCAACGCGTCGTCCTTGTTCCCATCCATCGTCGAGGTAACGCTCGTGCCGGATCTTTGCACCTGAAAAATTAGGGTAACCGAGGGAGTGAACAATTCGAGATTTATATGTGAGATTTGAGATTAATTTTGGGGGAAAATAGAAAGAAGAACAGAAAATTACGAATTGAAATGAGAAATTGAAGAGATGCATGAAGGTGATTGGTGGATCGAGAGGGAGTGAAGAAAATGGGGAAAGTGAACTTACAGTTGAAGAGCGAAGACGAGCGTAGAAGAATTGCGCTATCGAGATCGGAAAAACGAGTCGATTAGGGTTTCATTTGGAGATAGAATTGAGATTGTTACTCAGTTTATCACTGCCCCACGATTGGAAATTAATGGAGCAACTCTTTGATCTTTCTCTTCTTCTACATATATACTTCGCCTCTCTCAACACGCGTATTCTATAAAAATAAAAAGATAAAAGATATATATAATATTTTTTTCTAAAATAAAATTCTTCTATAATCAAAATACTAAAGTAAATTATTAACTATATAAGTATACCTATTTTCTTTGCATATTCAGAAATCCGTGAATTCTAATAATGAATCGTCCAACATAACATAAAAAACAAAAGAGTTCGAAACCCTAAAAGGAAACATCTAATTAATAATTCATTTTAAATTAAGAAATATATTAAAATATTGTTATTCTAAGTGGTTAGAAGAGATGTTATTTTTCTTTTTTACCAAAATATCATCACTTATTTTAGAAATTTGATAACTAATAAAAACTAAATAAAGGTTATTGAAAAATTATATTTATTTTTTGTAAATAACCTATTAAAATAATAAATCACACAATATAATGTAATATCAATCGGTCCGCTGTAAAATAAAGTTTAAACTAAGATATCTTTATTACTAATGTAATATCAATTGGTCCGCTGTAAAATAAAGTTTAAACTAAGATATCTTTATTAATAATGGTTGATATCAAATTTTAAGGAATAAGGATATTCTTTAGAAACATGCAAAATTATTTTTTTAATTTGGATATATTTTTGTTTTCAAATTTATTAAAATGGTTTAAACAATACAAATGTTATTAAAAAAATAAAAAAATAAAATTATTATTTTACAATGTATTAGAAATATAAAATTATTTTATATTTAAAATGATAATTTTGTTGATTATTGGTTTGAGTATATAATAAATAATTTTTTGTAAGTTTTGTTAATAAAAGTTTATTTAGCATGGATAAAATAGAGTATGATTGAAAAATTTTATTTTAAATATTGAAAAATAAAATAAACAACAGTTTATATTTATAATTAAATTTTATTTGACATATAAAATTTTATTGTATATTTAAAGTATTATAGATTGATATGATAATATAAAAGAATTTAAATTAAACATAAATGAAATAATATTTAGAGATGAAACATTCAAATATAAAGATATAAGTTTGCAACTAAGAATAAGGTAAATAAAATATTTTTTTTAATATATACTTCGCTTCTCTCAACACGTTAAATAAAAAGATAAAAAGATATCACATTTCTTTCCATAAAAAGATAATATATATATATATATATATATATATATATATATATATATATATATATATATATATATATATATATATATATATATAATATTCTAAAATGAACTTCTTATATAATCAAAATACTAAAGCAAATTATTAACTACACAAGTACACCTGTTTTCTTTACATATTCAGAATTCCATGAATTGTAACGATGAATCATCCAAAAACAAAAATAAGAGTTCGCACTCTGAAACGAAACTACTAATTAACAATTCATTTTAAATTAAGAAATATAATGGAATATTGTAATTTCAAGTTGGTAAGTTGATGTTTTTTCTCTCTTTTCTTTTTAACAAAATGTCGTCACTTGTTTTAGAATTTTGATAATTAATAAAAACTAAATAATGATTATTAAAAAATTATATCTTTTTTGTAAATAACCTATTAAAATTAAAATTTATAAAAATAATAAATCACATAATATAATATAAATTAGTATTAATCGGTGTGGTGTATCAGATAAAGAATTTTAATAAGTGAGAAAAATAAAGAAATTGTTTTATTATATTATAATGTATTAGAAATATAAAATTCTTTCAGATTTAAATTGATAATTTTGTTGCTTATTCATGAATGGTTTAAGCAAATAATAAATAATTTGTGTTATAAGTTTCGTTAATAAAAGTTTAACATGGCTATTATATGTATAAAATAGAGAGTACGATTGGAAAATTCAATTTTAAATATTAAAAAATAAAATAAAAAACAATTTATATTTATAATGAATTTTTATTTGAAATAGAAAATTCTATTGTATATTTATTAAAGTATTAAACATTAATATGATAGTATAAAAGTATTTGAATTAAAAATAAATCAAACAATATTAAAAAATGAAACATTTAAGGTTTAATTACTCGTATAGTAGTCAGTTTGGGGTTAGTGTGTCAAATAGGTACCCGGTTTTAAAAAGTGTCAATTGCATCCCAACTTTTAAAAATTGTTTCAATTAGGTTCCTTTCAGACAAAGTTGACTAACACTGTTAGTCAACGTGCCACGTGTTAATCTGAGGGTTTTTTTTATTTTTTTTTTAAATAATTTTTTTTTTAATTTTTAAAATTTTTTTAACTTTTTTTTTAAAAATAAAAAAAATGTCACGTGTCAAGTCCCTGTGTGTGCCACGTGGCATTGTTAGTGCCACGTGGCATTGTAATGCCACGTGTCAGTATCACTATCAGATGTCATTATGTTGATTTCGATTTAGTCCTCATATATGTCTTTTTGTTTTAATTTAGTACCTAAATATGTATATCTGATTCAATTTTGTCCCAATTTTTTTTTAATAATTAAAATATTTTTGTAATCCATTTTTTATAAGATTAAAATTAATTAAATATAAATATTTTTACAAAATTAAGTACTGATATTTATAATGTTTCTCTCAATTTCAGACCAAATTTATTATTTCAGATCAAAAAAATCACAGATTGACAAGTGACACGTTGACTAACCGCGTTAGTCAACTATGTCTGAAAGGGACCTAATTGAAGCAATTTTCAAAAGTTGGGATGCAATTAACACTTTTTTAAAATCGGGTACCTATTTGACACATTAGCCCCAAACTCGGTACTATACGATTAATTATACCAACATTTAAATATAAAGATATAAGAGTTTTTAAAAGAGAGAGGGTGAGAAGCAAAATAAACACAACATCAAAGGAGAAAGGAAACGAACACCACAAAAATCCTAAAATCTTAATCCAAACAAACCTCAATCCATAAAAATCTCAATCCAAAAAATCCCGATCTACAAAATTCCCAATATGTAAAAACCCAATTCAAAAAATCTCAATCTACAAAAACCCTAATCCAAAAATATATCATAACTAGAAATCAACCACCATTTGTATGTTGTGGAAGTTGAAGCAAGTCCATGGTCATTAGAGAGAACGAGAAGCGTCATCGAAGTCATTTGAAGTGGGAGAAATGTCATGTGAAGTAGGAGGGAAGGAAATAATGGTTCTCGAAATGGGAAGGAATGAAGGTTGATGGAAGGGAAGTATGGTGGTTACTTTTGTTGTGCGTCACATCTCACCATCTTGTTCTCCCTTGCATCGAGGTGATGGTTGTCGTCATTGTGCGCCTCATCTCCCCATCTTGCTCTCCATCGTGTTCCATTGTATCATAGTGGTGGTTGCTGCTCGCAGTAGTGGTCGTTGCTGCTCGTTGTGGGAACCGTGTACGCACTAGTGGTGGCTCACAGTTTCTCACTGTGGTTTGCCTTTGTGTATGTGTGGGTTTTGTCTTTATTTAGTTAACAAACCTAATTCAATCTCATACTCTACACATGTCCAATATGCAACACATGAGTTTTTTCTTAAGAGCGGGTTGTGGGTTAGCTTAGTTTAACTCACAGACTGCTCTATAGGTTGACAGATTTTACGGGTTGGGCTATTTTGGATTGGTAGGTTGAAATGGCCGACCTAACCTGTTTTTTTTTCTTGGGTTGGCGAATGGCCCGTCAGGCTAGTCCCATTTTGTCATCTCTAATGTTGATACTTGATTGGATAATTCGTTAGAAATCTTCAGCTTAAGGTTGAGGGTCTCGTTGAGCGACCTCAATATTTGCATTTGTCAAAAACTGGAAAACTCAAAAAGTCAAATTAGTGAATCGGTTTCAATCAAATTTCGATTATATTAAATATAAAATACGGGTACAGACGAATTTTGATGGTCAGACTCAGAAGTTAAATTAAAATTTACAAATACTTGTCTCATTTGATATTCTTCAATGTGCATAGGTCTTTTCATCCATCCTTTTCATCGCACAACACTATAACTTCAGCAGAGGCATTGATTCCCTTCTTATTTGATTTTCTTCTTCCACACGAGACAAAATAACACTAGCCAAGACCATCGCCCCACCTCTGCGTCAACTGGCCTAGGTTAGGGTGCGCGAGGTTCAAGTAGTGCAAGTGAAGAAAGGCTCCCAAATATGCCATACACTTTACGTCCATAGAGTCGTTGTTCCTCAGATCAACCTCTTCAATGTTGTGTTTGAAAACCTCAAAGATGGAAGGGTAAATGAGACAACAAGCGAGCAGTGGAGGAGAGCGTCGACAACAATAACTACTCGATCTACTATGACTATGGTGGATCTATTACATGTTCACGATGGTTGTGGCCATTGGATCTATTCAACGACGCACGCGGCACGGAAGAGGTACCAATAAAGGATTCCTATAAATCTGCTCGTAGTGGTTGTGGCCATCAGATTTGTTCGACGATGCATGTGGAGGACGTCTTAAGCAATACAGAGGAGGAGCTAGTAGAAGAGGCATCCTGATGAAAGAGATCTTATATGAGTATAAAACCTTCAGATAACCTATTATCCATCCATTGTTAATCGTATTCAAAGTTACTCGAATCCGACTAACCTGAATTATTAAATGGTCGAATTGGGGGTTTCTCCCTGCACCCCAAACATTTTTTTGTACCTCCAAAAATTACAGTTTTGACTCTAATGGTGGAAAGAAAAATGTGAAACGGATTTTGACATTCGTTTCATTATTTTTTTTGTGAAACGAATGTCGAGACCTGTTTTACATTTTTCTGAAACAGATCTCGACATCCATTTCATTATTTTTTTTTAATTTTTTTTTTGTGAAACGGATGTCGAGATCCGTTTCACATTTTTCTGAAACGGATCTCGATATTTGTTTCATTTTTTTTCTTTTGTGAAACAGATGTCAAAATTCATTTCTCATTTTTCCTGAAACAGATCTCGACATCCGTTTCATTATTTTTTTTTGTTTTTTTTTTGCGTTTTAACTCTTTCAACCACCGAGATAGATAAAAATTTTATTACTGTCAAAACTATAATTTTTGGAGGTACAGAAAAAATTTGGAGGTGCAGGAAGAAGCCTCGTCGAATTTATATTTTATGTGGGGGTCTTCTCCCTACACCTCCAACACTTCTTCTGTACCCCAAAAAAGACTCTTATACCCTTATTTATCAGAGTGGGTGAAAGTCGTTAGGACGCAGTAAATTTCATTTACTGCGTCACCAACCTCCTACACCCCCAACTATTTTGTGCTCGTGTTGCGTTTCGTTTCTTGTCCAGTGCTTGTGAAGCTAACGTATTTTTCTGTTTGCTTGTGCTAGCTAAAGTTTTTTTCTGTTTGCTTGTGAAGTGAAACGGAATTTGTTTTTCGTTTCATAAACTATATAACGCGTTTCAAACTTTTACCAAACGGAATACAAAAGCCGTTTCTCCAAAAAAATCAAAATTTATGGGAAACGGATTACAGAATCCGTTTCATAACACTGTGAAACGGATTCCGTAATTCGTTTCATAAAAAAATTTGCAAATTTTTTTATGAAACAGATTACGGAATCCGTTTCACAGTGTATGAAACGGATTCTGTAATCCGTTTCATAAACACGAAACAGATTCCACAATCCGTTTCCAAAAAAAAAAGAAGTTACCAAACGGATTTCACAATCTGTTTTTGAAAAGAAAAATTAAAAAGGAAACGGATTCCAAAATCCGTTTCCTAAAAAAAAATCCTTTTGCTTTATGCATCCGTGATTACTAAATACACCACCTCACAAATACATAATAAGCTTATATGTCTCGTTGCCACTGCAGAGAAAGAACACTACGTAGAAAGAAATTGTTACTTGATTTTTTTTTCTTACTTTTCTTTTTTACATTTTTTTCTTACTAACTATAATTAATGCATTTTTTTTCTTATTTTTTTTCTACCAAATTCTTAATTTCTTTTAACCTCAATATTTATTAACATTCTTTAAATTAATAGTTATTTAATTTTTCAAAAGATATAAAATATGAAAAGTGTAGAAAAAGGATGCAAATAGTAATCTGATAGGTCAACGATGAAGAGGTCGTAAAAAATTACCCAAACGGATTCCACAATCCGTTTAGAAAAAAAAACAAAAAAAGTTACCAAACGGATTTCACAATCCGTTTTTGAAAAAAATAAATAAAAAGGAAACGAATTACAAAATCCGTTTCCTAAAAAAAAAATAACCCAAACGGATTTCACAATCCGTTTAGAAAAAAAAAACAAAAAGCATGGGAAACGGATTCCATAATCCGTTTCCTAAATAAAAAAAAAACTCGAAAACCCTCTCTCAAATACACAGACATCAACACAACCCACCTTCCACATTATTTCCGAAGCAGGTTTAAGACAAAACAACAGCATTCAAAGCTACAACTAAAATCAATTAAAATCAAAATACACACGTACCGTGAAAAATGGAGAACCGACGAGAAGAGAAGAAACGCGCTTGCCGACGACGCTGGGGAGAACAATGGTGTGTGGAGAAGAGAAAAGGATGGCGTGAGTGTTGTTGTGTGGGAGAAGAGGGAGAAGAGGGAGAAGAGGGAGAAGGTGGGTGTTGCTGTGTGGGAGAAAAGGGAGAAAGAGGGAGAAGGGGAGAAGGGGATGAAGAGTGTGTGGAGGGGGTGCAGAGAGTGCTGCGGAGAGAGTGCATAGAGTGCATAAAATAAAGGTCAAAGAGATTCCATGTGCAGGGGTGCAGAGAATCTGCTTTTGGGGGTGCAGTACGGTGAGGCACGAAATTTTGGGGGTGCACTGCGGTAAAAAACATTAACTCAGTTTTTAACCATGGGCAAAGATGGAATTAAAGTAGGTTTTGGGAGTACAGGAGAAATTATTGGAGGTGCAGGGAGAAGCCCCCTTTTATGTGTTAAATTCAAATCATGTTTGACTAGCTTGTCGGCCCAAATCTGGCCCAACCTTGACCGCTGCTCAGCTCTAATGAGAACAAGTTATATGAGTGTCGACCCAGCACCAAGCAAACACGACCCCGCACATTATGAATGCTTCCAAATCACGCTGGTAAGAGTAAAAACAATTGATACAATATAGTAAGAGTAAAAGAGATTGAGAATTAGTATTTGTAATTGTTGTCGTTCTCTGAAACGGTACCTCACTTGAACATTTACTATTAAAGCAATAAACCATTCATAGAAACTGAAATAGATAAAATGCATTAGTAATTGAAATTGTTCTAACAAAGGTTTAGACCACACAACTAATGAATGTAAATTAAAATCTTATGCGCGGATTAATGTCTGATTGTCATATTACACGACAGTAGTAGATATAGTCAACGATGGTATACATATTCGCAACGAAAGTGCGAGTAATTCTATCATCAACCTATTATCAGTGGAAGTCCATTTAGGAGCATTGTGAAGATACGGTACATAAAATGAATCATTTAGAATACCAAACAGTTTAGTTGGTTTCATTGAGTTCAAAAGTAATACCAGATAATTGTCATAAGTGGTAGACTGATGAGCAATCTTGTTTTGGTAATAATCGAGTGATCCGGCAAGAGGAATTCTCATACAAGCATCACGATTGTTAGCGTACAGGTCAAGAAACCAGTGAGAGATGTAAATACGAGCCAGAAAGGTGTATTTGTCAACTCTCAAGAATTGGATCAAAGTATTCTCTCTTCAACTTGAAGTGAAATGAGTACAGCTCCACTAGGGCGCTGAAGATGTTCTATCTTTCAGTAGATCGTCGACGGGGATCGCCTTCGTCACGAACTTCAACGCGCGTCAACGATCGCCGTTTTCCTTGTTCCCATCCATCGTCGAGATAACTCTCGTACCTGAACTTTGCACCTGAAAAATTAGGGTAACCAAGGGAGTGAACAATCCTCAACGCTCTTTTTCATCAACCATTCTCCAAAAAAAATCAAGGCAATATATTTTTCAATGAGCCACAACAACAAAAATGTAATAAAAAGACAAATAACTTCAAAGTATTCCTGTAATTTGTGCTACCATCCCCATTCTACTCTCTTGACCTAATCCTTCGCTAGATTGATAAGTATCTCTTCAAAGCCTGCTTCCCTCCAACCGCCGCCGCCGCGGCAATTTCACCAACGGCGCCGAAAATGACGGCGGATTCGGGTCCGGTGGTGGCCGGAGAATGAAGCACACATTTAAACCATCAAATGAGCAGGGAAGAGGGCAAAACGTACCTAAAAAGTGCAAAGCGATTAAAGCAGAGCAAACGAAATGGCCACACCCACGAAGAACCAAGTCGGAACTGAAAGGGTGTCACAAATTCAAATTGAAAAAGTGTGAAAATGTAGTTACAAAATTGTCCCCATTTCCCTCGCTGCCGTGAGACCCAGAAACATACATTTGACACGTGTCAAATGAATATCAAATTAGGTTGGCGTGTCAAAGTACCGGTTCCCCTTCTCCATATATACTTCGTTTCTCTCAACACACGGTATTTATATATCGCGAAAATTTCTTTCGTAAAGATCAAAGATATATAATTGTTTTTTCTTAAATAAACTTCTTCTGTGATCAAAATACTAAAGTAAAAGTATACATATTTTCTGTACATATTCAGAATAGTTCCGTGAATTCTAATAGTGAATCATCCAGCATAACATCAAAGGACAAAAATAAGAGTTCGACACCCTAAAAAGAAACATCTAATTAACAATTTTCATTTTAAATTAAGAAATATATTGAAATATAGTTGTTTTAAGTTTCTAGAGTAGATGTCTTTTTCTTTATCAAAATATCATCACTTATTTTTAGAAATTTGATAATTTTAATAGCTAAATAGTGATTATTAAAAAAATATACTTTTCGTAAATAACCTATTAAAATTCAAAGTTATTAAAATAATAAATCACATAATATAATGTAAATTAATATTAATTGGTATCTTGTAAAATAAATTTTAAAATAAAATATCGTTTATTAATAATGATTGATATCAAATTTTAATAAGTGAGATGAAATCAATGAGTAAATGTAGGCTTTGACACCTTCTAACTTCATTATTTTCTGTTCTACAAGTCCAATTATATTTAACATTAATACATTTCACCACAATCCTAAATTGCTTGACATTTTGACTTTAGAGGCGTAGTGATTTTTGATATGTGTAATTAATTTATTTTGATCGTAATAGTCAAACATCTATTTAAACAATTTTGAAATTCCTCAATTCTTAATTGTTATTGTCCATTCGATTCTTGTTCATCAGTGGGTCAGGTGGTACCTGCTAAAAGTATTTTGATACTAAAGTCAACCCAATAAATCAAAGTAATAAATATTGTAATTAATGCAAGACAAAATTTCCAAATACCATACACTTGACTACTTGTATTTATAATTTCCTCCATGGGTCTGTGATTAGGGTTGACCTAATTACGGCCAAATCGCTTTTATTATTGACATGTTAACGTTAATTAGATGATTAGGTGACAAATGTTATTAGTGTTCGATCTGGCTAGCCAGACGACTTGGCACATTATGTATAAAGGACTAGGATGGAATCCTATGGACAATCCATTTGACCCCACTAGGTAGGATCGCTCGAGACGTCTGAGCGACGACCGATCACATCTTAGGAGATCTTCTCAAAGTAATCTCACATGACCGATGACTTAGGCGTCTGGAGATCTTCAAAGTAATCTCACACGACCAGCCCATACGGTACACAATTTATTCCTCAAATTTTGCAAAGAACTAATCTCAAATGTAATGTCATCGATGGTTTACAAATCACATCCATATAACTCTTCTAAAACATTTTTTAAAGAGATAGTTGAAAGGTCATGTAACATGTAATAAAAGAGAGCACGAATAATGCAATCTTTATACTAGTTTATCCCCAAATTGAGTTATGTTAAGTTCTTGTTTACAATTTGTAAGGGACTTTACTAAATAAATTGATTACTACTATCACTTTTGGCTTACAATGAGCACACAAAGTCCCTCGTAACTATTTGATTATGAAACACCTCTTAAGCCTAGCTACACAAAGCCTCTCAAAGCTAGGAAAATATATGCACATCAAGTTAAGGTGAAGTTTTCATGGTAAGACACTCAAAGTTAGATGAAGTCTTTCAATATAAAACTTAACTTTCTCAAAATGCATGGCACCTGCCTTTATTGGATGAAGACTTTTGATGCATAAATAAAGACAACTAGACGTAATCACATAAAGTTTTAGTAAAGATACAAGTCATGTCAAGTTGAAAAATAATAAGATACAATCACTTTGAACCTCACATGCATTTTACATGTATTAATGTAAGACACGTCGCAAAATGAGAAACGTATAACAATTATACAAAATTGAATTAGAACTCATCCCATAGATTATTCTAACACAATGCATGAACCATATAATAATGCATGTTCAAAATGGTGTCATAAATTACAATAATCTGAGTGTACCACTAAAAGATGTTAGCCAAAAATGAAGCATATTATGAAAATGCATTAACCTATGGACAAAGTTATAATGCATAACTATAACAGTCTAATTTAGGACGTGTATAAATGGATTTTTTTTTGTATATAATAAAGTAATGAAAGCATGAGATAGACACGTTTCACGAAAAATTTTACATGTAAAGAAAGTAAAAAATCTTCAAGTATCAAGTAGAATCAATGGATCAATAAACCAAATTTTAGAAAGAGCTTATATAAGTAAACTATTTGCTTAGTAAAGTCAAGGCTCTGAAAATAATAAATGTTTATCTATAATATCTTCTCAGCGAGAGTTTTTTATAATACCAAAACAACTCATTGTTATATAGCTTGAAGAAACTTTGTATATTTAATTTAAAGAAGCACTATGTATTTAATAATCAATCTCAATTAAAATTAGAAGATATCCTAAAAGGATTTTATGCACTCTTATAAGACATAAGTGATAGAGTATAATACTTATCTTATAAGAAATATGTGTGATCAGTTGAATTTTACTTATCTTATAAGAGACATAGTTGAATCTTTTTGTTGGCTACGTAGGAGAATTAAATACATAATCATATAAAACTAAAATTTATACTACCTTTTTGTTTCATTTATCTCTCTAGCTCATCATCACCTAAGGATTTGCCGACCTATTTTTAATACCATCAAACAACCGACTTTAGCATCTAAGTGGATTAATTTGAAAATTTTTTCCAAAACAAACTCATGTTACAACCTTCATTAATAAAGTTTTCTTTTACAAAAGTTAGTGCATGTTTTTTTAAATTTATATTTTAATTCTTTCTGAAATAATTAAATTAAACAATGAATTAAAATTATAGTAAAAACAAAAAATTAGACAGGTGCCCAAATTTGTAGGAAAGGAAAAATTGAAAAGATAAAATGTTACAAAATTTAGATATTAAAAATAATATTAGATGGTCAGAAAAAATATATGTATTTTATTTATATGACGTACAGAATCTGAAGTAAAATTTGACTAATGATTATTCATTTTAGGAAATGACATTAAATTAACTAACTAAGAATCTACAAAATCAACGAATTACGGAGGCGTCAAATCACAATGACGCCGACGGGGCAATAGGCGGTGGCGTGCGTGCTGTCCAAATTGGTCATTTCGGAATTAAGATCCTCTGCAGTTTCAAAAAAGGTGCACAGATCTCAGCCGTACTTAAACTTAATTATAAATCATTTTATTACACCAAGGAGAGAGGAACATAGATTAACGGTGAGATTTATAGCTGCGCTTGGTGCATTGCTCTTTCCGATCGCAGAAAATCCATTTTCGTTTATATAGTGGGACAACAACAAAAAATCCTCTTAACGCCATTGTAGGAGACACCTCTCTGATTTGAACGTACACAACGCTACACAACAAAATTTTCTTCGAACATCATTTCCCATCACCGTGTTCTTCTATTTTGCCCTTCTTCGTTATTTGTTTTTTTTTTTCTCTCTTCTCGTTTGGTTCAATCAATGGGTGCAGAGGTTAAGATCTGGAACCCCGTTGAAGTCGCAGAGCAAGCTAGCCACGACTATGACTCGCAGATTCATTCCTCGCAGCTTACCATCGACCCTTCGCTCGAGCTTCCTAAAATGACACCTCTTGTCCTGTTCGTGATTTTCACTCTTTTTCTTTTTATTTCTTTTGTTTTCAATAAAAATAAAGAATAAAGTATTAATCTTTCCTTTTTCGCGCGCTTCTCTTTTGAACTTTCATGTTTCTGGGTATGGTTGCAAGGAAAAGGTGGGAAAGTGGGTGGGTCAGGTTTTGCTGGGAAGCCGTATCAATTGGGGTTTGGGGATTCTTGATTAATTAGAAATGTTCAATTTCTTTGGATTTGGTGTTGAGTGGGGGTGTGATGCCTAAAATAGAATTCTTTCAATGTTGAACCGTTGAATTCTTGTTTGTCTGTTTGTTTGTTTATGCTTTTAAACGTTGCTAAATCAGTTTCATCTCTATTCCTGAAATTGCATCATTTCCGACTACTTTTCTTTTTCTTTTTTTTTTTTGGTTTCTTGCAGAAATATGTGCAAGGACATGTTCAAGGCGTGGGCAGATTTGAATGATTCTTGCTTTGCTGTTGAGAAAATTTCCGGGGGAATTACAAATTTGTGTGAGTTGTTCTTGTTAATCTTGTTTTTTTCGAAGAAAGAATGAAATTTTTGTTCATCTGAAGATTGATTTTCACATGCTGAATGGCTATGTCTGGTGATCGGTTTACTTCACGAATCCAGAAATAGAGTCAGCTAAACTTTCATCTGGTTGCTTAATTACTTGTCGCTCATCCGTAGTATTGTGTTGTTTTTGATGTGGTTGATGCATTTGTCATTGTCTGTCAGTACTCAAGGTTTCAGTTAAACAAGAAAATTGTATTGAGGAAATTATAACCATCAGATTGTATGGACCCAACACTGAGTACATTATAGATCGTCAGCGGGAATTGCAGGTTAGACACTGTACTGCATGATTACATACAAAACTAGCCATGTCACTGAATGCTTTTGCGTCCTTTCTTGAGTCAAATATTGCAGTCATCGTGTTGATGTAGCCGTCTATATCTTGTTATTTCTGCAATGTTGTTCTTTGGTTGTGAATAATTGAAAGTTAATGTTAACTGAAAAGTACGTATGCTTGTGGCAAGCTTGCAGTAATGCTTTCCACGACTTCCAAAATTGTTGAAATCCACATCAACATAAATCCCTTATAGATGATGTGCTGCAAAATTTTGTTCATTAATCCATAAGAAAAGAAAGAAAACCTTGTTGAAATTGTACATATACTATTCATATCTGCCCCTGCTTAGATGTGCACTGAGGATCTCGGTTGTAGATTGTGATCAGAGAAAGATATGAATTCTGATGGTGCAAAAAAGATTATAGTTTATAATTGTTAAATTAGTTGCTTATCTGTATTTTACTCAATGTTTTACTTGAAGTTTGGTGTAATATTTGGTGTTTAGGCTACCAAATTCATCACAGCTGCAGGATTTGGTGCTAAGTGGCTCGGCATATTTGGGAATGGCATGGTGCAATCTTTTATTAATGCTCAAACTCTATCACCTTCAGGTACAAATGGGAAAACTTCGTGTTTTGAACATGGGTGACCGTCTCAAGTTGATTACTTCTAATAGATTTTGTTAATATCATATTTTTGGGTGTTATTGATAATATTTATAGTCTTTGTAACGAGTTCTTTACTAGATATGTTTCCAAAACTTTCTTCTTATTGTATAAACTTTAACTTAATTCTGATTAGGATTACTTTTTACCTTTATGGTTTATAGTTTTGTAGTAAATTCCTTAAGGGATTACTTTCAACTTACATTGATTTGTGTTCGCTAGGCTTGACCTAATGTTCAACTAGTTTAAATGTAGCAATTATGTACTTTCCTAACCCAACCTAAGACTTGATGCTGACTGTTGATCACGAGGAGGCTCTAAGCTAAAGTTCTCAATTATCTGTTATTATACTTTGTTTACCGCTATACTGGTTTAATGACTTCATGAATACATTTTCTCTGTTGCAGATATGCGGGAACCAAAGCTTGCTGCTAAAATAGCTAAGCAACTTCAAAGATTTCATGATGTGGAAATTCCAGGTTCAAAGGAACCTCAACTATGGAATGATGTTTGGAAGTTCTTTGAGAAAGGTCTATTATCTTTTCTTTCTTCTAGTGTGGTCTCTGTCCAATTCTATTTAAATTCATGAGTTACTTCTGTAATTTTGTTTGAAGTCAATTTGATTTGTTGATTTCTATTATTCCTTCTCTGAAGTTTTGAACTCCATTTTTCAGTCTTTTCAGTTTCACCATTCTCTGATTTTTAGTTTTGAAAGAAACTGGTTTTTTTAAAGATCACATGCTAGGCAAAGTTTTGAAAGTAACTTATAATACCAGAATGACCTGTTATGTCTTGTGAAGAATCTGTCATTGTTTTTGGACTGATTTAGAATTATTTATAAATATACTATCTATTTTTTTTTGTTACCTAAAAGTTTCTTACGCTCTTCATTCTGTATTCTTAGTCCTATGTGTGATGATGTACTGCTTCAACATATTAAAACTATCATCAAGCTAGATTAACCTCATGCTATATGCTTTTGACAACGGCTTCTGTATGTATATGCCTGAAAGATTGGTATTATTAGTATTTGAGTAGCCACTTTTTCTTCCAGCATCTGTTCTTGAATTTGATGATAGTGAAATGCAGAAGACTTATGAAACGATTTCATTCAAGGAACTTCATGATGAAATTGTTGAGCTCAAGGTAGTTGCTCTTTCCGACGTTTCTTAGCTGTTATATTTGTTTTTATCTTTGATTGTAATGCTGGGGTCAAATGAATATAAATTACCACCATTTTGGAAGTCCAACTCTAATAACTAGATTTGCAAGTTAAGTTTATATTTTTAGCGGTGACTACCATCTTTTTTGCTGTCAATGTCCAAACACTTTTACTAAATTTTTATTAGGACACGCCAACAAAGAAAGGGCCAAAGTTTCCAGGCATAATCTTTTCCATCTCATTTGTGCTTGTGAAGAAAACTTACAAATTTGTGATTTTTTTTGGTTTAATTAAGTCTTTAAATACCTCATCAATTAGGGATATTTTCAATTAAGTTCCTACTAAAGATTTCGTTCTATTTAGTGCATAAAATATTTTTTGTTTTCACCTTAGTATCCTACCGTTTGATTTTGGGGGATGGGAAGGCCATTACTTTCATCTTCCCATCTCCAACTTGCCAATCAGCTCTCTTGGAAAGGGAAGGAGCGAGTTGGAGAGAAAAAAATTAATTGATCGGTGAGTTATAGATGAGAAGGTAGAAGTAATGGTTACACCATTCCGTAAATGGCAAAAATCAAATGGAAAGGTATTTTAACGAAAATAAAAAAAAAAATTCAGCATTCTAAAACTAATTTTTTTGATAAGGATTCAATTTAAAATTCCCAAATTTATGAGATACATAACTTAATTAAACTAGTTTTTTTATTTAAAAGGCTAAATTAGTTTTAGTCTTTGATTCATTTTAGTTATGGTAATAATTTCTTCTTTTGACTAACTTTTTTTTTTTTTTTGAGACAGGGATTGTGTGATCTACTCAAATCTCCTGTAATTTTTGCTCATAACGACTTGCTTTCTGGAAATATAATGATTAATTATGAAGAAGGTATCTAAATACCTTGCTTGTAAGCATGCCTGTGCTTCTACTGTGTTAATGTATTTATTTATTTATTGTAGAAATGACAGTAGCTTATTTATTCTGCTTGCTATTCTATGTACACGCCATGTCTATGAACTCCCTCTCAAGAGTTGGGAGTTCTATAGCATCACTGCATCCACACACACACATATATATAGTTTTAATATTTCCTTTATCTTTCTTCGTAAAATGTGTGTATGCTATACTCATGAGCCAAGCATTGCTATAATTTCTTATTGCGGATTAGGAAACTTTAGCAACATTAAAAATGTAACGGTGTTACATTGTTCTGTTCAAGAAAAGTTGTCATATCTGTTTTTCTTCAATGGTTGCTAAAGGAATATAAAATTACCTCACTGTTAGGATCATGAGCTTAGTATACTAACTCCTATTTTAATTATTCAGGATTTAAACTAAAGCAGAAGAAGCAGACAACATTAGTCATAAACCAAAACATAATGAGTATTCTTTTGAATAAGTAATGCGTTTGTTTGTTAACAGGAATTTCTGATGTGAATCTATTAATTCTTTCATTTTATAACAGGAATTCACAAATATGTTAACATTCACATGTGAAGAGATGATGTTTAGATAACCAGCTTATATATTATTAATTCATGAGGTTTTCATCTTTTGTCTTTGTTAATTTACTCTGACATTTCTCCAGATAAACTTTACTTCATTGATTATGAATATGCATCATACAACTACAGAGGCTATGACCTAGGAAACCACTTTGCAGAATATGCTGGTTTTGATTGTGACTTCGACTTGTGAGTTCTTTATCCTTGCTTCTCTCTTTAATCAAGGTTTCTGTTAGTTTCTTCAGTTCATCATTTTCAAAATGCAGGTACCCAAATATAAACGAACAATATCATTTCTTCAGGCATTACTTACAACCTGAAAGACCGCATGAGGTATCAATCACAGTCAATGGGATTAAATATTTCTTTTTTATTTTATTTCATCGTCTCCAGATTGTCAATCATCTGTGAAATAAGATTCACATAATCCATCAATTATGCCATGATCATCTTATTTCCTGTTTATTTAGGATTAAATGTTTTACCACATGTTATAAGGGGTCATAATGTACATAGAATATAAGTTTTTAGTACTTAGCCTTGTTGCATATATATTACTTAGAAATTTTGTACGTAGAATACACTTCAGGGTACATAAGTTATTGGATATCTCCTTTGTTTCTTTAAGATCATCATTTACTTAATATAATACAGGTGTCCGAGAAAGATCTTGAAGCTTTGTATGTTGAGGCAAATACATTTTCCCTTGCCTCTCACGTTTTCTGGGCATTGTGGGGTTTGATTCAGGTAGTATATTCCTCTTTTATTTTCTCAATGTTTTCTTTAGTCGAATGATGTCCTTTACTGTTGATATTGTTTGTGATGATGAACAGGCAAAGATGTCCCCAATTGAATTTGATTATCTTGGTTACTTTTTCCTTCGATACAATGAGTACAAAAGACAGAAAGAGAAGAATTTCTTGCTTGCACGAACCTATCTTACAGGATGCAAGAATGAGTAGATGAGAGAGTTTACTGAATCACTTGTTAGTTTTTGTATGTCATGTTTGTAGCATGAATCCCTTGATTCATGTAGTTTATGTTTGCTTAAAATTTCATTCTAGACGCTTTTCAGAATAATGGCTTAATTAAGCGTGTACATTGAGCTATAGGCTTTTCTACCATCTGTGTTGTAATCCTAGAACAGGCTATAAAATTGATGCCATTCTTTATTCTCCTCTACAAAAATCTATTACATCCAATCTATAATGGAGGCAATTCAATTAATTAAATTCCTTGTATCACCACACAAAAAAAAAAGTTTCCTCTTTGCACATGAGATTAGTTCATGCTCAAGTTTGAGTCATGAATTCAATAACATGCAGTGTCAAAACTTGAAATAAAAGAAAGGGGCAAAACATAGAATAAGATAAGTAGATAATACATAAAGACAAGTGAGATGAAGAATTACTAGATTTTTTAAGAACCTCAAGATAAGATTGAGAAAAAGAGAACCGCACTATCAAGAGAAAATTCTCAGAGTTTACCTAAGAAATTCAATTCATTCGAAAGGGTAAAACAATGACACAAGGTGGCCTTTTATAGCTAAGGTTCTAATATAATGTTTAATACAAAAGAGAGAATGTCGAAATCCAAATCCAAATGAAAAATCTAAGATCTATAGATGAGACGCACCTCAAGCTGGCAAAGTACATGTGATTTCTTTTCTATATCCCTTTACCTTAAGGGTGACTATGGATTAAAATTTTTAGAATCCTGTCTAGATTATCCAATAAAATAGATTGATCTATAATTCAAATTATTTTAACTATATCAACTAGATTTAGATTTTTTAGTCCAGTTTAAATTGGATTAAATCTAGATTTAATATAATTTGTTAATTACATTAAATACAGCAAGATCAATTTGATATACTTGACCATTAAGTTCATTAAACATGGGTTAGACCAATTCGGCTCAACTTGGACCTAGACCTAGGTTTGGTTTACTAGACTTGACTTGGATTTGAGCCACTTTACCTTAGTAACATCCAAAGCTAACTCAAATAAACTTAGGCCTGGATCGACTTCACTTAAATTGAACCTGTGTTGACTCTACTCTACCTGAGCCCAAACAAACTCTTAGCTCGACTTGGGATCGGATCAATTGGGCTAGACCTTATGCTGACTTAGTCCAACCTTGACCCGAAATGACTCGCTATACCCTGTCCCAAGACAACTGAACTTAATCCTTCGACCTGGGCCAGTTCGTTTTAACTTTCTACTTTGAGCTAATTCGTTTTCACCTTCGATCCGAACCGACTTGTTTCAAACTTCAATCTGAGCCGACTCGTCTCTACCTTTTATCGCAATCGACTCGTCTTGACCTCTAGTCGTGACTAACTTGTCTTTATTTCTGGGAAAAATATATCTCAACCTTTGCCCATAGACAATTAGTGTTGATTGATCTCTGATCGGGGCCAACTCGTCTTGGCCTCCAACCCAGACCAACTCATCTCGAATTTCAATATTATTTGACTCATCTTGACCTCAAACCCATGATGATTCAGTTTGACCTTAGGTTGGGAACAACTTAGCTTGACCTCCTATAAACGCCTACTTAATTTGACCATCGGACAGGATGATTAGTAATAATGATAAATTTAATCTTGTATAAAAACTGATTTATTTTGAGTTTTTTACTTTCTATAATAAAATAATCGGTAATTCATTACTAATTATGTTTCGGTCACTAATTTTCGTAAGTTATGCGTTCTTAAATTGATTTCAATTTTATATTTTATATATGTTCATATAAAATTTAAGTCCAATTCATAAAATTTTCAATTGAAAAGGCTAAATTAAAATAAAAAATAAATTAAGAAGTCAAATTCTGTTTTAGTCCATTTTAAAAATAACAATAAATTTTTGGTACAAATGTCCTGTACAAAAGCTTGAGTTTTTTTTTTTTATTTTTTTAAATAAAACTCATTAAATATCATTATTTACTTTGATATCGCTAACGTCCTAAAGAACATCTATCTTTTATTATCATATAAAAAGAAAAAAAAAGAAAGACCAAAACAAATTCATGTAAAACAAATGAAAACATTTTTCAAAAAAACCTATATAATTCTGATTATGGAAAGAAAAAACGAATAAAAGAACAAACTGTCAAGAAAATTTAGACAAATCTGAACATAAAAAAAAAAAGAAAAAAAGAATCGTGTTATGAAAGAATTTCTTAGCTATATAGCAGGAATCAAAACCGAATACCTATTATCTTTATTTCATTCAAGATAATTTAATATTATAGTCTTATTTGGTCATGATTGCAGACATAATTTCGTCTACTAATATAAGCAAAATAACTTGGATAATTAAAAGGAAAATTATCTGTTGCTTGAACATTTTCTTTGTCTGCTATATACAGTACACTGATATAGATAAAAAGACAAGGCATTACTCTTTTCTTTTGATAACATAAATCATAATGTAATCCACAAACTCTCAAGCCTTAACTCATTTAAAAATAGAAAATAGACATTGCTCTCTTTCCATTGAATGTTATTACAAATTGCATCCAAGTTTTGATCTTCGTGTAGATTATTCAATCATGGCATTCATGATTCAGTAAGATCATCCCAAAGGGATGCTCAAGATTGGTCACATCATCTCTCTTTCTCTTTGTATTTGTAAAACAAATCTTTGCATGAGATTTGATATCATATCAATATCATCATAATAAGAACAGCTACATTTCTTTCCAACCATATTCATCTATGATGTGTCTTCAACTAGTGGAAAACATTTCAACTAGTGACCTCATGGAGCAGAAAACACAGTAACACATTCTACCATTAATAACTCAATTCTGATAAGAATTTATGAATACACTATATTCTGTCTCAGAACCCTCTTATTCAGCTTTGAAATTGAGGCTATAATTCCATAAACAGGTCAAACATGATGAAAAGAAAAAAACAAAGTTAAAAACAGAAAAGAGCCATAATGCAGAGGCTTTCCTAGAGTAACCATGTACTATATATATCATTATGTCTTCATACCAAAATGAAAGTCATTGTTTTAACAGATAAATAATCTTAAGACAAGCTGTTCAATTTTAGTTTTAGAAAGAAAGAGTAATCAAAACATAATAATATCATGATCCTTGTGACTGTATTGTATATACTTGTAGGAGAAAGAAATTAAGGGAACCAACTTGAAAGTATTCACCTACCATGAGTTCTGAACTGCATATGAATGAACACTTTTTTTCATAGTCTAAACTATAGTATACTGAGTTTTGTCCCAAAAGCTTGGTGGGGCTTGGCTCCTCTGCATAAAGTGATGATAAGGTGGAAAGAAATGAATAGTGTTCTGTAATGGAAAATTTGACACTGAACTGATTCTGTCAGAAAATGTCTAGGTGTTTTACTGAATCACATTTGGAAAAAGAGATTGGTCAAGTTCTTAAAAAAGTCCCTGATGTTGTTTTCTAAGGTTCAGATCTTGTGAGTTTGAAAACAAGGAATGAAATGAACAGCAATGACTATTGTGATTAAAGAAAGATGTTGCTTTGAATCATGAGTTGAGCATTCTTAATCAACCTTAACTTTGGTTATGCAAAACCAACATGAAATTATAAAGGTGACCTTATCATAATCATGGCACCACCTGCATAAAATGTGCAAGAACATGAAGTGAGTAACTTAATCAATCCATAAATAAATTTGGCCCCTTAGAAAGAAATTGCAAAAGTTACAAGAGAAAAAGGGAAAGGAGAATGACACTGTACTTTTATTTCAGATTTTCTCTTCATTACTTGGCCAAATATGAACTTGTGCACCAAATTTTCATGGAACACACTGATATCTAATGACAGAAAGTTTGAAAAGGCTTTGATTTGGTAAAGACAAAGGAAAAGTATATGGGAAAGTGAAGAAGTAGGAGCTCCCTTCAGTCCAAAACTGCATCAACTTGTGCATGGAAGCTTTGGGCTGCAAGGAACTCCCATTTCTGCAGCTTTCACAACTCCAACACATTTGATGAAGAAAAAGAATGTAAACAGCTTCATTTATACAAACTCCTCTTCCTTACTTGATTTCAACCAATAATGGTCTAAAAGTTCTGTTCAGTTCTACTCAATTTCTAGCAGTACCCCAGATAAAATTATGTAAAAGAAAAAATCAAAGTGTAATCATTTATAACTGAAGTTACCGTTACAACTTTCAAACCACTAAAAACAAAGTGCCTCCTTTTTGACAATTCTTGCTTTCATTGTTCCTCAAGAAGTGATTTTAGGTGCTTAAGTAGCACCTACCCACCATAGGCATAGCTGGAAAATCATTTTCCAATGCTACATGACTCAGTTCAAAGGGCAACCACATAAATGCTAGCTGGCAACACTTCTTTTTCAAACATACAGTGAAAAAGTTTTAGTCTTTAATAATATCTAAGTTAAAAAGAATAATATCTGTAGTACAATGAACCTGATAAATAATTTCTTATACCTATGAGAGTGCCTAACAAGAATTAACAACATTCTTATAAAGGAATATAACTCCCACCACTCTTTAGTGTCATTTCCCTTTTCCTTTTCCACTTAGGGTTACTGAGTTCCTATGATGTTGTTGTGTTTTTCCAACCATTCTTACTCTGTGGTCCTGTCTCTGCCTCAGAATTTTGCTGCATACACACACACACATATATACATACACATATATATATATATATATATATATATATATATATATATATATATATATATATTGGTCTGAACAAGGATTCTGAAAATCTCTTTAATTTGATGAAAGTAAATGTTTTGCTTTGTGTCCCATCAAGGAGTTGAGATGGGTGTGCATTCCTATCTTGATTCCTTTTATGAGCAAGTGATAGGAACTGCATTTTATTTCCAAAAAACTTTGGTGTCTTTTTTATTTTTCCCTTTCCATTTCAATGACTTTGATTCCCCTAGGGTCCTTCAATTTTTGCCACTAATTAATCTGTAGCAAAACTTCTGAAAGCTCTTCTAATCTTTTCTTCTGTCACTCCACTATGAACTCGGTGTCTTTGGCTTTCAACTTACCCTTTTAGATTGTTTCATGGTTTAACTTGTTTGTTAAAATTATACTCATTTGGTAAAGCTTTTAACATATTGTGAGTGATTATTTTACTGGTAGTTGATCACAAGGTACTTCACATAAAGTGGTACTTCACTTAAAGTTTGAAGTAGTATTAAAATATTATTTTAGTCTCTTTCCTCCTCACCATTTTATCTCAATTCATTTTTTGTTTATGTAAATTTTGTTAAAAATTTATGTGTGTATCTAAATTTTAGATTGAATAAATATAAGAAAATTGAAAGAAAAAAAAAACTAGTTTTATTAATAAATTTCTTTCATTTCAACTTTCAATTACCAATTTTAGTTTTTTCAGCCAATATTTCAATTTTAATTTGCTTGTCTAGAGTCGTGATACAAATATTTAAGTTTTTTTTTTCTTTTTGAATTCTTTACATATGTTCATGTAAAATTTACAAGGTTTTATCTCAAAATAGTTAATGTAAAAAATCATTTATTGTTTCCCTTATTTTTAATGTTTGGAACTATTGACTAAAGAGATCAAGATAAAAGACAAAATAAACTAAATTCTTCCCATGACTGAATTTTTCTATAAAGTTGAAGTCCATAAATTTATTTTAATTCACATGCGAAACTTAAAATTATAATTTTTTTTCTTTTATAATTTTTTATTAATATTTTAGTGGTGTTTTTTATTATAGATCTTAAACATATTATTATTATTATTATTATTATATATATATATATATATATATATATATATATATATATATATATATTTATTGTATAGAAGATCTTATATTAGCAAACGAGTTTTGATTTTCAATATGTAGAATATAATTTTCTACAAAGTCATAAAAAATTATATTACGAAATCACTTGCTTTAGATAATGTTAGAGAAAATGACTACTGTAAAACTCATAAAAATTACTTAAAATTTAAAAATGAGACCTACCATTTAAATGAAATTATAAAAAATCATATATCTTCACTGGTATAAAAATGAAAATTTATACTAAAACTACTTTATATACTTAAAAATATTTATATGCACATAATTAAAAAGTGCAAATTTATTTTATAGGGAAATCCCAACGGCCTCTTTAATTTGATTCTCCCTACTTTGAAATAGCTTATAGGCTTAACTTTTTAAGGTTCCTTTCCTTTTCGTTCATAGGTTCATAGCCAACAAAAAAAGAAAAATTTTGCACATAAAAACACTTAAGAAAATGAATTACTTGTATGCAGAAAACAATGACGTGACTACTAAATTTAGAAAAAAATGAAATTAGGAAAAAGAAAAAGAACCGAAAATGACAACCATAGAACAACTCTACTTGTTAGAATTTGAAATTCAGAAATAGAAGAATAAAACTTATTTAAGGATTGATCAACCACTAGATTAGGCATATATGTTGCTGCTATTCTTCCTTTTACTTGATTTTTAGTTCAATAGTAAATCAAGTATAATGCATGTAATAAATAATTTTACTAAGTGTGATCTCTCATGTTAACATAAAAGAATATCCATATATTATATTAAAAATATATGAATATATTCAAAATGTTCAGTAATTGAGATAATTTTCTTAATAAATCAAGATGTGTTCAATATAACAATAAAATCAAAGGATTATACAAGATTTAAATAAAAATGATTTATTTAAATATTGATGCTTATGTGGGTAGTTAAATACCTCTTTATGTTTGATAACTTGATTGTAAATATTGATGAATGATTTAACTTGATTTTGATTTTGTCTCGATGAAATGTAACATTCAAATATAAGCATATACATCCTCACTTATTGTTTCTATAACTTAGTGTTTTCTAAACATTTGAAAAATAGTTCCTTATATGTACAATAGCCCGTTGGAAACTGCATGTTATTTAAATATTTGCAATCATATATAAACTTATTCTTTATATATTTTTTATTATGCAAAAATAATATTTGTGATTACAATATTTTAGTACAAGCATTTATTAATAGGATTAATAAAACGGTTAGACTGTCTTGTTTGGATAATGACCTTCATCATTGAACACATATTAGAGGGTTCATAGCATGCAAGAATAACATGTATAGCATCTTACAAATGTTCATGTTTGTTATCATAAAAATGTTATCTACGGAAGAATGGTTAAAAATTTAACCTTGTGTAGAATAGTTTTCATAATTAAAAAATTAATAAAATAAAAAATGCGGAAGGGATAAAAAAATAAAGAAACTCAAAAATAAAGAAACTCAAATTGATGAGTAGAAGATTGTTACTTTAAAAGATTTTATCTATGATTCCATTGGAGGGTCTAATGGTTTAAGACAAACATCGTACGTTGACTAATGTCTTGTATGTCTCATAGTTCAACAGAAACCTTAAATTAGATGAAGTGCCTTGTTAAAAAAGAAAATTGACACAAATTTCATGGAGTTTTCAGGGACCAAATGCAACGAAAGTTGAAGAACATAAAGGAATTAAAGTGGTTTTCAAATTTTCTTGGAGAAACTTAAACTTCTAAGTCAATGGGAAAGTTCCTTATGGAAGAAGTTTAATCTAGTAACCTTTAAGAGCAAAATACATTCATAAAATTAAGATCAATTCTCATTCCTCAAGTGACCTTTGAGAGAAAAAGATGTTCATAAAAGTAACATCATTCAAACGTGATTTCAAGATACAAGAGAAGGCTATTTATATCCTTGGACAAACTCAAATGCTAATATAAGCTAAAATGAAATACAAATAAAGCTTACATGATGATATTGTAGCTTTTAATACACTTGAATTTTAGCTTCTATAAGACTCAATCATTGAAATTCATAAGCTAATACAACTTAAACTAAATGCAAATGAAGCTTCTTAGACACTCTTCTAATAGGCATTCGTCTAAGCTTTTCTTGCATTCCAGATTGTACAATCTGAGTACAATCTGAAATATACTTTCAAATCAGGAAATAATTTAAGTTTTTATTAATTTTTTATTAAAATTAAAACAGTAATTTCATCACGTCAATGAAAAATACTGCAAGAAAACATGGGGTGCAGGAAGGAATTACCTAAAATTAAGCTTTCATGATGTCATACTTCTGCCCTACATAGTCTGTGCTCAGCAAAGAAAAATGAAATATAATGTAGTCAGTCTTATGATGAATCATAATATCGAACATGTGTTTAGTATGAAAAACAATGTAAAATCAAAGGTAGGTGTCTCCAATTCTTGGTGTATGGATTCTTCACAATTTTTCACTAGAATCTCGTCACCTGCGAGGACATCCCTTCTTCACCTTCGTGAGATACACAACAATAACAAGAAAAAAAAAAAAAACATTATAACTAAACAGCCTTCAACAATAATTTGTCACTCTTACAAATTTGACATAGATCCACTAGGTTGTTTTGAACGGCATTCAATGCCATTTACATCTTTATCTGGGAATGCCCAGGAGGATATAAGGTGATGTGCTATTGCAAAGGGTCCAGGAACAAACATTGGAGCAAGTTCACCACTTTCCACATTGAACTCTTTAGACAAGCTGTGAGTCTTTTCTACTCCCTTACACATTTGTTCTACCTTTGATGCTGCAGTTTGTTGGGCTTTCTTGTATTCAGTAAATGCCAGAGCTTTTCTTACTTCTTCTCTACTATGCCACTGAGCATCTAGATAAGAAAATTGCAACATATCACTTGTCACAGCTCCAAAAACAAAACCAGAGGAGATAGAAAGTGCAAAGTGATGATAAGGTGAATGTTTTGGTAGTTAAACCTCTTTACAGTTCTAATGAAAGCTCACAAGATAGGAATGTAAATAGAAGTGAAGGAGAACAAAACTTAAGTTTAACAGTCTTCATATATACATCCACTATTTCCCATCCTCCCCAATCTTTTTCTTGTTGCCTCCAAAAGAAAGAAATAAAACAAAGGCCAACAATGATTGTAAACCAACAAGACTTCTAGAGGTTCAGGTTTACCAAACTACTTGGCATCCTCTAAGGCTCAATTTTCAGCCAGACAATGCACCTATACTGAGTGTGTGGCACAAGTACAGATTCTCCACACACAATTTACAGTCACACATTATAATTACATGAATTGAAAGTTGCGTCAGGTGAGAAATAAATAGTACGTCAATGCACGGAAATGCTGGATATACCTTCCAACTCTTCTTTGTCCACATTTATTTCAAGGGATTTTGCATATGCAAAGAACCCTACCATCAGCTGACATGGCATGCTATTTGGTCCAACTAGAAACAAAGTCAATAGAAACAACAGTTAATAGATATAAAAGAAGGAAAAAATTAAAATTTGTAATTTTGATGAGAAAGAAAACACAAATGTATGTTAATTGGGTACACTAGATTATCTTAACCTTTACTTGTTTGCTTTTGAAAATTCTGTGTACAAAGCAAAAAGAAATTTACAGTTCACAAACATGTTCTACATTAACTCCGATTTAAATTACTTTGGATAGAATCTTTGAACAGAATAAAAGCTAATAACTCTTCAAAGCTCTCTGTATGTCAAAAGAACCACAGTACTTATATTCTAGAATTATGGTGTTAAACATATTCTAGACATTAACTATGACTTAAGTTACTTTAAACATGATCTAACCACCATTGGCCTGCAAGTGATTGATTTATTAGTTATAATACTGTAAATGAAGAAATATTGTAAATGCAAAAACAGATCCTAAACTAACATGAAATCTGGAAGAAAATATTCTCATCTTTTTAAGAATTAAAGGGTCCAAACACAGGCCCTAACATAGAAGACCCATTACTAAAAGTGTACTGCAGAAGAAAGAAAAATTATCAATGTTAAAGGAGAATGAATGGAGGAGGAACAGTATAAATTGAGTGAATAGCTGAGATACGTGTGGATTTTTTCTTGTAATTGAATTGTATGTCAGCTTAAGGAATATTTCACTAGGCAGAGAAGTAGTCTCTGATGCAACAGTTTATTGATTCTTTCTACGCGACGAAGGCTACAGTCTAGAATTTAGAATCTCCAATAGAGAGTACATCAAGAAGTAGTCATCACAACTAGTGTTGTCAAAATCACAAGTAAACTCGTGGATTCATACGATCCTATGAGTTTTGGGTGAGTTTCGTGGTCACTTGCATAGAAGATCACACCTTGCACAGATAGTGTGAGTTTGAGTGGAAAACTGTTAGATCATTGATGAGATTTTAGTGTATTGTAGAGGCGGTGGGGTCTAGGTGCATGAATCAAGTGAGCAATTAGGGTTCACATGTAAAAGAAAAATGACAGTGAACATAGGGTTTGGGAGTGCAAGGATTGATATGTGAAATGAGCTTTATGTTTGGGCCGATTAAGGCTATAAGAGATCATCCAATTGAACCTGAATTTCCAGTAGCGTTGCATTGAACAATGGACAATTATCAACCTTTACTGATTTAGGCACTGGAACAGTGAATAAATTGAATACAGAAATTCCTGTGGTGTTGCTGAATTTGCAGGACAAGCTTCTCAAAGAGTCTACTAGGGAAGATCTTTCCTATTTTGTAATCAGTTTACAGATTTCAACCTTGCAGACAAGGTTGTTTCTGAGGGATGGAGTATTATTAATAATGAATTTAGGGAGCATCTAAAAATAGAAAAGGCCTTTACAGGTTTATTATAGAAAGAAAAATAAGGGAAAGGGTCAAATTGTAAATAAAAGTTTACTACAGTTGACTAGGTCAAGTAGTTAGTTATTTCCTTTAAGCATGTTGGAAGTCTTTTACGTATAGGATTCATTCCTATTCAGGAGAGCACTCCTTTTGGGGGTATACTTTGTATACCTTGGTTCTTGTAAGAGGTTTGTTGATAATCAATGCAGAAGTTAGACAGTTCTTTTTATGTCTTGCGATGTCTTTGTGTTGCTCTTTGTTTGGAATCCATTATCTTTTTCATTTTAGTTCAAGAGATTCCTAACAGAAGGAGCAGATATTTTCTTTGTAATTGAACTGTATTTCAGTTGGAAGAAAACATTTCCCTTGGAAGAAGTGTTCCTCTAATGCATTAAGTCATTGATCATTTCTACTCAGTTCTCTTTCCTTTCTTTTAAAACATAAAGACCAAACAATATCCTCTTTTAACCTCGTGTAGTTAAGCAAAATAAACAAAAAGAAGTAAGTCTCACTTTAAATTAACTTCTAGCTCACAAAAAGCTGAGTGTTCTTTGGTTTATGAATATTTATCAAGAAATTAAATGAAATAGAATCTAACAAAGTTGAGGTACAAGTTGATTTAAACTTATGCAAGAAGCTAGATTTCTTTTACCCTCTTGATTCATTATGTTTTATTTTTCTACAGTTAAGAACTTCATCCAAACTGACTCCAAAAGAATACTGATAACTAAATTTTTGGGATATGATACTCTATAGATAGAAACATCAAGTTATCACAAACAATTTTTAATGGCACAAATAACCTATAAGATTTACTATCAGATGTTCATAAAGACAAATCTTCACATTTTTATCTCATATAAACACTGGTGAAATGGTAAAAGAAGTACAAAAGGCTAGGAAAATGAAAATTGTTATATAGAATACACTATACCAGGCCATGGCTGAGAACTATGATATACAACTTCTCCTACTTCAATACCAACTTCTTCCCATGTTTCTCTTCTTACAGCCTCTTCTAAGCTTTCTCCTGGCTATAGGCAATGAGAGTAGACAGGACAAAAGTTTTACTGTATTGGTCGAGGAGGAATAAAATTAAACAGAAAAGCAATTGTATAATGAATTCTAAAATCAAAGAAACCTGACTTTAAAGATATCCTTTAATCAGTAGTAGAAGGTTGAACTTTTGACTGTTTAAACCTCCTAAGGAAGCATTTGCAAGGGCTTCTATGGAAACCAATTAGGATTATTTTATCATACACATACTTGGTTAAGCTTATGCAAGTAGCAGTTCGCCCCAATAGGTTCAATTTTGCTTGGTTTGATAAAACAAGCATAGTTCAATACCCTCTCAATTGCTACTAGCAATTATTGTGTTAAGATCTAATATGTGATAAGATCTTCAACATGAAATTAACTAAACTGTTTACTTCCTAAAAAATTAAGCGGTCTTAGATTAGGTAATAACAGCACAAGTTCAGTTCCTAAAAAATTAAGCGCTCTTAGATTAGGTCAAGCATGCACCTCTATAAAACCTGCCAAGCAGCTCCACATTCTAGGCACAAATCTTGATTGTTTGCTCAGAAGCGCACGATCATTCTCCGAATCAATTACTAGCATAATGACCACCTGCATAAGTTTAGATGACCATTGGAATTCAGAAAAACTAGATCAACCATTGATCACTTAACTATTAGAACATGGGATGTCAAACCGGGTCAACTCGTGGATATATCCTCTTTTTGCATGATTCATCTGAACACTGTTTCCGCCTCCCAGCTTCCATTGGCACTGTTTTCTCTCCACAATGTCCACAAAATCGTGATATATTATACCATTCAAGAAGTGCCCTGGCCTGGCCAAACCCAGTAATTAGAAAAGTAGAATTGCCTATTGCCCTTTGCTATCAGTATTGCAAACTGAAGTAGGATAAAAGGTCAATAAACCAAGAGAATTAACTAACTGCAAGCAGCTTGCATAACTATTTCAAAGAATATGATTGATCCATAAAACAATATAAAACAATACAGCACAAAGTATACCTGATTCCAAGCTCGTAAGTAGTAATAACATTTTTGTAACGGGGCTGGTTAGTTTCAGACAATAAATCTTTAAATGGGAACAAAGGGAGGGGAAGTAAAGTAGAAAATGAACATAAGGAAGTAGAAAATAACTTTCTGCCTCCTAGATTTGATGCCAAACACGAGGTCAATAAAATGGTAAGAAAAATTAAAATCACATACTAATCCCTGACAGAGTCTTGTCCGGATAGTATATTAAAAAAGAATGATAGTTTATTCATAAAATTTTAACATGTATACTTTCTCTTCAACTATTCACAGATTGATTTCACAGCCAAATATTGTGCCACTTAAATTGATTTAACAAGTAGGATTTACCAGCACCATTAACAAGGTCTTAGATTCAATTACCTAACATCTAAACAAATACCATGTACTTCTGCATTGCAAACCCAAGTCAAGAGCAATAAAGAAAATGAACTTACATGACCGGCAATGGCCAAGTTCCCCATGGCCTTCAAATCGACCCAGTCGGTAGCAACCATGAGCGTTCTCAGCTCGACAAAGCAGAGCTTCATGGCACCAAATTCAGCCACCAAACTACT
Source organism: Vigna unguiculata (assembly GCF_037176805.1). Lineage (NCBI taxonomy): Eukaryota > Viridiplantae > Streptophyta > Magnoliopsida > Fabales > Fabaceae > Vigna > Vigna unguiculata. The sequence goes on from NC_140800.1 coordinate 6,921,029, forward strand.
CTCCCTTGACAAGTCGATCGCCCAATACACCGAATCCTCGTCCGCGTCGTACCCCAAATACACGAACGAGTCCGCGCTAAGGTTCACGCCCAGCAGCCTCTTCACTTCCTCCAACCTCATCCACGCAAGCTGCCACGTGTCACTGCTACCCGAAGACGCCAGGGGCCTCCCGTTTCTGAAAGGTAAAACCTTCAAATTCACCGACACGGACTCGCCCGCGCTCTCCGCAATTCGCGCTTTCAAGGTCTCGTGCGCCGCGGCGGGGGAAAACGGTTCGACCCGGTTCGGAGTCCGCGATCGGAGCGGGTTGCCGGCGAAGGCGTGTGTGCGTAGGTTTACGGACATGGTAGTGGTGGTGGTGGCGGGGTGGTGAGAGAATGGTGGTGCGAGCGGTGGTGGGAGTTTGGTGGAGAATGAGAGAATGTATCGTGAAAGGAATTTAGAAGATGAGGATGGAAGAAGATTGAGAAGCTTCAGCATGATGGTTCCATGAACGGTGATGTAAGAAGGAGACAAAAGAAACCGAGGACGGTTGCTGGTGAGAAAGCGTCACCGAGTGACATCTGTACCCATTTCTCCAACATGAAACCAAAATGCATATCCTTTGACCCTTTCTTTTCATTTTCTGGTTTTCTACATGTTTTGAAAAGTTTCATTAAGAAAAAAATATGACTTAATTTAAATTATTTATTTATTTAATTTAATTTAATTCATTTTTTTTCGTTTTTTTTATTTGACTTTTATGTGTACATTCTAATAATGGGTACTTTTAAAATGAGTTAATTATATATTTTTTCATCTACTTATATTTATTTAGTTTTTCTAATTTATAAAATTGTCTAAAACATCTTTTCATCCGATAACATTGTGAAAGATTTGTCACGTGAAAAAAACTTGTTATATTTTATATTACTTTTATAGGAATGAAATATGTATAAGTTTAATTTAAAGATAAAGCATACTTTATTAAGAACAATTTCTATGTATTCAATTTTTTTTTTCTAATTTCAATATAATTTATAGACATGTCAAAGTGAGCCAACCCGGCTCACACGGGTTGGCTCACCACGAGCCAGGTTGAAAATGAGTGAATCCAACCCGGCTCACTTTCTAGTGAGCCAGAAATTTTGTAACCCGGCTCAACCCACCACGGGTTGGTGGGTTAAGTGGGTTGGCTCACCAACCCACCTAAAAAAAATTTTTTTTTTTAGTATTCAAATATTTAAATAAATTTTTAAGTAACCCATGAGATGACAATCATAGTAAAATCAAGAACCAATGTTTTGATCATGCTCACCATCAATATATGAAGAATTATTTCCAAGAAAGTATCCATTAGTCTAAGAAAGCATGACTAATATTACAAATTTTTTGTCATACTATTCAACAAAACATAAATAAAAAAACTATACATTTTTTTCATGCTAATTTAGAAAATAATTGTTTGTAAGACGGTTACTTGAGTAATTTACTATAAAGATTATAGTTAAAGATTAAAGTATCAACATATATATAACTTGAAAATCAAATTAATTAAACATTCAAACTATTCAAATATAATTAAGCAACATTCTAGCATTTTAAAATATAAAATTGTGAACAAATATAATAGGAGTAGTAAATAATTATTAAAAAAATAAAAAAAAATTAAAAGAAAATTTAAAAAAATAAAAAAAAATTGTAAAAAAAATTGATGGGTTAAGTGAGCCAACCCACCTTCAACCCGGCTCGAACCCGTGGGTTAAGTGAGCCGGGTTGAGTTCAACCCACTTTTGAAAAAGTTGAATTTTTCTCAACACAACCCGGCTCGAACCCGTGGTGAGCCGGGTTGGCTCACGGGTTGAAACTCATTTTGACATCTCTAATAATTTAGTGTATCTCTTTTTATGTTAAATGTGTTCTATTATTTTAGATAATTTATTTGAAAGTAATTAGTTTTTTTTTTTATGAAAGAGTGATATATTTTTGGGTAAGTTTCGGAAAAACTTTAATTTTTTCGTCGAAGATATAATATTGAACGAGTTTTGAAAAAACTTGAATTTCTTCATCAAACTAATGGATTTCTTAATGTTGTGTTTTGGTTATCAATTATGAATTGAATTTATAGAAGATTTTTGGATGCTCAAGTAATAAAACCTTTAAAAACATAATATGGCAACACATTCCATCTCAACTACATCCTTAAGGTCTCTTGCAACGAAACGATATGTATTTGAATGCCATAATATGAACCCAATCTAAGTATATTTTGAAAGAAACCTCTCTTTAGATAAACAGGCACAAAAGAGAAAAGAAAATGACACCAAATAGTTGATAAAACTGGTGTAGCTCTTAATAATTTGGTGTGAATTGTTGCCACAATTAGAACATTACAAATTATTCAACCCAAGCAAACCATAACTAACTCATAATTGCTTAATAGAAATTAACTTTTGAGCACACCTTTCTAATCTCTCCTTGAGTACCAGTCTTTACCTCTACACTACCCAGTTTAACCATAGCCTTTCGAAATTCGTAATCAAATTTTAAGCCCAATAACCCTCTTATATTCCCTGCATAATCCTGCACTATACTTTGTGTGGCAGGGTCACCCCACAGCCTCTGATCTGACTCTAGAATTGCATTACCATCGCGCACATTTTTGAAGAAACTAACATCAAATTTGGTTGGACTATCTATGTCCAACGATACTCTTTTCAACCCATTTCCTTTATTTGGACACAGTGCTTGAAGTTGGGCTATGAAGTCTTGGTTTATAGTTGGATCTGAATTCCCAGTGGTGGTGAAATTATACAACCTGTAGCTGAAGAATCTGCATTCTGTTTGCCCTATGGTATGTGCCCCTGTACAAACATAAGATCAAGTGTCACATTCACATTCTTTTTACACCATTTAATATTGAGTCCAGATTCTCTGCTCACTTTTTTTTTTATGATTTTTTAGTATGAGCCTTCAAAATACAGTGATACTGGTATATTTTTATATAGTTTAAAAGATAAATATGATTTTAATTTTTAAACTTTGACATAAAATAGAAATCTATCTCCGTCCCAAATTTTGATACAGTTTTGTTCCTAAACTTTAAAATTAAATAGTTATAGTCTATCTAACACAACTGAATTAAATTTGTTTAATATGTCAATTTGCATTTAAAGTTAGATTTAAGTTGTTTACATAATTTGATATATTTAAGCTCAAATATTAATTTGAAACACGTGAAAGAAAATTAACTCTATTGAGTTAAAAAGATCATTCTCATTCATTTTTAAAATTTAACAACTAAAATGTATCAATATTTGAGATATAAGGGAATTTCAATTTCACGTCTAAATTTAAGAAATACAAACATATTTGACCCTATTTTAAAACATCAAAATTAGTATATATCGATATATTTCAAAAGCACAACAGGAGTGGCACCAAAAATTCACCAAGAATCCAAATTCTTTAACATTAGGATAATTATGAATCACAGATATAATACATGCAATAATAATGTAAGAAAGCTGACCAACAAGGGTTACAAGGTCATGGTCATCTAGGCCTTTGTCAGAAAACTTTTTCCTCTGCACAGAAACAGGGTCAAGAGGAGATGGCATGTTTGAAGCTTGAGATGATAAAGAAACCCTCCCATCTCTTCTTCCAGTAGGTACCGACCAACTTGGACCATCACTCTGCCATTTTAAGTGCTACTTTGTTAACAACCAACAAATCATCAATAAACTATATGTGTTGTTCATCTTAATTCCTCACTTTATCAAAGTGACATTTTAACAGTACTAACCTTTAAAGTAATGAGAAAGTGTGTGTTTTTATGAATTGAATGTGTGGAGTTAGAGATTGTATTTGTTTAGTACCAAGTCTACAGCATCACGTGCTGCCAATGCTAGTATGTCAGCACATGAGACAACACCAGGACACTTGGCCTCAAGTTGTGACTTTGCATCCTCAATCACTTCGAAGCCTCTTAGACCAGCGTTAGGTAACGCATTCCTCTCTGCAGAAGACCCTGCGATCAAAACTGAACCATCGCAGCCCTGAGGGAAACCATGTAACATTACTAAATAAACAACCATGTTCTTATACATTAGTACAAGAAAATCTCACGAAATGACTTATAAGATTATACTATAATTTGATTCTTCAAAGTATACCTCATTTAAAACTAAACATCATTCAAAAATGGATTTTTTTTAGTTTGACTCAATTTAATTTCACGAAATCAGCTTTATGTTCAACTTATATTATGTAATATGACTTTGTCTCTGATCAATATGCCATTTCCAACAAGTGTTTTTGTAGCAAATGAATGAATACAGGACATTGTCAAGAAGTGTGTAACATACAAAGTTGTTGAAAATTTCACTTTTAACCGATATATAAGTAAGACAATCTTTACTTTTTAAACCGGTTTTATAAAATCGAGTTAGATTTAAACTCGTTCTCTAATATATTATTAGACACTATTCTAACAAGATTTGTTAAGTCTATTGTATCTTGATGAACCTTCATGTCATTGTTAAAGAATTTTGTATCCTTGTACGAACGGATTAACCTTTTCGTAACAATTGTATTAAAGCCTTATAACGAACCCAATATCTCAAGTTCGAACCTTGGAGAGAACCTACTTCAACAAATTCAACAAAGGAGGAGTTCCGAATTCACTAGGGTGTCAGGTGCCGGCCTCTAGAAGAGGGACATTTGTTAAAGTATTTTGTGTTCTTGTACATACATGTTAACCTTTTCGTAACAGTCATAAAAATTATGCAGAAGCACATTATTTATTATGTGGGATGAAGATGAAGATGAAATTAGCAAACCTGAACAAAGCAATCATGAAAATGAAGCCTGAGAAGGGCAGGAGCAATAGTAGGATCTTTATTGAAGTATGATTGAACAGTGGACCGAACTGTGGCCTCTGCGTTTGGGCAGGAAGAAGAGTAAAACCCGGTTTTGAGCTGGCCCTGTGAACCCATAATGGTCAAAAGAATGGTTAATGAAGCCAACCATAAGTCTCCCATTTGGTGCTAACAGTGATGCAACTCACAACTTGGTATTTGATCGTTCACTTTCCCTTCATATGTTGCAAGCATTTGCTCGCTGCTTGTTACTTATATAAGGGTGTTCTAAGTGGGAAGAAGTGGATCCTCCATCATCATATCGTTAATCAGGTTTTCTTAATCTGTGTTATGACACCAACTTTAATGTGGTTCTGATTATTTTTCAGTATTCAATAATTTTAATTTTTCAAATTGAAGAATTAATAAATATTGAGCTATTTGAAATTGTTTTAAACTCATGTTTCTATTCAGAACACTACTGGTCCTTCAAATTCGAGATAAAATCAACGGTCTTCCCTGATATCATAGTATAAATACAAACACAAATAAAATACGGTTAAAAATTCAAGTGTGAGTTTAAGTTTCATATTGGATAAAAATGAGAAAGGAGAACACTATATAAAAATAAAGACTCATAAATCTATTGTCTTAAAGTTTTAGGTTAAGACTGTGTCAATACTTTATGTGATTGGACTCATGATAGCACCTGAAGGATTCTAGACGATCAAAACATTTTGCACATCAAACAAATATGAACTTGGATTGACCTGAAGACTAAGACATAAAAAAAATTAATAGGATCCGACCGGTCATGTAACAACTAGTATCTTCTAACATTAGTTCACATATTAACTCAATAAAGAAAAACTGTGATTGTTGCAGCGTGACACTACAATCACAATTTCTCTGCATAGTGCGTTCAGTTGTGTCAGATAAATACAAAATTAAGAGAACAATTGGAATGGCCATAACTTATGCAAATCTTCACAAAACAATATAGTTTATACTTTTATTTGATTTTGGTACAGTCAGATACCATTTTGGTAGTATTAGAGTGTAATAGTTTATAAATTTAGCAATCTTGACATGCCTTAAACAGGGAGAAAAAAAAATGTAACGTGGATTGCATTTCAAGAATCTCCCTTAGTCTTCTAACAATATTTTATGTGAATGTGAGGCACACAGTGGCAACATAAGGAAATGGCCACCACAATCTAAGCACTTTTCATCAAATTGTCTTCCTCAATTTATATTACTAGCACATGAGTACTTATTTTAATATATGGAGTACAATTTTACTTATTAATAACCTTTTGTATGTATTAGTATTACTAGTTGCTAAACATGTGTGATTCAAAACATTTTAATTTAAAAATTAATTAGGCTTTGTTTTTATGATAATTCAGTTTAATAACTTAAAAATATTGAAGAACATAATATATTTTATAGTTAATATATAAATTTAATTATACAATAAATAAATAGAGGGGAAACAAAACTGATTCATAAGCTAAAATTTGTATCTATTTATATACTATAAATTTGTTTTATTCGTGATCGATGTAAGATCTCTCCAATATACAATTTATGGGTAATTCGATAATACTTGATATAATAGGTCTAACAAACAACAAATTTCATTAAGATATATTTTAAATGAGTCTGATATCGTATTAAGGTAGTGAATTTAAATCTAACTAAACCAAATTAATAAGGTTGATCTTATGTTTCGCTATATGAATATATAGTAGAAAAAATATTAATAAGAGGGTAGTTTAAGCATATGAAAAGTTTAAAATTGTTTTATAGATAATTTTATAAAAATAAAATATATAACAATAACAAAAGTGAATGAATAAATAATATTTTGACAATCAAAAAGTTATAAATTATCATAGCAATGAATTGGAAACACTAAAATTAAATTAAAAAAAATATGAATAATTACATGAAAGATAACTCGTCAAATTGTTCTTCAAGATCACATGGAACCATTTTCTGGGTTTTGTCATTGGTGTAGAGTTACAAAGGTCTTCGTCAAATGAGGGTATCATATTTTGAAGTTGAACTATCACTATGGACCCTTTCAAGGTTATTGTTGTTCTTATTGGAAAAATGGTAATTACTTCCTATTTCTCTATGGTTTCTTTCTTCATCTTTGGTTCAAAGACAACCAAAATGATAGTGTAACAATTCTTTTCCCTTACGTGGCATGTGACATGGCATTAAGTTTTTTTTTTAAGTTTAAATTTTTATTCCACGGTGGTCTCAATTGGAGAGTGATTTGAAATTGTTTTCACATAGGCTTCATTTGGGGAAAAAGTTGTCTAGGTTTTGTGTTGTATTCTCCCATACACTGTCAACCTTGCTCATTGGAACGTTTTGTTGCGCTAGTCTTCTCTTTTTTTCTTTTGATCTTCTCGAGTCTTCCAAACAAAGTTTGTTGTCCTATGTATTTAAATTTTAGGTTTAATTAGTCGAATAGTACTTACTTTTATTCAGAAATTTCAATTTGGTATCTGCTTCTAAAATAATTTCGATTTCGTCTCAATTTTTAAAAAAATGTTTCAATTAAGTCTTTTTAAAAAAAATTATTAACGCTGTTAACGGCGTGCCACGTGTCAGCCTTTAATTTTTTTAATTTTTAATTTTGTTTTTGAATTTAAAAAAAAAATTGTCACGTGTCAAATCCTTAATGTGACACGTGGTATTGTTAGTGCCAAGGTACCAATAATTTTTTTCTGAAAAAGATCTAATTGAAACACTTTTTTAAAAGTTGGGACGAAATTGAACTTTTTTTAAAAGCGGATACCAAATTGAAACTTCTGAACAAAAGTGGGTATTATTCGACTAATTAAACCTAAATTTTATTAGATAATATGAAAATTTAAAATTAAAAGTATAATTTTGTTTGGGTTCAAAAAAGAAACAAAGCAAATAAATGAGGGAAAAAAATAAATCCAAAACAAATATGATGACCAATATAGAACCAAAATTTGGTAGAGATTGAACTTGGGGACAAGTGTGAAAACTGATCTTGGGATCCACTGAGAAAACTAAACTTGTAAATCATAGCAAAAATTGGGTTTGGGGGCTAGTATAAAAACTGAGCTTGGATGTTGGTGACAAACACATATTAGACACTTTCATTGTTCTTGATCTTTCAAGCTCTTTTGTCTCTTTTCTTATTATTTGATAAACTTAGGTTTATTTATTTTTTACTCTATAAACAGAGTAGTTCTTGCTATTTCTGAATCCTTAGAGAAATTCATGAAGATTTTGTTGTACCCTAAAGGATTTGTACATGCATCACGAATAAATCTTATTAGAATATCCAATGCTATAAGTGCAAATAAAATGGGAAGCACACTTGAATATTTTTGAAGGTCAATAAATTTTAGAAACAAAACATCTAAAATGGTAAAATAGTTATAACACCTTTCATTATACTTTATAATATACAAATAATAATTTTAATTATTAATCTAATTGTTTATATTTTATATACATACATATATATATATATATATTAATATTAGTTTGATCAAAATAGATAATTTGATCGGATTATGCAAAGCATATTATCAATCAAAAAAATGGTGAAATTCGTGCACATTAATTTAAGAAACTTTGAAATTTTTGTTGGGCTCTAGAAACAGCGTTGTATAGTGTTCCTTATGTACGGAATCAACTTCACGAAGATGTCTGTTGTTAGGCTGTTGCTTTCTGCATCCCATGATTACTAACTGCACCCTACTGCTGCACCACCAACACACTTTTTTTGGAATACATGAAATGCATTGTAAAAATTTTGTAGGGGAAATCTCATTCCGAAAATCATATTTCGGAAATTCCAAAAAGTTTGTTCTAGAATGAAATGTATACGAAAACTTTTGTTGAGAAAATCTTATTTTGAAAATTTTGAAAAGCTTGTTCTGAAAAATAGTTAGAACACGTAATTTGAAAATCACTTTTACAATAGCTAAAATGTTATTTTAAAGATTTGAAGGATGTGTGAAAAAGTTGTGGGGTACAGGAAGTAAAAGCCTTACTGTATAAGCTAGACAAGAATCTTCACAATCTAAACGCTTCTCGCACCAACCCAAATGTTTGCGGCATATTCTAACAAAAATGATAGAGAGAATACGTTTTTTCTTACTTGATAATCCATGAAATAATCTACTTGTACAAATGTAAATGAATACCTTGTCCTTTTTATTGTTCTTTTCTAGATTATATTTTATTCAGCAGCATATAAACATGCCATGTTTGCTAAGAACAATTACAACTGTTTTATGATCCAATTTACATCATCAAATCATAAGTTTCTCTTCCTTATCTAAGAAATGTTCTGCAATTTATTCCTTAATCTTTAGTTGCCTTCTACGTCTGATACCCATTTTCTCTCCCAAGTATATGAACTCACATTTTGTCATTACTATACAGAAGGATCCAATAACATTATAAACTAAATTTATGCCCAGACTAGAGCGCGGGAAAAATGTCAAAACATCACAATTTCTATAAACTCCAAGTTTTATAACTACAGAGCCAAATTCAAGGAACTCTGACCAACTATGAGACATGTGTGCGTATAAAGTGTTTGTATGTGAGCTTCAAGTATAGATACATTGTTTTGCACATGATCATAGTTGGAGAAGGTTTTTGGTCTTTCTTATATGAGTATATAATTCTTTTGTGTCAATATATATTCTCTATCTTCAGCATTTTACATCCGTGTTGTTTGCTATCTGCGGCATGTTACATCTGAGGCACTGGATTTTGAAATGAAAGAAAAAAAAGGTGAACTCTGATGGCAGGTTACTTAGCTGTCTGTTCCAGAATTGGGATTTTGTTCCATGTTTCTTCCAAACCACTCATCTGCAGCGGTGGCAATGAAAACATGCTTACTGTTGAGCTTCCCTTTCTAATTTCCTGCAAAACATGTAAAGCTGTAATGGTGCTCTTCATGTAGAGGCTCTCATCAATGTGCTGGTTGGCTGCTAACTCTTTAGGCATCACCAGATCATCATTATTCTTTGTGTTCGTTGAAGTTGAAGTTGAAGTTGAAGCTTCACACCCCTCAGCTTCCCCAGAAATCGAAGGATCGTTCACCGGAAAAAGGTGATCCAGCATTGTTTCACACTCCTTCACAAGTTTGTAGAGCAGGTCAGTGGTGAAGAAAGGCTGTTGCAAGACCTTCTGAATGAAAGGCAAGCGAATGAGAGCACCGGTTCTCTTATCATACTTCTTCAGTATTTTCACTAGTCCTGTACACACAAAATTGAAGCATTGAGATGAATCTTAGGCAAACCAAACTTCAATTTAGCAGAAAGTACTTTCGACTCAAAACACTACTATAAAGCTATTCAATTTGAAGCAACAACTTTTGTCTCTGTCTTTGGTTATAGGACCATGTCCGAGCTTTAAAAGGCGAGATATCAATTTGGTATGTTCAATTGTTGTGGCATTTCACTTTTAGTTGATGTGATCTTCGAAAATTTAACGCCGGAATAATTGCAGAATTCGTTATTGTGATCAACTCATGCATTGGGTTAGATAGCATGCTTCAGTTCAGATGTCAAAAAAATAGTGCCTATTGTGAGCAATCTTATGTAAGAACATATTAATATGTGAAAAGTTGAATGTACCTGTGTAGTTAAGAGCACTATAGTTTTCGAGCAAGACCATCTCTCCATGGAAATCCACAATTTCCTTGCGAATTTCCATTAACTGCTCATTACAATCTTTTACTTTGGCAACCCTATCTTGTAGCTCCTGCACATTTCAACCACAACTCACTGTTACTTGCGCGCCAAATCTAGGGTGCTCTTTATTAAGCTAAAGGTGCTGCCAAATTTTCAATTCATCTCAGTTAAACTTAATTGGACTGCATTAGGTAAGGGTTATCTTCTTGTATTTAATAATCTGACCTAATTATCATTCAATTAGATTGGATTGTTAAATTAGTAATTTAAAAAAATAAAATCATTTTCTTAGAAAATATTAATTTATAAAATTAAACTTTATATAATTTTTCAATGATTAATATTTTAGTAATCAGATATAGAAAACAATAACAATTAATACCAAGATATTATTTATAGAACTGGAATTAAATAAAAGAAAGATATTAACACAAAATGTATACATGAAAAAAAAAATTCAAATTCTGCAGCATAGCTTACATAGTTAAGAACCCATAAAAGATTAATTTTGTCAATCCAGTCATTCAATTATAATTCATTATTTTCATCATTATTCATGTCAATTATTTTAAGTGGTAAAGTGTTTTACATTGAATATATTAAAAAAATGTACGTCACATTAATTTATAATATTCTGTAAAACTTACTATGGTATCCCTCTGTATTAATATTAAGGGGTATCCGCTTCTCATTATCAAGTTGATAACTAAAACACTTCTATCATTTACATACATTTTTATATTAACAATTTTTTATTTTATTAATAACATAAAGGTTTATTCCAACTATATTCGCATCAGATTCCAAAGCTATCCAGATATCAATTTGTTAACAGTTTAATTTTAAGAATTTTCAATTAATATAATTCGAAATATTTTACAAAAAACAAATCACACAATAAACAATCTGAAAAAAGCTGAGTGAAGGGGTATTTAAGCAATGAGAAAAAAAAGAAAATGAAAACTCTAATGAACGATGAATAAACTAAACCTACCTTCAATTTGATGATGCACTCTTCCTCTTTCTCCTCAAAGAAGGTGTTGAATTTGTGGAGTTCTTGTTCGAGCGAGTTCCTGAAGTCAATTTCCTCCACGGACATGTCCGCATCGACCCTTGCGCGTTTCACTGGGCGCTCCTCGGAGGATTTGGGGGCGGCTTCCACGAGTTTCAACTTCTTCTTCAGTTCCTTGTAGGAGAGAAACTTGTCGCGCCACTGAGGCAGTGTTTTCTCGATCTGGTTGCTCAGGCTCTTTCCGAATTTCATGGTTCCGATAACAGATTGAAGAGATCAGAGAGAGAAAAAAAAAAAGAAAGAAACTTTGAGAAAGTTATGAGAATGGTAAGGGAAGAAAGTGAATGTGGTGAAGAATGAAGTGGTGGGGTTAAAAGGAGGGAAGAGGAATCGTGTGACTGGTATAAGGGTAACGAGGAAGAGAATATTCGCGGGTGTTTTTGGATATCCAATACGAATAAGAGTATATTTAGGGTTTTATTCCTTCTGTATGGAACGTGGTCGTTTAGTTTTCTATTCCCAAGTTATTCCTTCTTTGTTCTAACTTTTGAATAAAATAATATTTTATCTTATTTTAAATAATTTCTTTCTTAAATGGTTTAAGACATTTATTAAAAAGGGAACGTTTTCAATTAAAGTAAACATGTTTTATATACTATTATTCTGTCATAAATTTATATTCATTAAATTTCATTAACAACACAAACCTATTTCTTTTAGTTAAGTTTTGACTCAGTTCTAATTTTTTGAAGAGTTATGATAGGTTAACAAAGTTTTTGACAAAATTTCCTATTTAGGTAAAAAACATTATTTTATTAATTTATTTTAATTCTATTTTTAGAAACTTTGTTAAATTTGTTAAAAGTTTTTGAATGGGGGAATTTACCAACTTGTTAATGTACTCTGCTTGAAGAATATTTTCCCACAACAGTATATACCGTTTTTGTAAGACATTTATCCAACCCAACTTTTGCCAAAATAATAATACTGAAAAAGAATTTAAAATTATACAATAATAAATAGAATTTTTTTCTTCAAAACAATAAATTTTAATCGAGAAATTTTTTATTACTGAATGAATTTTACAGTTTCGTTAAAAATAAAAAATAGTTTGAAATTCTAATTAAAATGCCAATGAAATTATTTTATTAAAACACATATATTTGTCAGTACAGTACTAATAAGCTATTAATAGAACAATTAGTTGTAATGTAATTAAAATTAAAAGATTATTTTGACTGTCTTTTAAATTTATGTTATATTTATATAAAGTTGTTTATAAATTAAAATAATTTAAAAAATGTCGAATTTAAAAAACAGTCAAATTAATAAAAAAAATTCAATTAAAAGATAAAAACAGTTAATAAAGGATAAATTTAGAATAAAAGAAATATACAAAGAATAAAACCAAATGAATTGAATCATCGTCACATAGTATAAAAGTATAGATCATTATTATTATTTTAGTTATTATTATAATAATATTATATTTATAAAATTATTATTAATATTTAATTTGAATTTGTTGATTTAATTATTTTAAATTATTGACCAAATTATTTTTCGTAGCCAAAGTAAATATTTTTAATTTATTAATATTTTAAAGTTGCGTATGTATTAGATTAAAACATAAAAATATAATGTAAATATGCAAAAAGAACTTTAAATTAATATTTAAATTAAAAACTAGTGATTATATTTTTATTAATTTAACCATTCTGTAAATTTATAACTAATATTATTATTAAGGTAAATTTATTTTTAATATTAAATTTGTAAAATTAATATTAAGGCTTAAATAATGGTTTGGTCATAGTTTTCGTTTGGTTTTTTCAATGTGGTCATACTTTTTTTTCTTTTTCAATTTGGTCTTAATATTCGTCAATTTTATTCAATTTGATCCTTTTTGCTAATACCGTTAAAATAGTTTACGGATGTGAACAATAACTGTTACATGTCATTTTATATTTTTTTATTTTTTTTAAATATACATGTGTTAAACTCATATCATGCCACGTGTCATTTTGTGATTTTTTATTTTTCTTTTATTTTATTTTTAATTTAAAAAAATCCACGTCTCACGTCAATATCATGCCACGTGTCAGAGTCACTTTTTTATATTCAATTTGGTCATAATATTTATTATTTGTTTTCAATTTGGTCCTAATTTTTTTAAAAATTTAACATTTTTATTCTTCTCCAAATCGAGACAAAATATAATTTGTATATAAATACTATATGGATATTCTTATTAAAATGCATGTTTTTATTAAATATTTTTAATTTAAAATTATAGTTGGTTTAAAATTAAATATTTTTAACCTGTTAAAGTTTTAAATTAACGGTGTTATTGCTTTTTTATTTTAATTTTAAACTAAAATTCTAAATTAAAATTATTTAATAAAAATATGTATTTTAATAAGAATATCCATATAACATTATATACAAATTAAATTTTGTCTCAATTTGAAAATGAACAAAAATGCTAAATTAAAAAAAAAAATAGGACCAAATTGAAAACAAATAGAATATTATGACCAAATTGAATATTAAAAATTGACATGATATTGGCTTGACACGTGAATTTTTTTAATTAAGAAATAAATAAATTTAAAAAAAAGTAAATTTAGAAAAAATAAAAAAATCATAAAATAACATGTGTCATGATATGAGCTCTTGTACGTTTTTTCTCTCTCCATTGGTTATTAGGTTGAGTGCATCATTAAACCTGTTTTAGTCCTATGCGTGTGCAAGAAGTTGGAGCTTTTGTATTGGGCATGTGCAGGGTGATCAAGAATTCTTCCCGCTGCTGTGTTTCTCCATCTCCTTGGCCTCTTTCTTCCTGTACCTCAAAATTTTTTTCTACGTCTCTAACTTTTTTTTTAAATCTCAAAATTACTTTTTTTATCATTCAAGTAAAGTCACGACATCTTCAAATTACTTTTGGAAGTAAAAATATTTTATCAGAAATCGATTTTTCAAAATCAAAATATATTATCAGAAATTAATGTCTGAAAGTCAAAATATATTATCGGAAGTAGGGATGGCAACGGGACGGGGCGGGGACGGGTTTCGCTATCCCATACCCATCCCCGCATAAAAAATTCATCATCATCCCCATACCCAAACCCAACGGGTATCAAACTTTTTTCCCATCCTCATCCCCACCGGGTAACGGGTATAATCTCGTACCCATACCCGTACCCGTGTTCTAACTACTTCACTATTAATTTTTATAAAAGAAAAAAAATTACGGTAAAGAAAACATAATATTATGAAATATTCAATATTAGGAGGATTTTCTTTGATGCCAAATACCTTAAAATAAATTATAATTGTTTACATTTTATATTAGAATACCAAATAAAATTTCATGTGAACCAAAACATTTATTAAATTTGCAAACTACAACATTGATGAACTTAGTTGATAAAATTAAAAAATATTTCAAAAAAATATAAAAGGAAAACAAATATTCAAATTAAAATATATTTTAAATGTTTGTTTACTTCAATTTTTTAAATTCTAATGAATCTCTTTTTTATACACTAATAAAAGTTATAATATATCACTTGATCAAAATGACACAAAGAACAAATAATAAACATAATAATAAAAGGAAAAAAAATATTCAAATTAAAATATATTTTAAATGTTTGTTTACTTCAATTTTTTAAATTATAATAAATCTCTTTTTTATACACTAATAAAAGTTATAATACATCACTTGATCAAAATGACACAAAGAACAAATAATAAACATAATAATAAAATTTTGACATAGATTTTGTATCTTTTGAACTTCAATATATGTTGGATAGTGACAAAAAAATATTCATAGCAATTACATTAAATTTTTATATTGTAGTAAATAAAAGTTATTTATACAATTAAAGTGAAAAAAATTACAGTATGATTAATAGTGAGTTATAAAATAACAAATAATTAGATAGAATATATCGAAATATTATTCTACATGATGAAAATAAACAATAAATAAAAATATTAAAAAACTAACAAATGTCTGTTTTAGAAATAATTTGAGAGACTATCGAAAGAAATCGCACAAAGGAAATCAAATGTATAATTAAGGTATGATAAAATAAAAAATACATTAGAGAACTACTTATTAAATTATGTTTGAAGTGGTTAAAATTAAATAGAAATATCATTAGTGACCAAAAAATTTGTCATTAAATTACAAATAAATTAGTAATTAAATTGGTCATTAAATCAAGTATCGATTCGATCATTGAATCAGTCACTAATTTAGTCATTGATTCAGACAATAAATCAACTACTACCACCAATGATGAAAAATAGTGACTGATATGGGTTACTGACTAAATCAGTCACCATTTCATATTTTTCTTGTAGTGAATTATCATATACTATTCCTAAATATCATTATATATATATATATATATATATATATATATATATATATATATATATAATTTTAACCACTTCAAACAGAATTGAAAGTGAAAAAATTACATTATGATTAACAATGAGTTATAAAATAAAAAATAATTAGATAGAATATATCGAAATATTATTCTACATGATAAAAATAAAAACAATAAATAAAAATATTAAAAAACTAACAAATGTGTGTTTTAGAAATAATTTGAGAGACTATCGAAAAAAATCACACAAAGGAAATCAAATGTATAACTAAGGTATGATAAGATAAAAATATCTTAGAGAACTAAGAAAACTTTTCAAATATCAACATATATACTTAATGGTTGAAAAATAACGAAAATTATTTCAATGAAACAAAAGAGTTCTTCAAATTAAACAAAAATTAATAATAATAATAATAATAATAAGTAAAGAATTTTTTTATATTATCTTAAATTGAGAGTATAAACATTCTCATGTGAAAGGAAAATTTATAATAAATAAAAATATTAAAAAATAATATAAATATTCAAATGTGAGGCATAATATTTTTTTTTATTAACATACATCATTTTAACATAATTACATAAAGGTTATGATAAGATAAAAAATATATTGGAGATGAGAATGAGTTTCATGACAAATGAAATAATTAAAAGAAAAAAAAATAGAAAATATATATATATATATATATATATAGGAGTTACTTAATTAATTGTGAATATTTTAATAATTTAAACGAGAATGGAGATATGGCGGGGACGGGTATTATGGCGGGTATATGTACATCCCCATACCCATCCCCATACCCAACTGAAAAAGTCGGGGATTCCCCATACCCATATCCATACCCAGTCAATGCGGGGATTCCCCATCAAAACGGGGACGGGTTCGGGCAATACCCACGGGGACGGGTTTATTTGCCATCTCTAATCGGAAGTCGACTTTGAAAATCAAAATTTATTATAAAAAATCAACTTCCCAAAGTAAAAATATTAATTCTGTTTTAAATAATATTATTAAAATTTTGAATAAAAAAATTAAAAAATAAAAAATTTATACTGTATTTATTTAATTTTATTTAATATTTAATTTTTTAAAATAATATATCTTTAAATTAAAAAAATTATATATATATATATATATAAATTTTATTTTTATTTTTTAATTATAAAGTTTTTTAATTATTTTTTATTTTTTTTATTAAATTTTGAATAAAATATATTTAAATAAATTTAAATTTAAAAGTATAAATATATATATATATATATATATTTTTTTTTTAAAAATATGCTTAAATTTAATATTTAAATTATAAATAGAATTAAAAAAATTCAAATAAAATATGAAATACTAAACACATTAATTATATAAATAAAATAATTATAAAAATACTTATAAAATATATAAAATTAAAATTAAAATACAAAAATAATTTAAATTAAAATAGTAAAACTTTAAATTGAAAAAAAGAAAAAATATATATACCGAAGTCTGATATCCGTTTATATATATATATATATATATATATATATATATATATATATATATATATATATATATATATATATATATATATATATATATATATATATTAAATATTAAATTTTATTATTTTAATTTAAATTACTTTTAAATTTAAATTTTAATTGTTTCCTTCAATTTTTTTCTTATTTTGTATTTTCTAAATTCATTTTAGTTAAATTTATATATTTTATAATTTTTAATATGTGTTTTAAAAATAAAATAAAATTTTAATATATTTATATTTATACATATATAATTTTTTATAATATATAAAATTAAAAGTAATTAAATTTTAAATTTAATAAAAAAATAAAAGCAAAATGCAGAGGAAATCTCGTAGTAAAGATTTTGCAGTGAGGATTGTGTGGCACAATGCGGAGAGCTTCGCAACGAAACTTCGTGACGTTGGGTGGACAACTTTATGAAGGAACATTGCGATGTGGGTTGTACAATATGATGTGACAGAGACTCACGATGTGAGGGAGATCGATAGTGCTTCGCATGATGTGACAAAGGTATGCATAAAAAGAAAATAAAAGTGTAGGGTGAAGAGGAAGCGCTCAAATGAAAGTCGTGCTAGGGAAAGAAGCTTGTGCTTCTTTTTGTGTGTGAAAGTATTGTACTTTGAATGATATATAGTTCTCTATATAACCGTCATTATTTTTATTTTGCCTGACTTTTAACGATGATTCTTGATATAATCGTTGTCATTTCGACTTTTAACAACGATTATTTAAATAATTGTTGTTAAAAGGTTTGTTGAAATTGATAAAATACTATCGCATTTTTTTTCACAATGTTAGTTTTGTAACTGTCATTATTTGACGTCGTAGAAACTCATTTTTGCACTTGTGATTCCTCATTATTGGATACACATATCCTTCCTTTAAATCATAAAATCCCATCATCAACCATTGTAAACTCCTTGGCTTGTTCTTTGCTTGTAACAACGTTGAACACAATGCACGAGTTAATTATAGTTTAAAAATGAAAAGGGGATGAAGAAAAATGAGAGAAGACCACAACAAAAACCGTAGGTGTTTCCAAACGAAAACCAATGAGAACAAGACATGAAAAAATTTATCTTTTGCGATGGAGGATGAAAACAATGAGTACTGTAGTGGCAAAAGATAACAAGAGTTTTCGTAGGTAAGTACGAAATGAGGAAAAGGGAGGTGTAGACTATGGTTCCCTAGAGAAATCGTAACCTAAAGTGAGATAGTCACACTTTGGGCTATTGTTTCTCTTCATTAGTGCAAAAAACACATTTGAAATAGCTTAACAGACTTTGGTTTCAAGAAAACCAAAGTCTTTCAAAACGCAGTGACATTTTTGAAATAATTTGTACAATTATACACTTCGGTTCTAAAATAATTAAAGCCTATATTGTTATAGTTTTCGGTTATTTACATAACCGAAGCTTATTCTTTTAAAAAAAGTTTATTCCCTCCCACAATATCCATTGCAACTGCAAAAACCTCAATGTTTGTTTTTCTCCATCTTTACTACATCATCCTTTGTCTGATGACGTTCTTCTCCATTTTTTCCACCACTATAGTTCTCTCCATTTTTCCTCTATTTCCACCTTGTTTCATTTTCACCGTTAGTTTACTCGTGAGGTTCGTTCTCTATTCCTTCACCTTCTTTTGTTTCATTAAGATTTGTTATGTTTTTCCTAACATTTTGTGTTGTCATTCGTTTCCAAGTTTTTCACGTGACATTGTTGTAGCATGTGTTTCCTTGCTTCCAAAACGCGTTTTGCACTATTGCAATCCTGCCCTCACTATTCCGGTACCTTTTGCGCTCCTATGTTCTTAAAATTATATATATATATATATATATATATATATATATATATATATATATATATATATATATATATATATATATATATATTATATGTTGTTAATATATGTTTTGTATGTTTTGTTTCCGGTTATTTTGTATGTTTTGAGGTAACTTATAGTTGTTTTTTTTTTGTACATGTTCATAATGTAGGCAGAAAGTAAAAAAGAAAATATCTTTTTAAAAAAAATTCTAAAATAGATTTCGGTTATAGCAACAACCAAAACATATAATAAAGAATAGTCTTTAGTTACCTTAGGAATCGAAGCATATAATTAAATATGTTTTGGTTGTTTACAAAATTGAAGCATATTCCCCACTTTAGAATTTTTTTAATTGCTTTATACTTTGGTTAAAAACCGAAGTCAAAAATTTATTTATTTTTACTTTACTTGGATATGTTTGGATCTAACAGAAGAATAAATTTGAAAAAAACTGTAACAAAAAGCTTACACTAGGTTTTATCTTATTCATAATCTATATTTTGCAGTACTTTAAAAAATATCACCACCTCGTCAATATATGCTGCGTTTTCATGATTACATCAGTTTATCTGCAGTGCTGATATTTACTCGAGTGAATCTGCCATTAATGTGAGTTTTAAACTGTATACACAGTCAAAATTTTGAATGATAGTATTAAATTTCCTCCAACATTTGACTTGCAAGTACCTTTCTAACAACTCCAACCATGTGATTGGGACAACCTACCCTTGTATACGCATAAACTTCATCTTCGCATACAACGTAAAATTAGTTGCTAGCTAACACAAACCGTATCATATTATATACCAAATAAATTATATTAATACTTTTTGCATGAAATGTTCATAATAAAGTTAATAAAAATATATATTCATGTACATAAAAAATTTCATCAATATTTAGAAAAAGAGTAAAAATAACATGTCTATATAATATATGACGTAATACGAAGAAAATAAAAACACGTGTTTAATAAGTTTATATGAAATAATATGATCCAAATTCTGAAATTTCTTTACTTTTCATTTACACACATATCAAGGAAAAGAGAAGAGGCAAAAAAAAAAAAGTCACTATTTGTCTTCCATTCACCCCTCTCATCCTATCAAGTGTAAAATGGAAGTTCTGAAAAAACAAGTACAAGAAGACTAAAAACACGAGAGCAAGAACAAAACACAGTAATAACATTGTAACAACTACTTCTTAGGCAACAACAACTGAGGAGAAAATTCTTAAAAGAAACTGATTCCAGAAGAAACCTTGAAATTCTTTGTTCTTAACACATGTTGTTACATGAAGAAGGGCTAGAGGGCCAGTTTCTGCTGAGGAGTTCTTCTATCATCTGCATAGCGATTCTCTCTTCCTCGTCCATCTCCGTTCTCACATGTTCCTGTCTTCTATTCTGATCACACTCAGAAAACGAATCAGAAGAACTACGAGTGATCATAGAACTGTTTCCACCTTCATCACCACCCTTCTTTCCGAAGGGGACCATCATGACCCAGTTGGAGTCAGAACAGTGACCGGCGCGTTTCTGCCACACGCCGATGTGGGAGTTCTCTGGGTCGAGCCTCAAGCAAGTCATGGAAGGCGAGGGAAGCTTCCCACACTTTCGAAGCTTTGCGTGAAGAATCTCTTCTAGTTCCTTTGAGGTTGATGGGGTTTGGTGCGTGGGTGTTAGCGTCTTTGGGTCTCCCTCTGGGGTTTGAAGCATTGGAAAATTGGTTTTTGCGTTTCGTCCACTCATCAGAATCGCAGCTTGATCGTATGCTCGTGCTGCTTCTTCTGCTGTTTCAAACGTACCCAGCCACACCCTCCTTTTGCTGTTTCATGCACCCAATATAAAAATCTTGTTTTTATTACGTAAAAATGAAATAATGATGTAAAAGTAGAATGTTATTACGTAGAAGATCCTAAAGAAAGTGAGATTTGAAGGTGGAGAAGAGCTTACAGAAGAGGGTGGCGAATTTCGGATACCCAAGAACCCCAATGGCGCTGCCTGACACCTCGGAACTTTCGTGTTTGCACCATGATAATGATAATGAAAATGAAAATGGAAGTGAGTGATTTGAATTGAGTGTGAAGAGAAGTTATAAAGGGAGAGAAAAAGTAAGAGGAAGCAGGTGAGTTTAATGAAAACCTTTTCTCTTGCTCAATTTAAACATGCTCACCTAAATACTCTCCCTCAAAAAGGCAACTAACCCTTCAATAAATGCTGCTCTTTCACTTCCTCTCCACCCACTCCAATCCTTCTCTAATGTACATTTTACATTTTCTTGGCTAGGCAAACACCTAGATAGATTTTTTAAATTAGATAAGAAATAGGTATATATTTATCTAGTGCATATGTTGAGTACTTATTTTTGTTCTTATGATTATAAAGGATTTGGGATTCTTAAAATATTTTTTATGATTGGATTGGGAAAAATTATCTTTGTTGGTGAAAATATGCACTGAAAATTATTCAGGATACAAGTTTATTAGGTGTCAATCTCGCAGATTTTCTAATAGAACATCATAAGTTAGCGTTGACTTCCAAAATCTTATCGAAGACTATTTGGACGATTAATCTAGTTGTTTGTTTTGTTTAGTCTATACACATTTTATCTCGGTTTATGCATAAATCTCATAAAGTGCATTGAGAGACAACACTAAGGGTATTGAGATATTTGAATAAATAAGGGTGGTATTCTACTCCGATTTGATAATAAATTGGAACTACAAGATGGTGTGATTCGGATTGGCGGATTGTCTAAAGTTGTTTGACTGGTTGGGTGATGCTTTGTTCTTATCCAGTATCTTGGACAACTAAGAATGTTGCTCTATAGCGACGAGTACTTAAAATGATTGGTGATTTGGAGTGACTGATTCTAAAAAGATTTGATTTTATTGTGATAGTTAACCAACATTATATATAATTAAAAATCTGGTTTTCCATAAAAGAATAAAACATATCGGGATTGAGTGTGATTTTGTTCATAATGAAATAAGCCTAATTTGTTCTTTATATGTTCTTATACCAATGTACTTAGAGATATTAAGAGATATATTTGTAATCATATCTATGAACATAATTATAATCTTATTTATGTATATTATTTGATCAACATATTTTGCCTTATTTTGGTATTTATGCCGATAATTTGATGAATAAAGAGATAAGAATTTTGTTGCAATAGAACTTACTATGTATAATTATATAATTTATAAAATTATAAAACGAGAGTCCTATTTAATATGTCGTGGATCAATTTACAAAATGAAGAGACCTATGCTACCGTACTTAAACATGTATAATAGGTTCTTGCGTTCGTTGAAGACATTGAAATTGTAGATTGAGAAATGAGCATATATTTGATCTGAGGCACAACAAAGTAATGATTTGAAAGTTGAATATTGTGGTGAATCTTGTACCTAAACGTTTCAAACTAGTCGGCTAATTTAGTAGCCAAAAACTAGGGTTAAAGCGTTGCTATCTAATTTATACTGTTGCATATTGTTGGGACCATTTTGCACATGTAATACATCATGACGAAGTTGACGCTCAGTCAGATTCTATTATTTCCCATTATTATCTACTCACTTCCAATAATTTAACTTCTTGAAAGGAACCTAAATTCAAAGTGGTTGGTGCATAATTAAATCAACTATGGTAGTTCCTGCATAAACGTCTCAAACCACTGTCTAAGATCCTCATCTATATATGCATGCTCCTATATCAGAATCATAATCACTCATTTTATCTTATTTAACTAAAACCACTTTAAATAACAATCTCACTCTGTTCCTTAAATATACACGTAAAAAGCATAAATATATAAAAAAATCTGTCTTTTAATCTCAATTCAATTCGAGTGACATTACAAGGGTCAATCAGTACATATAATATATTGTTTATTTTAAAACTCAGTTTTTCTTTTTCATATTTTATCTTTAAAAAAAATCCAAGAATTAGAGAAGAAATTAGTTTATATCTAAATTATTCTAATCTCAATTTTTATGCATTGTAAATTAAGTTCAAGAAAAAATGAAAAAGTTAAGATATAAATAATAATGTATATAAACTCATTATTTAAAGTTTTAAATTGAAAATAATATCATTTTCTTATGTCTCGGTCTCATGTCTTATTTGGTATCGTGTCTCTCCATAAATCTTCATAAAAAAAAATCTGTCAATCAACGAGAGAAGAGAAGTGTAATATCAAAAAATATTGATAAAAAATACAAAAATCAACAGTGACATACCTACGTATACATCAAAACTAGTTTTGTTAAAATTATTACTAAGTATATAAATAATATTATTTTGCTATTTTGCTTCCCTAATCTTATATATTTGACCCTGATGATCGCTGCTCTATGATAGACCTACGTAGTTGAGAATGTAAAAAACACCACTTAACTTATCTCAATCAACTTAAAGTCTTACTGATTACCAACATTCTAACTTGAGTTAAAAAGTTAAATTCATCAAAAACATTAACATGAACCACTCCATTGTTGTGATCTGGAAGAAAAGTATCGTGATCACTTCCACAAAATTATATTAAACTCTATCATCTAATATTAACACCTCATCGTAAATAAAGCCTATTTGGTATAAAATTGGCCAATAATTTAGATACAAAACAGTAGTTAACATGAAATTAGTGTAGTTTCTTGAACCTATTTTGCAAGATATTGTTAAAGAAAGTGGATAGAAATTTAGGATTTTTAATATATTTTATTCAGGAGTAAGATGAAAATAAAACATTTTATGGGGGATGCAGGAAGAAGAAAGGGGATGCAAGAAGAAATGCTCGTAACCAAATAACTTACAAATCAAAATTCAAATTTCTTACATATTTTAAACAACATTGCAACTAAATAGAGCAGGTATGAGTTTGAATATACACGTGAATAATGACTCCCTAAAAATCTTGTTTTAAGGTTCTTTTATCATCGGACTATATTAGATAGTATAGTACTAATATGCATCTTCTATCACTTTTGGTAGATGGGCTTAGTAGATTTAGTCTTTGAGCATCTACCCAGACATGGACCATCTAAAAGAGCCGTTTATGAGATTGTCCAATTTTGTAATAAAAGGATTGTTCATGTGTCTTCTTCGTTAATTTAGACACATTTTGCACATGTCAATTATAACAATTTTGCACTATAAATAGGATATTTATATCTTCATATGAAACTAACATTTAAGTTGTATTATGGGTGAGAATTTGTTGAGAGATAAACTATAAAGTTGTAATCTCGGAGTTTTAGTGAATTTTCTCATAAATGTAGATTGAAGTACATTAACACTTTAATAGAATCATACTAACTTATGAGTGATTCTTTCTTGTTTCTTTTATTATTGTTTCCTTCTACCGTTTATAAATGTGGTTTCTCTGTTATCATTCTTTGCTTGTGTTGTAAAAGCTCTATAATTAGTTTGATTGAGCTAACCCTTACAAATTGGTGTAATGAACATAAAATTACGAAGTATAGAGTTGAAGATGAGTGTTCTTCTAATTCAACAAGGCTTCTCAAAACTTTGGAAGCTGAATCCAAGCTTGATGCATCCATGGTAGAGAAAGACAAGAACAAATTGTTGGAGAAGGCTCACAACGCAATTGTTCCTATCTTCAACGATAAAATGTTTAGTCAAGTCTCAAAGGAGAAAACTACAGTTGGCCTGTGGACTAAGCTTGAAAACCTTGTACACGACAAAGTCCTTGGTGAACCGCTTGAATCTGAAGCAAGCGTTGTACTCATAAGATAAATAGTGAGAAGGCAATCAGTGAACACTTGAATGAATTGAACCGCTTGAATCTGAAGCAAGCGTTGTACTCGAAGATAAATAGTGAAAAGGCAATCAGTGAACACTTGAATGAATTCAACTGGTTGATCCTCCTCATAGGTGTGAGGAAGAATGACATGCATGAGTGTTGTAGCATCTGAATCAACATCTATTGTTGAGAAAACTATTTTATCCAAGTCTGAAAATTATTGTGGAAAATATTTACTTTATCGATTCATTGTAATCAAATTAACAATTAGAGTAAATGATAACATTTTCATGTAAATCATTGTAAACTTTGACAGGTCTCACTAGTCTTGTTTGGTGAGTTTATTTCATGGACACTTTTGTACATGTCATGGGATATTTAAATATGGATAGATAAATATAATAGTTATAAGGTCTTTTTCAAAATACATTTCTTTAAAAGCATTTAATTTTCATTTTAATTTCTATTTTAAAGAGACTTAAGAACGAATATTGTTTCAAATATTTAAAGAATAAAAAAGTAATCTAAATATTTTCAGAAATTGATGGCAGATCAATAATTTTGCTTCATACTGACTAAATTATGAAGACCATCTATGGAGTCAGGAATAGTGTAATCATATTACATAAAGTACTTTTTCTCTAGGATTCGGAATGGTTCATTGGAATCATGATTCACTTTCACATAGGGTTAACTTACAACAGACAAGGATTGCCCAAGGTTGTCCTCACACCAGCCACTACACTACAGACAAATAGTAGGTCGAGGAATTTGAATGAACTTGAGTCTCCAATCTCTACATAACAATCTTCGAAGAGTGCCTAGTGTTGACATCTACTTCATAACGTGTGAATGAAAGCATCTAACAGCACATAAATACCACTTCAAAAACAGACAAAACATAACCGACTGAAAAGTTAGAGGCTTAAAAAACTCGCTCAAACAGGTTACACGTTTATGAAGCTCAGAGAAAAAGCTTTGTAATTTATCAATGAAAAGCATGCAACAATGGTCATAAAAATACAATTATTTTTAATCAGAGAAGGAATAACTCCAAATAGAAGTGGGGGGATCATAAGAAACGCTAAAGTATCATAGATAGTTACAATTGTGGAAAAGTTATAAGGCTTACCTTATTCAGCATTGTGCGTCTGGTCATGCTCAATGAATTCCAATGCATCTTCCTTGGATACAACATTAACACGACTGACCCTGTTTTTATGTGTTACACCATATATTTTGTCAGCAACTTTCACTAGCTCTGGGCGAAATGTTGTTGTGATAAATTGAGTGTTTGCTACGTCAGCCAAGCGACGAATCATATCTACGGATAGTTAAGAATCCCAAAAGGGGCACGATATAACGGGAAATCTATATGCAGTTCAGAAAGAATATCACAAGCATGAATTAATTTTTTAAATTTCAATAGATAAGAATCCCAAAAGAGACATGATATAACCCTGAAATCTACGTGCCATTCAGAAAGAATATCACAAGCATGAATTAACATTTTATATTCCAATAGCACCAGAAACACAAACAACCACAACAACAAAAGCTTTTTCTCACCAGAACAACCAAAACAGAGAGAATAGATACTGTATCTAACAATGGGATTATCACACTAATTAAATTACCAATTCTGAATAAATAGGAAAAAACTCATGAGATAAGAAAATAGGGTAATCAATGTTTACAGAGAATCAGAAAATAGGGAAATTAACCCTACAGGATAATCTTTTAAGATATGATCGCAGATTTTTTAAATAATAATTAAGAATAATATGTAAAGGATAGAATGAAACGGAATCTAATGATAATGCTTTCCATTCTGTCCCAATAACCCCTTCTTTTCCCTCCCTTCCAATTTAAGGGGACAAATATAAAGCCACCTTTTTTCCTATTTCATCTGAATAAACATCCAAACAATTAAGTGACAACTTTATTCTACTCCATTTCATTGCATCCCATCCCATTTCACACAGTAAAGTATCCACAGAGTTCTGAATTGAGCCACATTTTCAATGGAAGATGAGGTATGCAGTCAATCGAGATGGATGAAATGCACAGGACCAATCAATTGAAACAATATGGTAGCAAACATAAATATGGATACTTCCAACAGCCGTTCTGTACTGTGGATCCAGAGCTGCATCAATTTCATCAAATAGATAAAAGGGAGCAGGATCACATCGCTGTATGGCAAAGATAAGCGTAAGGGCAACCACAGTTTTTTGACCCCCAGACAACTGTTTCATGGACTGTGTTTCCCCTTGTCCAGTAAATGAGACCTGCAAGCAATAAAGGAGACCAGAAATGTCAGAACTTAGATGCTATGTACTTGTAATAGCAGTGAATAGGGCATGGCTATTTTAATGCAGTATGCTTCTGTCACCTTTCTTTCTCTCTTTAATGTACAAAACAAACCCACAAACATTCTGGCAGAAACTTTACATTAATTTTCTTTCTAAAATGGCACAAAAAGAATACACTTGCCTTCACTTTCACTCCAATGTATTTTTCAACTCTCCCCTCTGGATTTACTTCACGAGGACCATCCTCATCTTCGTCATCATCATGATCACCATCCTGAGGGAAAGAAAATTTAATACAGAAATACCACAGTTATATCAATTACAATAACTAAATAACCTTTCTGGAGAATCCTCACTATTTTGCAAAGCACAACCAAATAAAGCAATAATCAAGCACCACATTGAAACAACAAAGAAAAGAGGACATGAATACATTAAAAGAACAATGGCAGTAAGTTTTAAACATGAACCAACAGAACAAGCTACAAAGCACTATTTTTCCCATTCAAAAAAGAACTTAATGTATAATTCAAGAACCATCACAGACCTTCTTTTTCATCATAACCAGATGACCATGGCCACCCTGCACAAGTTCAGAAAATACTTCCCGAAAATGCCTAGCAACACCTTTGAAAGTGCGTTCTATGGATTCGTCCTTCCGCTGATCAAGCACTGATATCAGCTCCCTAATTTTCTGTAATTATTCAGTAGGTCAAAGAAATTAGTAATGCATGATACAACATAGCCAAAAATGAAAAAGTTGGCACTGGAATCAGTCTGATGTGCAAAATCAAGCTTGAAATCAAATAATATAAACATTCCTAGATTATTCCACGCATAGGGGATTGGTAAATAAGACCTACTAAAGAGGCACAAAAAGAAACAACAATGATTTGAGTCATTACAGAGCAGAGGCACCCAAATCATTTAGATAGCAAAGTGCAGAACTAAAAATATATGCTAGGCAGTGTAGCCATCAAAATTTTTTTTCTCTGGAAACAATTGTAAAGGGCATTCATAATTGAAATCCCTGTAAAGTACCTCATCTCCTGCATCAAGTTCGGCCTGTCTTTTCTGAAGTTCTTCTCGTTGTTCTGTAAAATTTATATACTGGTCCAGTGCTTTCTTGTTTACATGACTGAACTGCTGCAATTGCTCATTGCACCTGTGCAGCATTTTGTGCAAATCTTTTATATTCCTTCGTCTATACCTGTCATTTGCAATGAGGAAAGGAAAAAAGTAAATAACAGTAGCTAAAACCAAAGCACAGAGGAAGTGATATATAGCAACACAAGCAATATACTGTAATAGCATCATATCCGCCAGATCCTCAAATTGTCATGGTATAGAAGTCATGATTAACCCCAAGGAAAGACTGAATACCATTAAGTATAAAAAATGAACAAAACAATCCAGATAAGGGTTTTGGAAATTTGTTATGAACTTACTTGAGAGTGAAAATAAGAATGCTAAAGAGATTAATTTATCTTTTAGCTAATTCTTGTTTAGAACAATCCTTACATCACATATACACAAAAAGACTGAAAAGATTACACCTAGGAGACAGATGGGTACTGAAAAAATAAGTTAAACTATTCTAACAAGTTAACCTATTCAAAAAAGCTAAACAATTCCAACAGACTTTATGCTCTTGTTTGTTCATAAGCTCTGTCTCCGTGGCTGCAGGAGTTACTTCTGCCATATTTAAAGACAATGGAGCAAAAACGAATGTGTTCACTGGAAATGTGTCAAAGCAGAAGCTTGATGAGCACAAGGCTTACTTAAGAATGTGATAACATCAAATTCATTGTGGATGAAAATTGTCACTTTTCCTTACACAAGATATTACTAATAAAGAAAATGGAGAGCTTTAATACTTTCCATATAACTGAACTGTCATTTTTTTTCATATCCCTCTAATATAATTCATCTTATGCACACAGAAAAGGGAAAAATATGATGAAAGGAAATATTTACGCCTCAAAAGCATCTGATGTCAATGGTCCCAGTTCCCTTATTTTCTTGGCATACTCTTCTTCTTTAGCTGCATATGTATTTTTTTTACTCAGCAATTGCTCTAATTCTTTTGCTTCTTCCTGAAGTTTTCTTTCATATTCGTCCTCCAAAGACTGCAGCCAACAGATTTCATCATTGTTTGGAGCAAAATTACATACAACCAGCATCAAATTAAAAAATCGTTACCTTCAATTTATTCAATTCATCTTTGATCTTTTTAATTTGCCTTGTTCGATCATTTATACTTTCAGCAACTCCTGAGGATGAAATTTGATCAGAAAAGGAAACATATTCAAGATATAGATAAAAGACTATATTGATTTAAAATTTGAAGGGCTTACTTCTAAGCTGCTCTGTTAAGTCATCAACCAACATTTTAGCATCACTAAGTTCCTGCCCCTTGGATTCAGCCTCACCAACCAGAGAGTCAGAATCCACCGATGATATTACAGCCTCCAGCTCTTGTTTCCTTCTCCTAAGGTTAGTAGTAAGATTGGTCTCCAGTTCTGCTTTCCTTGCTTCAGTCTGTTAAAATTTCAAGTCAAAATAATAACACTAACATCAAAAGATTGTGAACACCAATACAATTGATTGAATAACCTCAATTCGATCAGTCTTGCAAGCAACAAGCTTCTCTTTAAGGTCTTTGATTTCAGGGTTCAAATCTGACAGGAGTTTCTTTTCCTCCGGTGTTAAATGATCAATTAGCTCAGTGCCCATCTCGGCATTTTTCATTGCAATACTAGCCTTAAGCTGTTCAATCTGGTTCTGGACATCCCCAACAGACTTTTCCTACAAGCAATAAAGGAAAAAGGTAAAACAAATAGTTAAAAATTCCTCAAGGCAACAAACAACCGAAAAGTAGCTCCCAGACAATAATTAAGAATAACCTAAAAATTCCGTACACCTTTTTTGCAAGTGCTTTAGAAATCAACTGCTTCTGCTTATTAGCATTAGCGATATCTTGCTTAAGCTGTTCTATCTCAGATTTGTCATGAGCACGCTTGGCATCAATCTTCTGCTGCTCAGCAACAAGTTCATTAATCTTTTGGTCTATCTGTAAGACTAATTCAGCGAAAACAATGGGAGGAAATTGTTTCATGACAAGGAATAGCTTAGGCACCAGAGAAGACATTCACAAAATAGAAATACGACATAACTCACATTGTCAGGACAAAAAAAAAATTGAGACTCTCTTACAAAAATTTTAGCACAAGATGATGCAAATAAATCACAGAAAGGAAAAGTAATCACCATCAATAAATAAATAAATAATTAAAAATAAATAAAAAAGTTCTAGATAATAGAGTCCCAAAGAAACACTGAAGTAAATGCTAAAGGAAAATGCATAGTGCAGTAAAACTTAACTTTTTGTCCCTGAAAACCCAGGTAGAGAATCTCATTATGGTTAACTTAAGCTTGACAAATTTCAAATAAAACAATTATATGGACCAATCGCCCTTACCCACTAAAACATCTTATAAGGCATCAAGATGAATATGACATGCCCCAATAAACAAAAAACAATAACTAGAAAAATGGAATAAAATTAAAGTGGTAAAACTGCAGTTAATTAGACAAATAGGCATCATAACATAAAGTGAACAAATGCAACTAAAGTTTCCTTTATCCTCACTCTTGGAGCTTATTTTTTTCCGACCAAAATACAATCAGGTAAACCAGACCATTTGGATTTTCTTTCCTTCGTTTCACCAAACATTTAATTTGCAGATTCTAAATAATGAGTTCTCACCTAAGAGAAACAAAAATTAAAAATTGAATGTAAATTTATTAACACAAAGGATATCCTGTAGATTAAATCTAACTTTCTCCAATTCCTCCTCTCTAATGCGAATAGTGTCTGCATTCTGCTTAATGATATTCATAAACCTTAATCTCGATCTTCGGTGATCATAAAATCCTCCTGTCATACTACCTTTCTTGCTTACTTGATCACCTGTAATAAGTCAGTGAGTTTGTCAGGGAAAACACAAGACCAGCCCAAATAAAGAAGACAGACAACGAAAAGAAGTAGGCCAACCATCCAGTGTTATGCAGTCCAGAGCATCAGTACGAGCAACCCTTGAAGCCACATCCAAATTTTTGCAGATGACCGTTCTAGCAAAAACCTAAAAGAAATATCACAACTGACTTTAAGGGACATAAAAAACAACTGAATAGTTATGTATTACTATACTGTCATCCAATATTTTTCCTACATCAGCATACATATGTAACTGTATATCTAAGATACCTTTTGGAAACAAACAGGCAGAACAACATTACCTTCCATGAAAATCCAGATCAATAAATCCATCGAATTTGTATAAAGGTGTTCAACTCCCGTCTTGTGTATCACAAGAATAATTTTAATTTGCCCAGACAACATTTTGCACAGAACCCGGGAGATTGACCATTACATGAACATGGCAGAAAAATTCATCTTATAATTTTACTAAAAAATATTAGACCTGGTTCATGTATATTGAGTAACATATGTAGGGAGACATGAATCCCTTAAATGAATCTCAATACTTCAAAGCATTAGTAATTGGATTTTAGCCAAGGGATACCCTAGATTCATGAAGAGAAAAAAACAATAAAAAATTATTAAAGATCAACTATTATTATTAATTAAAATGTTTACATAAGTTAACTGTGACATTTTAATTTGAACATTACACAGATCTCCCCTCAATACGGTACCTTTGAATTTTCATCCAAAAGCAACCATCTATGCTGTTGGACTCAAATTGAGGCCCGAAAATGAGAAATAAAAAAATTACATGCTGAAAGCCTAGGCAGTTGCTTCCTACACCCTAACAAAATCCTTCCTCCACCTTATCATTCACAATAAATAATTCCGGAATTTTTTTTTCCAGAGCCTGTTTTATTACGGAAAATATTTTCTGGAAAGAGTTTTGATGGGTTGGATGAAGAAATGTGAGGTAGTTTAGGAAGCAACACCCGATGGCCTAAGGACCCACAACCCATCAATTAGATTAGCTAGCGCCACAGCCTCAAAGTGAAGCGGTTCTGTGACAGAACACAAAGGGAAGGTCCGCAACAGCATAATGGAGGTTGTCCAGTGTCAGGCACTACTGCAGCTTACAGTTCGGCTTCATAGCGACAATGCTCAAACACCCTTAGCGGCCCCACACTGCCACTATTGCAGCTGATCCAACCACAACTCAAAAAAGCAACATGACAGATTGTCACAGAACCCTGCTCCACCGCAATGGTGGCCGCTCCAGCAGTTACTGATAACATAGCTTGTATCCACTGATGGACACATCTATATTTGTTTATGTTTTCGATCAAAGGGATAGTTATTGGGTCAGCAGCCACATTTTTCCTGCTTCACATTTCCCATCCTAGCCTTAAACATTTGTTAACATCATAATAATGTTTTTTAGGGGAATACACAGGAAATATTCACCACCATGTCATCAGCAAACCATGTAATAGATTATGACACTACCTTCTACTTAAGATTCTTAACGATCTTCCCCTCAACTAAGTTGGATTTTCTTTACAACAGGATTCTGCCACAACAGGACACTCTTGTCCCCACCATTTATCTCAGCACACTACCCCTGACCCCTAACTACTATTGATTTTTACCACGACAGGACATGCTTCCATATGTATGAACCGGTCACCAAGACAAATCATCAATTTAGATACTACTGTTCGGATTTTTCTACACGGATACACTGAGAAGATTCATCACCAATGAATCATGAGCAAATAGTTTGTTTTTGTGGATCTTTTTTCCTTATATGTAACTAAACTTTCATATTTCTACTCAATGTGACACTTTTAACTCATTTGCTTTCCAAACATAAACAAATTTCAATAAAACAAGAAAAAGACATGGCACCTATAACCCACAACCACAAGAAAAAGACATGTCAACAACCACAAATTCTCACAATTCCAAAGCACAATCCTCTAGGAAATCAACTCAAAACTCATTAAGAGATGGCACATATAACCCAAAGATAATAAAAATCCAAGACAATCCCAATAAAAAATTAGTTTCCTAATGCGTATACTAATGAAACAAAATTAACTATGAAATCCAACATGATAAATATTCTCCTAGGAGGCTAGGGGCATATAACCTATTGAAGATAAAATTCCCAAGAGTAGGGAAGTTCCCTTAAATAAGAGAAAATGTTAAATTTACTTTTAATAAAAGCATATTAATAGGCCATACAAAATAAATAATAATCAATAAATATCACAACTACTATAATTAAATTTCTCCATTATGCATCGATTTTTTCATGTTAAGTTGACATTTGATAGACCAAAACATCAGAATTATTTTATTACCAAATATCGCCTAAAGAAGTTGTACCCGCATGAAATAAAATATAACAATTTTCAGAAGCTAACCTGACTGAATGCAGGAGTATAGTCATGTTTAAAATTCAATTTCTTCAAAAGAGGTATGACATCTGAACTCTGAGGATAAGTGATGCGTGGAGCCTTTACTCTGTTAAGCGGAATAAATGTAACTCTACCACCTTTCTGTGAATTAAGATGTCTAATTATCTGGGTTGACTTGTCATCATTTTCAACAACAACATGAAATAAGCTGTTCAAAAAAAGATGTTAAAAATAAAAAACATTACGCCAAATGTGCAAAAGTATAAAACCAGTTAAGAAATTAGCCCAAGAACAAAGGACTGAAAATAAAAAAATTGAACAACTACAGGCTAAAGATGAGGCAAATTCTCCTTTCTTTCCCTTCACCCAAATACAATGTAGGAAAATATACTCAATGCAACAAGTGGTATTAAAATAAATATCAGTGAGAATGACCTGTTTCCTGCTGTAACTTCAACGGCAGTGAAGAACTTTTCATCACAATTCAGCAACTCAATAATTGGACCATGAACTCCAGAAATATTATACTCCCTGCAAATCTTTCTAACTGAATTCAGCCCTCTTCTCACATCCTGAACATCATAATAAATTCAAACATCAAGATAGTTAACCCTAACACTCAACAGAAAAACAATGGAATAAGATCTAAGTACCAATACACATTAAAAAATATACATACACGGACTTGGACTCATACTTGTGTGGATAATAATTTTAATCATCTTACCCCTTCCTTGCCAGTTGGATTTCTATTTACGCATATCTGTATATGCTACCCACATTTTAATGCAACAGAGTAATCAAAAAATATTCAAGTATTCTTTCTATAAAAGATTACAAACATAATTATAGGGATATAATACACTTCCACAACAGCAAATTTATAAACATTCAAGTCTGATGCAACAAATGTACACCTATACAACAAGCCGGAACCTATTTGCATTGGTTGAGTTAAAACTGTTAGAATGTTGTAAATATAGTAACAGTGAATATTTTCATTAATTAAATTGATTAAATATTTGTTATTAGCCTAGAATAAGGTAACTGAATATTTTGTTATTATGTTTTCACCCTTATAAATTTAATAGCTCTGTTGTGGTCTATAAACACGAAATACCCCATCTTCTCATTTCTCCCTCTCAACCTGTTATTAGATTCTAACAAGAGGCTGACTTTAGGATACCCCAAAGAACCCATTGTTCAATTGGAATCCAATGCTTTTTCCATGACATTGGTTCAACGACATTGTTCACACATCATTGTTCTCACCATCTAACGTGGTCTTTTCCAACTGAAGACCCCACCATAGCATCGTCTCTTCAACACCAGCCAATCCTCATCGGTCTAATAGCCACCAAAAGTCATTTGTGCCCACACATGTTGCCTCTCTTAGCGTTTCTTACATACTGCCAATTTTATAAGGCTCGACAGCACATTCAGCCTCAATTCCTGACATTGTCAACTTGGCTTTGCTTGCCTCTCTCCTCTACCTAGATTTGGTCATGGATCAGTAATTGGGCCTCTCTTTGCAGATATTTTTGTCCTATTTTAGGCCAATGATATTGTTAGGCATTTCCTCTCTTTTTCTAAGCAATAGCTACCATGGCATTTTGCAATCTAACATACATTTTTGCCTACTATGTTACTACCCCGCTCCCGTTTAAGTAGTTAGATGCTAAGAGCCACTCCTTTTGGGCTTCTCAATAAAATGGTAGATGAATTTTTCCCCAATGCAAATCATCCTTTGTGGAAAACGGTTGGCACTCAATCATGTCATAAGATGGAAACCACCATTCACCAATCTTTTCACGAAGTATTTCGCACTCAACTACATAATTGTTTGAACGCTGACTAATATACTTTATACAAACACTTCAACAAGCTATATCAAGTTTGCGAAGATCTCATGAGCATCCTTTGTGATCGTCAAATTAAGGATTCAATATCAACTTTTCTGAGCCAGGTCTCTGGCTTCTTTGTGACTTCAATGAATTCTTTCCTCTCATTGCCATTCATGCTACAAAGCTTCAAAATGACCAATTGTTGTTCATGTTCTTAGCCTTATATGATCTACTCATAGCATATTCTTTTGTTCGTCATGCTTAGATCCTAGGTAGCCCCACAACGACTAACATGAACAATATTTGGATGACTCTTGTTGTGTTCTTGCAAAAAGCCTCTTATGAGTATTTGTCTTGAAGAGATTACAGATAAATGAAACAGTGAAAAAACTTATCATTGTTACTGTTTTACTACTGTTTATATAAGAAAATAATAAACAGAATACAAAGAGTCAAGGCCCAGTCCTAACCCTAATCCCAAAGAAGGGATCCCATACATGATAAATAAAATATTACATCTCAACACTCCCCCTCAAGCTGGAGCATATAGATCATATGCTCCAAGCTTGGAACATATAAATTGAATTCTAGGCCCTCTTAAAGATTTAGTCAGAATGTCTGCAAGTTGTTCATTAGAGCCGACAAACTCTGTAACAAGATCCTTGGATAGTAATTTCTCTCTAACAAAATGACAATCAATTTCTATATGCTTTGTTCTCTCATGAAACACCGGATTGGAAGCAATGTGAAGGGCTGCTTGGTTGTCACAATATAACTTCATCTGCTCATTTTCACAAAATTTCAACTCTTGAAGGAGTTGTTTAATCCATACTAGTTCACATGTAGCTAGAGCCATAGATCGATATTCCGCCTCTGCACTAGATCGAGCAACAACACTTTGTTTCTTACTTTTCCAAGATACAAGGTTCCCTCCAAGGAACACACAATACCCTGTGGTAGATCTTCTATCAATTGGACAACCAGCCCAATCTGCATCAAAATACGCTTCAACTTGAGTACTTCCCTTGTTCTCATACAACAATCCTTGTCTTGGGTTCCCTTTTACATATCTGAGAATGCAAATCACAGCATTCCAATGATCAATGTGGGGATTTTGCATAAATTGACTAACAACTCCCACTGGATAAGAAAGATCAGGTCTTGTTATAGTAAGGTAGATGAGTTTTCCAACCAACCTTCTATATCTCTCTGGATCTGAGAAAAGTTCACCTTGATCTCTTGTTAATTTTTGATTTGAGTCCATAGGGCTATCAATGGGCTTGCAATTTGTCAGACTTGTTTCTTCCAAAATATCAAGAGCATATTTTCCCTGTGCAATGATGACACCTTCTTTTGATTGCGCCACTTCAATACCAAGGAAATATTTAAGACGACCCAAATCTTTGGTCTGAAAGTGGCTAAACAAATGGTTCTTCAATTGAGCAATTCTAGTGATATCATTTCCTGTGATAACAATATCATCAACATAAACCATAAGATAAACACATTTGTCAGGAGAAGTATGACCATAAAATACTGAATGATCCGCTTCACAACGTTTCAATCCAAAATTCTGCACAACACGACTAAATTTACCAAACCAAGCTCGAGGAGATTGCTTCAAGCCATAGAGAGAACGATGCAACTTACAAACTAACCCAGACTCCCCCTGAGCAACAAACCCAGAAGGTTGCTCCATGTATATCTCCTCTTCCAGATCACCATGAAGAAAGGCATTTTTAATGTCCAACTGATACAGAGGCCATTGGCGAATGGCAGCCATAACAAGGAAAAGACGAACAGAACTTATTTTAGCCACAGGAGAAAAAGTATCACAATAGTCAAGGCTGTAAACCTGAGTATACCCCTTAGCGACGAGACGGGCTTTGAGTCGGTCTACAGCACCAGTCGGACCAACCTTAATAGCATAGACCCATCTACAGCCCACAGACTTCTTACCAGGAGGAAGAGAGACAAGTTCCCAAGTCCTGCTGTGTTCAAGTGCCTGCATTTCATCAATCATGGCTTGTCGCCATCCAGGATGACCAAGTGCCTCATCAACATTCTTAGGAACCTTAATGGTAGACAAGGAGGAAACAAAAGAGAAATATGGAGGAGACAAACGATGATAACTCAAAAAATTATAAATAGGATGTGGATTACGAGTAGAGCAAATACCTTTCCGAAGGGCAATAGGCCAAGTGTGATCGGAGTCAAGAGAAGATGAAGAGGATGAAGGATCCATGATTCGAGAATCTGGTGGAGAAGGATTTGAGTCACAGGGGTCTTCAGGCAAGGAAGGAGTCACTGGAGTGCGACGCTGATATGTGAGAAGAGGTGGTTGAACAATGTCATTGGCATTTTGAGGTTGAGTTTCAGGAAGAACCAAGGGATCACAAGATGGTAAAGGAAGGACTTGTTCAACAGATGAACTCTCCTCCATGGAGGACAAGAAAAAAGGTGTGTCCTCAAAGAATGTAACATCAGCAGACATATAATACCTTTTGGTTGAGGGAGAATAACATTTATACCCTTTCTGAAGGCGAGAATATCCCAAAAAGACACACTTAATAGCCTTTTGCAGAAAGTTTATCAAGACCTGGAGAGACATTATGAACAAAACAAGTACATCCAAACACACGTGGAGAGACACGATACAAAGGATCATTTGGAAAAATTATCGAGTGAGGAATTTTATTTTCAATAGAAGAAGAAGAAGGCATCCTATTGATTAGAAAACAAGCAGTGAGGACTGCATCTCCCCAATGATGAATAGGAACATTGGTATTCAACATGAGAGAGCGTGCAGTTTCGATAAGGTGTCTATTCTTTCTTTCGGCTATGCCATTTTGTTGTGGAGTATGAGGACATGTTGATTGATGTAAAATTCCTTGGGAAGATAAAAATGAGGAAAACGCAGCAGAAAAATATTCCTTAGCATTATCACTTCTGAGAATTTTAATTGTCTTTCCAAATTGGTTCTTAATTTCATTAAAGAAGGACACAAATATGGATAAAAGTTCCAATCTTTATTTCATTAGATAAACCCAAGTACATCGAGAGAATTCATCAATCAACATTACAAAATAGTTAAAACCAAAAGAAGTGACACGACTTGGTCCCCAAATATGAACAGTAGAAAAAGCAAAATTACATCGTGTCTCAGACTTTTTAGGGAAGGAAGATCTAACATGCATTCCTAACTGACACGATTCACAATCTAAGGCTTGAATGTGTTTGAGACTCGGAACCATCATCTTCAACTTGGACAAACTTGGGTGACCTAAACGATCATGCAAAAGTTTTGGGGATGAAGTTGCAAAACAAGATACTGAGGAGCTTGGTTTTAGGAAATAAAGTCCCCGTGACTCATGTCCTTCTCCAATCAGACGACCCGTACCATGTTCCTGTATAGCAAAGGAATTAGCAGTAAAGGTTACAAAACAATTTAAGGAACGAGTCAATTGACTCAAAGAGATTAAATTGTAAGGACAATGAGGAATGTACAAAACAGAGTTTAAATTTAGTGAAGGTGATAAAGAAACTTTGCCAATTCCTTGAGATGCCACTTTGGATCCACTTGCAACAATAATAAAATGAGGACTTTTGGGAGAGGAAATGGAGGAAAATGAGGAAATGTTACCAGAGACATGATCTGAGGCACCTGAGTCAAGAATCCATGGACTAAGACCTTCCACATATTGAGAGATGCATGCAGTTGACATTGAAGAGGATGGGCCAGGATTGTTGGATTTCTCAGATTTGTACCTCAAGAATTCTTGGTACTCTTCACCAAAAATTCTAGATTCTGAATGATCAGACTTGGACACATGAGCAGCTTTATCGGGAAAACCATGTAAGGAATAACACTTGTCTTGGGTATGGCCCATTCTATTACAATATGAGCATTGAGGACGCCCATTTCGACCACCACGTCCTCCACGGTTGCTCCGACCTCCTCCTCTTCCTCGTGGTGCTACCATTGCTGATGTTTCAAAAACATCAGTTGAACTTTCATGTTTGACCAATGTAGGTACACGAAGAAGTCTAGTAACTAAGTTGTCCATCGAAAGGATTTGATCACCAGCTAAAACTTGATCACGCACATGATCAAAAGTCGAGTGTAGGCTCCTCAGAATTAAGACCATGTAAAACTTATCAAGTTTTTTGTTGATATCTTCTAATGAATCAGCCACAAAAAAACTCTTCAATTCTTCTACTGCAGCCCTAGCCTTTCCTATATGAGAAACCATATCATGATTGATTTGTTTGAGTGAGGCTACTCTTTGAGTTGCATCAAAGAGGCGTTGAATGTCGTTAGCAAAAATATCTTGTGCCCTTTTCCAAAAAGAGAAGCATGTCTTGTAAGGTCTCAAAATGTCTAAGACCCCTTCGCCGGAGTATACACGCCGGCGGCGACGGCGGACGGTGCGGTGGACGGCGGCGTACAGTTGCGGAAGACGGCGGACGATGACAGTCACTGTGACAAACAGTGAAGATGAACCAGACTCATGTTCTGGCTCTTGATACCATCTTGAAGAGATTTCAGATAAATGAAACAGTGAAAAAACTTATCACTGTTACTGTTTTACTCCTGTTTATATAAGAAAATAATAAGCAGAATACAAAGAGTCAAGGCCCAGTCCTAACCCTAACCCTAAAGAAGGGGTCCCATACATGATAAATAAAATATTACATCTCAACAGTTCCCTCCTATTTTTGTATGACTTTCTACATTGATTTCTGACAACAACAACAACAAACACCACAGAAGGCAGGCAAAGGATGTCTTTGATTCATATATTTGCACAAGTCAAGACACAACTTATAAGTGTTGGACTTCACATGGTTGACCTCTTTGCACTACTAGATTATTTAGAGTTACACCCCTCCTTCCTTAGCTTCTGCTTCCTTGTTGCCTTTGGATCTAGTCTCATCACCTTCCTATGACAACTTTTGCAAAAGTGATATGAAGACCATTAGGCTTCAGCCCCAATATAGTATTGCACACACCGATAATTCCTTTGTCGACAGTCCTTGAGTCCTTGAAATGGGGACACAGGTTAAAGTACTAGTAATATATCCATTTTTGTGCTCTAGCCTTCTAGTTATTCACATTTTGTTACCACGGTAAATGGTTGGTTCTCAAACACAATCCGGAGGTTTTGGTATTGTCCATCCTCTACCTTCCTTTTGTATTCATAATCCTCTACATTTTGTAACCCATCTCATGCAATCACAAAGGAAGTTGAATTTTGTGCTTGGCATTGAAGAAAAGAAACATAAATTTCTAAAACTTTTCCTTAAATTACATGACTATCACTCTCTCCTCCACACACACATGAGGGGAATGGGAGCACAACGGCAGCATGGGTACAAAGGTGCCCAAACCAACACCCATCTTCATCAAATTTCATTGTAAAAATATTCATAAGTAAAAGATGAGAATCAATCAATTAAAAGTTGAAGAATCGATAGAATATTTATTGATGAAATAATTCACTTCATCATAATCTAAAGAAACACTAGAGGAGATGATCAATTACATGAGGATAAAGATAGGGTTCTATTTACATGTCAATACCAACAACAATGAAATTTAAAAGGAGGAAAAAATGTCAACTTAAGAAAGCATGAGTTCAAGCCCCTCAATCCCCAAAAGGCTTGTTTCACTTTCTTTTTTCCATGTTTGGAGTAAAAGAACCTTTCAAGAAGATAGTATTTTTAAACTCTCAAAAATGGGATCTGTTCTATGGTTCCTCACACTGATAGGGTACAAATATTTAAATTTCATATTTTTTTGGATACTTTTTCAGACCTATTGCCAATACTAAGTTGCAACCATATATGTGCATCCATTGCTATGATATCATCCATGGATGATATATATTATGGAAAATTTAATTTGTCATGTTCCATTGGGTCTTGAAGTCAACAGACAAAGAGATGTCCATTAAGCAGGTCACCTGCGCCGATGCCCATGCCCACAAAGTGGGTTACACTAGCATCATGAGTAGTTTTAGCAAATATCCATAATATCATTGTCATTCCTAAACATTACACACTGTATTTACATATCCATTGTTAAAATTAGATTTAGCGATTAAAATGTTACAAATAATTATCATGAATTATTAAAGAGGAGTTATGTTTTTATTTAAAGAATGCCAAAAAACCATGCTCAAAATCGGAAACAGAATAAGGTACATCCTTAACCAACATTAATGTCAAACTTTGACTTTTTCCTTTTTACGTGTGCAAAACTTAATTAAAGTGATGGACAGTACTTGCTAAAAATCACACATGAACTAGAGATAAGATTAATTTGTAATATATAAATGGGTACAAACCTCACTTTACAGGTCAGTTCTGTAAGGTTGAATTAAACTTAAAATCCACTTCTTAAGATGTATGAAAGTCATCTGAAGTCTATTCTAAAATAATGTGTTGATTGTTGGGCTATTGTACTACCTGCTATTGGGTCACTATTGGATTAGCCCATTAAATTTAATTCCCACACCCGAGATGTATATACCACACACAGGTGGGCGTGTTGGAAATCCCTCGTCAATGAGAGATAAGGCGAATTTATAATGTATAAGTGAGTGTAAACCTCACTTTACAAACCAATTTTGTATGGTTGAGTTAGACCTAAAGTTCATTTCCTAAGAGTACTATACACATCTAAATTGTATTCTCATATTTTGTTACCTGGTTGTGGTTAGTTGGACTCCAACAAAATAACAAAGTCAGATTATGCTCTTTTATAGTCTTTGTTTTAAGAGACTCGATCTTAATTTTCTCAGAAACTCCTAAATGGATATTGACTTACACAAGTTGCAACCTAGTAACATTTTAGTGTTGTACTAAGTGGTAGCAAACCAGCAATTACTCAACTCATTTACCAAATCAAAAAATTAAAAGCCTTTCCCAACAGAACAAAAACATTTTATATCTTCTATCATTCTAAGTGTAGCATAATATCTGGAAGTAAAGTGTTTCTGCAATTCCCTTAATCTATATGCTGCATAAAAGATGTGAAAAAACAACAAAAGCCATGTCAAAATCATTCATATACTTTAGAGTGACATTGATTTACAAATGTCATGACACTATGTTAATTCACATCGAGTAGGTTATAAGTTAAAACAAAACTCTACACTTAACAAGCCCGTATTAGGCTGTACATGTTGAAAGATGCAATGCCTAGAAATACCATGTTGATAATGTTTGATAATTTAATGGCATTTACAAAAGGGATGTAAAAGAGGGATTACTCACACCAGGAATTGCATGATCAAGATTCTTTTCAGCCTTCTCAACTTCTGCTCTCAGCTTATCAATTTCAGCAGTAATTTCATTCTCTTTTGTCCATAGGGACCTAAAATGTAACAATTTATTATACTCATTAGCAATATATTATTTACTGGCAGTTTACTATGCTCCTCCTTTCTGCTATTGGTTAGGAGGGCAGGTATCCTACACTGTCAGTGTACTCATTCTTTAGTGTAC
The DNA here is from genome assembly GCF_037176805.1 of Vigna unguiculata. Classification (NCBI taxonomy): domain Eukaryota; kingdom Viridiplantae; phylum Streptophyta; class Magnoliopsida; order Fabales; family Fabaceae; genus Vigna; species Vigna unguiculata. The sequence goes on from NC_140800.1 coordinate 6,964,206, forward strand.
CTAATTCTTCTTTCATCTAAGAAAAAGTATATCTATAAATTAAAAAAAAAAAAAAAAGGTGACAGAAGGAGGACTATTACATACTTCCTCTCGAGATTTAACTTGTCTCTCTCCAATTTGAAATGATTAAGCCCTTTAAATGACTCAGCAATGACAGATTCCAAAGCAGTAATATCTGATTTACGTTTATTTATGGTTTCATCACAATCATGCAGTTCTTCTTTAAGCCGATCAATTTCATCCAAAAGCTTTTGCTCCTGCAGACCAAAACAACAATTTATAACAAGGGAGCATGGTTCAAAAGAACACTGTCCACACAACAGAAGATAAAAATAATGATTTAAATTTGAAAATACAGAAATAAATAATGGAATTATGGCAAGAGTCACGGACCACATCCAAAGTTATATACTCAGAATATTCATATGTCAACACTAACAAGTTGAGCACCATTACATACTTCAATACAGGAATTTTAGAGACCTATGTTGCAATTGTAGGTTGTGTACACACAAAAGTTTTCTTATTTACAGCATAGAAGAGATATAGTGATAAGGAACAAAATTAATGACTATTAGTAAGAATTGTCAGCTGAGATATTGCTAGTGTTGGAGTCAATTGTCAGTTTGAGTCCCCCAAGATGAGTAACATATAAGGGAAAAATTCCATAAATGACTTCAATAAGTTTGCTTATTTCTTTTCTACTACACCTACCATCACAAGTCCAAGACTCAACTGGAAAAATTATCTGTCTTGGTCTGCCTACATGGAGTAATGGTTCCTTGTGTCAAGGATACCATGACCACATAGAAACTCAAGTCCGCTCTATTCCTGATGCACACCAATCTTAGTGGCAAAAGATTGACTTCCATTTAGAAACTGAAGTCGGCTTTATTCCTGATGCACACAGATCTTAGCAGCAAAAGATTGACTTCCAACTATGTGTTGTTTTATGGCAGTCAGTTGAACCCAATGTTTTAGAGATGCTCATATCCATCAAAACATGTGTCTTCTTATGAGAGAATGCGCAAGACATTTTCACTAATGACATTCAGCACCTTTTTGATGGAACTCAAAAGAGTAACTTTTTCTCAAACTAAAAAACCATGATATGATCTGAAGCAAAATCACGCTCCGAAAGCATATTTCATGGCCACTATAAACCTTTTCACATCGAACCTAGACCAAACACTTGGAACAGTCTTTTTCTGTTAGGGAATGTTTCTACTGCAGCACTAGCTAACAGAATAGTGGTGGCAAACTAGTGTGTCAAGTCCTAGTTAGGGTTTAGGGTTGTGTGTATCCTATTTAAGTCCAACATTTCTTGGTGGGATTTGTTGAACCAAAAAAAAAACATGGATGAATCTTTAACATGTTAACGAGCAACTGCATAACAAATTAAAAAAAAAGCATAATAAATATAATAGTATTAAAATATTTAAAACAGCATATAATATAATAATTATGTAATAATAAACTACTAAAAGCATAATATATTATGTAAAAATTTAAAATATATAATAAACTAAATAGATTTTGATCTCTCAATTTCTGAATGTAATAATGGATATTATAGTTTTCTATTTAGCTTTATTATGGAATTAAAATGCAGAATTATTATGCTATTTATTGGTATTGTAACCCTTTTTAACATTAAATCTTCCGAATATATAAGTTGTGCTTATGGAACCTCAAAGAGATTACTTGAACTCTCAATTTTTACAACGTTCGTAGCCAAACAATGTTTCTTGGATGGGGAGCCTAATAGAGACACGAAACCAGAGAACAATAATAACACTCAGAAAAGAATAATAGGGAAGAATTTTATTAGGAGTTGGATTTCTAAAGAAAACTGAGGGAGACAATCCAATTGCCTTCCCAGCCCAGCCTCAAATTCCTCAACAAAATATTCCCCCTCTCTCACGTATGGCTGCCCCACACAATAAAAAAAAGGTCTGACACTCTCAGACCTTGCCTCCCACTCACTCTCTCGCTCCCTCACTCTCTCGCTCTCTGCCAGCAAGGCAGAACCGTTTCACTCAATCATTGGAAAGATCTCGTGGTCCCCACATTATGGGTTTCCACTTCCTTCTCTCATGGACATTTTGTATATGCCTATTATGGCCCTCAATATTCTCACCTTTATCAGAGCCTCTCATGATTTCTTTTTTATTCCTTAATAACACACTGCATCTTAAATACGATCATTCACAAGATATAATCACCTTGTTATCAAAAGCTATCTAAAGAAGTTGGAAAATGTAGGTAATTATTCTCCCAAATAGACATGCACTCAATCTGTTAAGCAGAAAAAACATTAAAACAAGCATATACAACAGAGTAGGAAAATAATTTTGTTATCACACTTAAAATTAGTAGAAATCAAGATTAAATAAAAACAGACATCTTCATGTCATGAATCTGTTAAAAGAGTGTTCAGGAAAAAATTAATTATAGCTCACATAGATAAATGAATACTTGCCTGCCCCTTATTTGAAGAATGCACCCGTTCAAGATCATCAATCTCCTTTTGAAGCCACTTATCACGAGCCGCTTTACTTGAAAACTGGGTAGCTCGACCTTGCTTTTGATAGAGTATACTGAGTTTCTTTTCACGCTCCATTATTCTAACAATTCATTTATTTGAGACAAATACTGATTAGATCTGTTGAATATCCTCAACAAATGATCGAAATATGTGCCAAAACATCTACTAGACATAAACATGTAACATATATTAAAGAATTGTAGAATGGGAATATTAACTGGGTTGTGTCAAGTTAGTTTGCCCTAGCTAGCCGGCAAGTAACATCGAGTTATATTATCTCTGTTCTAACTTGTAACAGAATGCTGAGAAATGAAATACACTTTTTCTTCTTTCAAAATTCTGTCTCTAAATCTCTTTGTAAACTTTGACACAGTTGGGTATCAATATCCTGAAGGTAGAATACTGTACCCCATCTTGTTCCTCAAACACTGGCTCTCGTACTCGATCTCAAAGGAACTTAAGTCAAGTTAGTTCACCCTAGCTAGCTGACAAGCGACATCGAGTTATATAATCTCTGTTTTAACTTGTAACAGAACGCTAAAAGAATGAAATACTCTTTGTAAACTTTGACACAGTTGGGCACCAGTATCCTGATGGCAGAATACTCTACTCTATCTTCTTCCTCACAAAATGTCTCTCACACTCGATCTCAAAGAAACTTAATGACTTTGGCAACAACACGTAGAACTTATAATCAAGGCACAAAGCCTTCAAGAATGTTGAATCAACATTTCTAAGTGACTAAGATTCCTTTGTGATTTCAGAGTGAAGCCAACTGCAACATTGCAAAAGTAGTCCAGAGTACAAAGCCTAACAACAAGAGAAAATACTCTTATCATGGCTTCAGTCTTCACTTTACAGTTCCCTTCTCTCACAAGCTTTTTTGTGAGCATTCATTTATATCATGTTAAGGATAAAATTCTTGATTTTTTTCAAAAGCAAAGATGCACAAAAGTACACAGCTGCATACAGAACTGCAATCTACAACACTCTCCTTCCAAGAGACAATATACCCTTCAATAATAATTAATATGTGCAGGCATCCAATATGATCAAGTGCCTCATGATTAAAATCAGGAATAGTGGTAGCAAAACCAAAAAAAAAAAGAAACAATAGATGGCAAATAGACAACGATAACTCAAGAAATTACAAGATACGAATTACAAGTGGGCTGAATACCTTTCCTAAGTGTAATAGGCCAATCTAATGTTGAATCATGTGAAAAAATTGATGAAGAAGGACATGGAACCATAGCTCCACAGAAGCAAACCAAGATAAGTGGTTCTTCCAGTTGAGTTTTGTTTTGGTAATGGTAAGAGTAGATGAAAAGTAAGAAGCAGAAATAATAGAAGTCATTCCAGAGACAGTGCCACAAACATTAATGAGTATAGAGGTAAAAACCCTATGCCGTGAAGAGAGAGCCTTGGCCAGCTATCTAAGTGTGTCGAACCAGAAAAAAATAAAATAAAAAAGGGTAAGAAATGTGCCCAAAAGACATTGAACAGTGGTCCGATCTGATTTTGTACTGGGAAGGTTGAGCATGCAACACAGTATCTGGTGCGGGGTTGACAGATGACAGCACATCGTGAACCTTTTAGTCACACAACTACAAGGGGGGTCGCACTCCTCCAAGCACACCAAACCTTAACTTTGAGGAACACAATGACGGCAAACAGCGGCCGAAGATAGGACTTTTCCTTCTTCTCAATAGTAGCATGGCAATTAGAGAAGATGGGGGAATTTGTTAGGGATGCAGGGTTACTGCTGGAAGCCATTTTTCAGAACCTAAAAAAATACTAAAGTTGAGGGCAAGAGAAAACTAAGATCAAAACACCAAATCAGCTCTGACGGAGCAGAAACTGCAGGGGTACAGGGGACGACGAGGCAACCTGGATGAGATATGCACTGGTGGTTGGTACTCAGTCACTGCTGCATTCACTGGCACATTCCAGCAAGAGGCATGCAGCTATGCAACTGTGCGTGTGAATATGAGGGGATGTGGGTGGCTTTCTTAAGCTGTGATTTGTCCAGTGGCGTAGATTAGCACAACGCAATCCCAACAATACGTTCTTCGCCAGAGAGAAAAAAATGTCATCGGAGACAAAAAATACTGCCGTCAAGAACAGTGGCAAAACCTAGAATGGAACAGAAGGGTTTACTAAAAAATTCCTCCAAAAACAGTGGGCCCACTGAGCAAGCACAATTTACAAGAGGCTCTAGATACCACGTTAAAATATAAGATAAAAAGAAGCATTGAACTGAAACCTTGAGCTATGATAGCACTGGTCATTTATTTATGTTGGGAAACTAAAATCAATACAATAAATAGAGCAGATTTGGTTTCCTCAAATAATATAGACATGATAGTAGAATAAAAGCAAATAAATGTTACATACATGTTCTTTATTTCTGCAATTATAAAGATATGGTCATTATTTCTGTAATTATAACTAAACCCACAACAAAGAAAGACATTAGTTACTTTTGTTCTGCTTCCTGTATTGGCAAATCGCACAGGTTACACTCTCCTTTATCTACAACTAAATACACTTCACCATTAGAATTTAAGTTCAGTTATGAGGACCTTCCCCTGTCCCATCTTCAAATGAATTTCAATATTATATTTCTTTTGTTGAAAGCAGTACAAGCATGTTAAAGATTAAAAGATATATTTTACTATCCTATATCCTACCTAATCCAAGATTATCCCTAAATGAGACATTAAAAAAGATAAGATTAATCCAGTATAATAGAGTGCACTAAAATACATAACTACCATGTCAATGAGTCAGAGAACATAAACTAGGAGAGTTAGATTAGATACAGTAAGCTGATTCAAGCATATAAAAGACAAGTACAACCATAAACATACTGCATGGCAATGTCTTTTTCTTTCTGAATTTGATCCTCGTGTAAGGGAATGATTTTTTCCAGTTCAATGGTTGAATCTTGAATTTCTTTCTCAAGTATCTCCAGTTGTCTTGCAGCATCTTCCTGAAAGCATGTAGGTAAAAAATGAGCCGTGTACAAAACAATCCCATCAAAAACAACTCACAAAAGGTCTTCTTCAAATTAGTACCTTCGCTCGGATGTTTCCAGAGATCTTCTCTTGCAAGTCTTTGACATCAAGCTCAAGCTCTGTGTGCTTCTTTAGCGCCACTGTTCGTCGCTTTTCAATAGCTTCTTTTTCTTTGTTAAAGTTTTGAAGTTCTTTTGATACATCTTTTAATGTATTCTCTAAATCTTTGGATTTCTCATGGGCATCAAGAACATCATTATACTTTTTTGCTGATGTTTCAGAAACCTTGGCCCGAACATCTTCTATCTAAAACAAGGTGACAATCATTGAATTATAGAAATCAGAATAACAGAAAAGGGATTAAAAATGTCTGAACAATAAATATTTGACACTCAATATTATGATTGATCATAAGAATGTTTTGTTCATGATTTGTCTCTACTATTAGATAAACTCTATGCTCGTGTTTTTAAATGTGTCTTCTTAGGCTATTCTAAGCTTCAAAAAGGGTATCGGTATTACTCTCCTAAAACCAAGAAGTATTGTGTCTGCTAATGTCACAATTTTTAAACAGACTTCTTACTTCTCTTCATCTCTTCAAGATGTCCATTCAACCTAGCATGTCCTCCCTATGCCATTAGATGAGTCCATTATTCCTAGTGCTTCTGACAATCCCAGTCCTAATCAAAATCCTTCTAAACCATCATCACCTCCTCTCATTACCTACCAATACAGAACCCAAATGACCAGTCCAATGCTCCAAAATGAATCATCTTCCTAAAGTTCTTCTCAATCATTGGTCAATACCATGGCTCCTAGTGATGGTGATTCAACCTGGCCCGTTGCCCATTGAAAAGGTACTCTTTCTATTAATAATTCACATCCTATTTATAATTTTTAGTTATCAAAGGTTGGCACCTTCCTTTTGTTCTTTCCTATCCTCGGCAACAAGCAATGATTGCAGAGATGAACGCTCATGAAAACATAAAATGACAGATCCATAAAAATTTATTTAAACTTTCATTGTCTTATCTTTAGTTATATACTTGTGATTTTGAAGAACCAAACCAAAAGAATAATCACCAAAAATAAAAAACCAATAAGTCCAACAGTAAGAAATTGTGCAAATAATTATGAGATAAGATTTAACCCAAAACCTCTGTAAGTTTCTGCTGAGCATCTTGAACTTCTTTGCTAAAAATAGCATATTCTAATGATTTTCTTTGTTTGTCAAGCTGTTGATATTTTCTAAGTTCCTCCTTTTCCTCATCTAGTTCCTTCAGCCTTTCATCTAAATACTGTACAACTTGGATTATTTGCTTTCTTTTGTTACCTGTATAACAGAAAAATGCATGAGAATAACAGGAATAATAAACACTATATGTTGTAATAAACACTATAATGTAATACTTTATTTTCATATTATCCATTATTTACAAACAATGATGATATTAAGTCAATTTTTTTTACTTTTAATATATATATATATATATATAGATTATCATAAAATACTAAAATGAGTTTGGAATCTTAAAAACTTGATACTAACTTATTCAGTTATAAATTTACAATATAAAATGTATCTCACATAATAAAAATAGTTCTTTTATCTAATTATTACAAATCAAAATAATATTTTATACACTTTTTAATTCTTTATTGGAAGAACTTAATAGCAATACTTAGAGGATTAAATTAATACTACCTCTGGCCCTATGTACAAGAAACAATGACTCATTTTCAAACCTACTTGCTATTAAATCTCTTTTATGCCCATAATTTATTGTAAAGTCGATTTACTAGGAATTCACTTATTCTATATAAAAAGTAGGGCACTCACTACTTCAAACATTTAACAATAAGGGTATACTTAGAATAAAAATTGAATTTATGCTATCATTAATTACAAAACTAACCTAGCCACTTTTATTGATCTTGACGCATTAGTTATTTCTTTTTCACATATATAATTATCAAGCAAATAGAAAATTAACGTTTCATTCCTAAAAATGTTTAAGTATTAAGTTTAAAAAGTTAATTTATAATTTACTATATTTTTCATATTACATCAATTACACACAAACATACCTGCATACATATACACATACAAACGAAATGATTGATTAAAAAATAAATTATGTTTACCTACCCTAAACCAAAGAATTCTTTTCACAAGTAAAAAAAAAAGTATTAATCTAATCAAACTTAATTTAAATTGAATTTCGTAGAAAGAAAATTAAAGGTAAGAATTTGAAGGCTAATAAAATCTCTTTTTAATCTCATCCCAACAAGATACTTAAAACCAATTAATATATTTATTCATTAATAGTAATCAATTTATCAATTTAATTCAAATAAATTAACAAAATTTTATTTTACAATCCATTTGATACATCATAATTTTTTAACATTATAACAACAATCAGTTTTAAACTCAAAGTTAGAAAATTTTGAATACATTCAAATGCAACTAATAGTTTAATTAACCTTCACTACTTCTGAGTTGTTTCAAAAAAATAATCTTATTGCATTGAATAAATAATTTACCATATACATCAAAATTACATAAAAACAATATAATCTATGACAATATATAATGGGGATTCCCACATTTGTCTATAATCTATAATAATATATGACGGGGATCCCCCATTTTGTGTACATAAATTGTTTTCCTACTTTACCTCTAATAATACTTTTATGTCACAATACAAAATTCAACACGGATGTAAAAAAGCTAAAAAAAAAAATATGGTGGAGAAAAAATAACAAATAGGAAAGAGATTAACATATAGTGGGAATCATCCGTACAATTAAGCTTTAAAAGTTTAGAATGATTGATTCTATATAATTAAACCTTTTATTATAACATAACTTCAAGACAATGTAGAATAAAAAATATATTTAATCATCATATTTTCACAATAAATAAAATCACATAAAATAGAAAATAATACATACATATATATATAATTTTTTTATTATTTATTTATAGAAAGTTATTAATTATTTGTATCAAACAAGTTCTCAATGTGTTCCTTTTGTCAATAACTAGTAACAATAAAATTCAAATGCATTATGAATATAAAAATCAAGTATAATAAAATAAATTTTCAAATTCTTCTATCGAAACTTTCAAGAATGTGTATCTATACCATTAATAAAGGGGATTCTCCTTTTTTGTGTACACATTTTTTTCAGTTTTAACCTTTTAGTAACTACTTTTTTGAAGTCAAATAATTACTCATAATAAAAAAACCATTTACACAATAAAAGGATTACCTATAATAAAATTATAAGAATAATTTATTTTTATACTTACCCTTTTGTGAAATTTATTTTATAGTTTATTAATATTTTTTTCAATAATTAAAAATCATTTTATAGTTTAATAAAGCTTTTGCTATAGTAAGAAAAGAGTGGACATGCATGGGTATAGTGCATGTGTTTCCACTAGTGTACTAACGCTGATACTTATCATATATATACACAACAATTCAGTTTTATGATAAACTTGTAAAAAATTGTCAGGTCTGGCAAGTATAAATCTACAGGTAAGTAAAGAAAGTACTAAATGGACATTATGTTAATGTGTATATTCATTGTTCTTTATTGTGTGTGTAAGAATGTGATATTTCATTAAAAATCATAATCCATTTCTTAACTCCAGAATTTAGAAAAGAAAATTATGAGAAAGTGCCATGTGGTAATTTTAGAAGAATAACCTTATTATTAAAAGTAGATTACAAATCATGAACTCAAAAACTGAATGATAAATAAATAGGAAAGACTAGATAAATCATGAACTTAAAAAAAAAAAATCATAAACTTACCAGTTTCCTGCATTATTTTCAAACTTTCACGGCGCCTCTCCTCATAAACTCTAGTACCACCAATTTCCTTCAGCAAGTCCAGTCTTTCAGAGTCTTTCATCAAGGTTAATGATGCTATCTATGCAATATATAATGGAACAAGTTTAGAAATCAACTTCAAAGTGTATGAATATAACAACAATAAACCCCAAACCAAATTCAAGCACTGCCACCAAGAGTCAATACCTTTCCTTGTTGTACAACATAATAAGGATTTGAACGGGAGAACCCAGCACTCTCCAGCAAGTTCATCACTTCAGTTTTCCTGCAGATAGTACATAATGCTTAGAATCAGGGTAAATACTCATATTCCAAATCACATATGATAAAATATGTAGTTTTTCTCAATAGTGAAAAATAAAAGCAAACTATATTTGAAATGTACTTCTATTTAACTCACGTTATGTGTTTTCCATCAAGAAAATACTCATCCTTTTTCAAACCAATAGTCCGCCGCAATCGCACTTCCTCCTTGTCAACCTATTCACCAACACAGATAGAAGCTAAGGTAGAGTATATTTTATCAAGCAAAAATCACTATTCCCACAAAAAATAAATGACATTTGGTCTGACAAAGAAAGTAAAGAGAATCAGTTCAAAGCAATGCAATTATTACATCAATACCATTAACAAAATTTTACAGTTTAAGCTGAAAAGGTTATTTAATTGAAATTGTGGTGTAGAAGCTCTATGAAACAAAAACACTGCAAAACACGTCATTAACTGTATTACTCCTGAGCTAGCACAAAATATGCACCATCAAATAAATATGAAACCATGATATTGATCACTAGAAAAACAAGTTATTATCCTCAACATATTACCGGGATGCGGTTGTCTGAATTATCAAAGACAATCTCCACAAAAGCAGATAAAACTTGGTGTCCAGCTCCTTCCTGTGCACAAAGAATAATTTATTTAAGCATATTCAAAATCTATAGTTGATTATATATAGGCGACAACTACAAGTATAAATAAATGGATGAAGTGTGACATACATGGAGTAGTGCCTGTCGATCTTCACCACGTAGGTTTTGAAAAAGATCACTTAATACAAAACGGATGGCTACAAAAGAAAAAAAAAAGGTGTAGCAAAGTGAAGATCGGAGATTTGGCTGTAGTTACTTCAAAATTGTACACAGAAGAAAAGGTGGTCTTTTTTACCATGAAAAAAGTTAGTCTTCCCAGATCCATTAGCACCAACTGCAAAAATAAATAATTACCAGATATATTAAATTAAAAATAAATACAATTTAGATGCGTTCATCATTTGAACTAAAAGAAAAGATGATGTTCATCTTTAAAATGTAATTTAAGAAAAAGGAATGATGTGTAAGAGTGGAAAAAACTAAGTAATGAAAATGAAGGTAGTGAAGAGAGTAAATAATGCAGTTATGCCAAAAATACCGCATGCACCCTTTACCTTGGTGTGAGAACGTATCAGCTAATAATCAAGTACTACCGGATCACAAAATTCTTCTTCTTACATATCCCTCACACTTTTTTATGGGTAGAGTCTTTCATGACAATATTGACGAATAACCTTCTTTCTTAGATATCAACTAATAAGTACTATTATATGTATATTTGCAACAATGAATAATTTACAAATTTTGATGATAAATATTAACTACTATTATATCTACCTTATTACGTAGTCTAAGGAAATATGTCTGAATTCAAATAAAAGTTGCATTTCGCAGTCATCATAACATGTTATGAATGAAATGCCCACATCATACATGTCGAAGAGTTTCCAGAATCAATAGAAGATAGGATCTAAAAAATTGTCATTAAAATTATTACCAACACAGTTCACTTTAGAGCTGAAAGGCTCTGTGGAAATTTGCTCTCGATAACTCTTAAAACCTTCGATCACAACCTAAAAGCACAAACGAGCAAATACATCAAAAAACCATTTCCAAAGAGAAAACTCCAAAATTAAAATATCAACATAATATGTGGTGTCTATGATAGAGGAAGTGTTTATGAATCATAATACAAAACAGAATCTAGTCAAATCTAATAGTTTAGCTCACCGTGAAAAGTAACAAAAATTAAATAAACAAACTCCAAAATCAAATTACCTGCTTGATGTACATGTTCAAAGTGTCATAACCGTACCTTTACCGAAACTACAAAAGCAAATGAAAAAATTCCATAAGCGCAAGCACATTACAAACACACCACAGTATTGTACACACTTCCTCGAGTCACAGCAACGGTTTTTTTATAAAACAGAAGACAAGGTACTATATAAATCACGATAGCATTAAAAGATAATACAATTAAGCGTATTCGTATGAAGTTACTGCAGCTCTCACAGTCAGATGAAATGACCGAATCCTCCACAAATGGAAATTCAAAAATCAATACAATTTGGCTTCCAAACCAGAAAACACGCTGCTACTATGAACAATCTAGGGCAAAATCAGGGTATGAAGAGTTTTAGCAGCGAAATCAGAGTATAAGAACGGGGAAATTCAAACGAAGTCAACTATGTGGATGGTATTAGGGTTTTGAGGAGCGAAAACTTTGATAGTGAAAACGAAAATTGCGGAGCGAAGAATAAAGAGAAGCAGAAGCATATGAATAATTTGTATGAGTTTATGAGAGTGAAAAAGAGTACCTCAGAGAAAGTTTAGTGACAACAGGGTGGTAGTAGCCAAAGTTGAAGTTGGAGCGATCAGTTTTTAGTTTAGCGGGTTCCGGGGGTGCGAAGGATAAGACCTGCGCCACAGGGGCGAACTTTAATACCGTTGGTCCGAGTGAACGTGGAGGGAAAGCTAAAGTGAAAAAAAAAAAAGAATATAACAAAGGGGCAAATTTTGAGAAATGATTTATGTTTTCGTTTTTATTACTAACTAGTAATGTTGGACGACATGTTTGGTTTACAGTTTGTAGTTTAAGAAGAAGAAGAGAAATCAAAACTTATTTAAATAAAAAATTGAAAAAATAAAGTGGAATAATAAGCAATAAGAGCTCTATATCCATGTTTTTCTGATAATAAAGTAATTATTATAATCTATAATTATATATAAAGAGGATTCCCTCTTTTTAGAGATGTCAAGATGGGTTTGAACCCGTGAGTCAACCTGACTCACCACGGGTTCGAGTCGGGTTGGGTTGAAAAAAATTCAACTTTTTCAAAAGTGGGTTGAACTCAATCCGGCTCACTTAATCCACGGGTTCGAACCGGGTTGAAGGTGGGTTGGCCCACTTAACCCACCAACATATTTTCACAATTTTTTAATTTTTTTTTTAATTTTCTTTTAATATTTTTTAATTTTTTTAATAATTATTTACTACTCCTATTATATTTGTTCACAATTTCATATTTTTAAATCCTAGAATGTTGCTTAATTATATTTAAATAGTTTGAATGTTTAATTAATTTGATTGTCAAGTTATATATATGTTGATACTTTAATCTTTAACTATAATCTTTATAGTAAATTACTCAAGTAACCGTCTTATAAACGATTTTTTCTAAATTAGCATGAAAAAAATGTATAGTTTTATTATTTATATTTTGTTGAATATAATGATTACTCAAGTAACCGTCTTATAAACGATTTTTTCTAAATTAGCATGAAAAAAATGTATAGTTTTTTTATTTATATTTTGTTGAATAGAATGACAGAAAATTATAATATTAGTCCTGCTTTCTTAGATTAATGGATACTTTCTTGGAAATAATTCTTCATATATTGGTAGTGAGCATGATCAAAACATTGGTTCTTGATTTTACTATGATTGTCATCTCATGGGTTACTTAAAAATTTATTTAAATATTTGAATACTAAAAAAAAAATTAGGTGGGTTGGTGAGTCAACCCACTTAACCCACCAACCCGTGGTGGGTTGAGCCGGGTTACAAAATTTTTGGCTCACCAGAAAGTGAGCCGGGTTGGGTTCACTTATTTTCAACCCGGCTCGTGGTGAGCCAACCCGTGTGAGCCGGGTTGGCTCACTTTGACATGTCTACCTCTTTTGTATCCACATTTCATAATTACAACTTTACCTTTTACAATTTAATTATTTATTAAAATTTTAAAAATTAACAGTTACTTTTACAAGTTTTTATAAAATTATTTTTCTCATATTTTCTTCCTACATTTCACTTTAATTTTTATAAATATATTTTTATTTTTTTCATTAACTTAATAACATTACAATATCATTAATTATTAATATAATTCAAAAAATGTGTACATACAGGCACCATAGTGCCTATGTTTAGTTCTTCATCTTTCGAAATACGTACATTTAGTCATTTCAATCAAGTTTTGTCAGGTTTATGTGATGTTTTGTAGACATTTTAAGATTGTATTTGAGTTGTTTATACTGTATGACACATTTTGTTTTAATATTAAGTCAAATATTATTATTAAACGCGCTTGATTAAAATGACTAAATCCACGTATTTTAAAAGATGGATGACTAAATTTGTTAAAAATTTTGAAATTTACTAATTTTAAAATTCACTGAAATTTAAAGGATAAAAACATATTTAACACTTACAAGAATGATTCCACACTAATATGTGCAACACTCACACAAGTAGAACAAGCAAACCACTTACGTGTTTGGTTGAATGGGAGTAACTTTATATTGTATTTGAAATGTTTGCTTCGTGTCATCATATAATTTAACAACATTGAAAAGCTGTACAAAAAATAATAAATTGCTTGCCACTTAATTGTATTATGTGCACCAAGTATCAGACTTTATCGTCATAACTTCTACGATCCTATCTTGAAAAAGAAAAAATCAACAACACAATCAAATAAGAACATCTTTCAAAATAAAAACAACTCAAACCATAAAATCACTTTAAGTATAAGTACTTGCCCCTTCATTCTTTTTGAAACTTTGTTCAACTACAACACATCAAAATCACCTTCACAAACTGAAAAACATTACAATCATAACAGTGAAATCATCAAACTAGACCCTTCTACTGTCTATGTACAATTTCCTTTTGTGAAAGACTAAATTCTCAACATTTAATTTTTCTAATTTTGCAAGTTGTTTGCTCTTGAAATCCTATTTTCTGATGAACAAATTCTTAACAATATTTTCTATAGTTTTATAGATTTTTATATTTATAATAAATTACTTTATTAAAAATTTATAATTTTGTGTGAATATAAATTTAAAAAATATATTTAATTTAATATTTATAAATTAATCGGAAATAAATGAATGATTATAATAAATAAGATACTTTAAATATATTCGTAATAGAAAAATTATCATAATAAAATATTGTAATTATGTTTTTTTTTAATTAATTTTCATAAATGTATATTTATTTGGTTAAAATAATTTATGTAATGTAATAAGTTAGTAAAAATAAAACAAAAATTGTAGGTGGAAATATTTTAAAAGAATTTTGATGTAAAGTTAAAAATTAGTAATATAGATTTAAAGCATTTAAGTTTATTTATAAAAAAAACATTTAAAGAAAATATTTAAAAAGTATAGAATTATTTTTAAAACAGTTTTATTTAGAATATATATATATATATATATATATATATTTGAAATATAGGAAAATAGTAAATTTCATAAAAAAATTTAAAAAAAAATTAAAATACAGAAGGTATCATGTTAAAGAAATTTAAATTCAAATTGGATAATTATTTATTGAAGTTATAATTATTTAAATTAAAGTTAATAATTAAAAATAAATAAATTTCTTGTACTAAAATGTTTAGTTTTTTAAATAAAAAGGTTAGTAATAAATGTATATTAACAAATAATAAAGAATAATTTTAAAATCCAAATTCATACGGGTTTGTAACATATTACAATTTTTTAATAAAATAACACAAGAAAAAAATTTGCATATAATTGTCTTTAAAAAATTATAATTCCAACCATAAAATATATGCAAAACTACGAAAAAAAATTGATAAAAAATCAATATTTAGCAAAAGAAATTGTACTTGACCAGTAAAAGGTTCTAGTTCGGGAAAGCAATTTCTTAATCGTCTACTCAAGTAAATAAAATTTAAAAATAGCTTATAAGGGTAAAAAAATCCATAACAAAATGAAGGAGTGGAATGTTACAGTGTGTTTTGGATGAGGCAATTTAAGAAAATAATTCATTTATTTGGAGAATTTAAAATTCTTATAGGAAAATAATATGTTTTGAGGAGCAAATTTAAAAGAAATTGAATTTGAAAATTTTTAATAAGGTATTTCAAATAACTAAAAAAATAGAATTTAAAATTCAATAAAAAAAAAGAAGGAATTGAAATTCCTCCTAAATTGTGGAATTGCTCATTGGTTAAGACAAAAAAAATATACAGGTCCAATAAGTCGAGTCGGCCCAGACAAAAGGTTGAGACGATTCGGTTCGGGTCGAATGTCAAGTCGAGTCAGGTCGAATGTCAAACATGGTCAGGTAAAAGGTCAAGTCGGGTTAGGTTGGGCTGAAGGTCGAGTCAGCCATTTAGAATTGAAGGTCATGCCAGGTCGAGAAGAATGTCAAGTTGGATAAGTTGAGCCGAAGGTCAAGTAAAGTCGAGATGAACGTCAAGTCAAGTTGGCCCAAACAGAGTCAAAGGTCGAACCAGGTCAGGTCGAGTTTTTATTGTTGTCACTTGTAAATTCTTTATTGTGACACGTAACAATGTTAATGCCACATGGTAGGACAATGCTACATGTGTCAAATATCATCGTCGTGATTTCAATTTAGTCCCTACTTTTGTGTCTTTAATTCAATTTTGTCCCAATTTTTTTTAATAAGTGAAATATATTTTTATAATTCATTTTTTATAAGATTAAAATTAATTAGGTATAAATATTTTTATAAATTTAAGTACTGATATTTATATTAAAATTTAGTGGTCAAAGAACACATCGACAAAATATGGGTTAATAATATAATATTTTAAAAAGTAATTTTTAATAAAAAAAATATTAGTATAACATTTAAACAAATAATAGATTTGGTCTTAAATTTAAGAGACACAATATTGCTTTATTTAAAAAAAAAAAGTGACTGAGTATATTGTTCTATTAGTATAACATTTTTTATCACTAAATTTTAATGTAAATATCAATACTTAATTTTGTAAAAATATTTATACTTAATTAGTTTTAATCTTATAAAAAGGAGAATAAAAAAATATACTTTAATTATTAAAAAAAAAAGTGGAACAAAATTGAACCAAAGACAAAAAGTGAGACTAAATTGAAATTAGAACAATGACATTTGCCACACCAGCACACATGGCAACAAAAAGATTTTGCAAAAGAAGAAAAATTAAAAATTTGAAAAAAAAAAAAAAACATAGAATGACATGTGACATACTATTAAGGCGTTAATTATTTTTGTCGAAAAAGAACCTAATTGAATCACTTTTCAAAAATAGGGACGATTGACACTTTTTAAACAACGGATACCAAATTGACACGCCCCTACCAAAGTAGATATCATCTAAGTAATTAAACCTATTTTAATTTATTGAAATTGTTAAAATCCTCCGTCCAAACACAATTATGTATTTTCATAATTTGTTCAAATTTTTCCTGCCATGCCATTGGAAATTTGAACCCACCATGAAAATAAAAAAGGAATTCAGTCACCACTTACAAAAAATTATTCAAAATTAATTTTATAAATATATCAAAATTGTGTCAACAAACTATGTAAAAATATTATTTTCGTTATTAATGTAATGCTTCTCGTAACAAATATTGTTTAGTTAAAAACTAGAGTTGTTATCTTTTATACTACAAGACAAGACAATATTACTTGTACAATATAGATCTTAATGAAATATGGTATCAATGGGTTTACTGTTTTATATTTATGGTTTAAATACTTTTTTTTTTTCAATTTTTATTAAGTTTTTTCAAATAAATTTTAATTTTGGTTTTGTGTTCAAATAGGTCTCAATTTTCGTCAATTTTTTTCAATTGGATCTTTTTTGCTAATACTGTTTAAATCATTAACGGCTCGAACAGTGACTGTCACGTGTTACCTCTTGGTTTTTTTGAACTTTATTTTTATTTTTATTTTTATTTTTTTATTTATTTTTATTTTTTTAAAATGTACACATGTCAACCTAGTAGTGTGCCACGTGTCATTTCGTGGTTTTTTTTATTTATTTTTATTTATTTTTAATTTTTTTAAATGTGCACGTGTCAACTCAGTAGCGTGTCACGTGTCAAAGTCAATGTTCTATATTCAATTTGGTCCCTATATTTGTTATTTTTATTCAATTTAGTCCCAATTTTTGTTAACATTAACCAATTTGGTCCCTATCGAAGATGCGATCAAATTTAATTTTTATATCAAAGTTATAATGATGTGAATTTTAATATATTATATAAAAATATTTAATAAAAAATGTGAATTTTAATATAAAAAATAAATTTGGTTTCAATTTGGAGATAAACCAAATTGGTTAATGTTAACAAAAATTGTGACTAAATTGAATAAAAATAACAAATATAGGGACCAAATTGAATATAGAACATGAACTTTGACACGTGGCACATTACTAGGTTGATACGTGGACAATTTAAAAAAAATTAAAAAAGTTTAAAAAAAATCACAAAGTGACACATGGCACGCTACTAGGTTGACACGTTTACATCTAAAAAGTTTTAAAAAAATTAAAAAAATCAAAATCAAAATCAAAAAAAATCAAAAAATCAAGTGACAAATAGATCAAGATGTATTCTCACAATAGGATCTACTTGGATTAACAATGTTGTATGTTGTGTTTAAAAGGTTGATGATTATATTATATAGATATGAACCTTTTAAAGATCTTTCGTAAACTCTATAAGAAATCCAAGAGTATTAATCAGAATACAAAAGTACAAGATGACAGTTGTATTATAGATAGAATAGTTGTACATGACACATGCCTAAGTGTAACACGTGCCTAAGTGTAATACAATACTAAGCACGAGTGTTATCATACACCCCATTAACAATAATGAAAATATGAGTTTCTCCTTTCTCCCATTCTTGTCCTCTTCATAAGAAGAAACAAATAATAAATTTATTTCATTATACATAATAATGAAAAATTAGTTTCCAAGATACTATGTGGTGAAATATTTTGGTATAAAATGAGTGTAAATAGAAAATTGCAATCGAATAACCCTTATTGACATTGCATGTCTGGACTTCTCCTTTGTGGTTAAACTATATTTAGTTCTACATGACTCTTTTTGTTTTTTTGTTTTTATTTACGGAATGTTTGATAGAGAGAATTTTTGGTGAAGAGTTGAAACAACTTATTCTGATACTGAGTCTCATAATAATTACTTACATTGTGATAATGAAGTGTATTGTTTCATTAGCTTCACTTGTTTAAATGAATATATTTCATGCGTAGTGAATGATAAACTGGTAGGTAATTAAAGTTATGATGCGAGGTGTTTCAATGAATATATTTCATGCGCAATGAATGATAACCAAATCCAAATAAATGGAACCATTTGGATTTATGCTTGTTTTGGTCACTAATCAGAGATGTAATTTCTTAATAAATATGTGTCTAGAACTAACTGGACCATTGGATTAAATACACTAGACAATGATTGGAGTAGCTAAAATATTTGATACCACTACAATATTGTCCTTTTAAACCTTGAACTTAATGGAAAAGGTTCAAAACAAATTAATTTAATTAAGTGATAATTTGTAATATCACTACAATGTTGTCCTCTTAAATGTTATCCTACAAAAAATAATATTTGTTTTCGAAAAACAAGATCTCGTAAGTTTTGAAGGTTTTGATGTGTTCATCATTAGGATAATTGATCCATCATATAATTTTGCATTGAGGCACATCCATTTTTGGATGGAAAGTTTATTTCCATGGTCTCACACATGATTGTCATCAACAAATATGAAAAAACTACCTTATTCTAATTAATTAATACAAATGTTCATGTATATAGAGATGACAAATAAACTCGTCTCATGGGTATTGCCCAAACCCGTCTCCGTTTTGACGGGGAATCCCCGCATTGACTGGGTATGCGTATGGGTATGGAGAATCCCCGACTTTTTCAATTGGGTATGGGGATGGGTATGTGGATGTACATATCCCCGCCATATTACCCGTCCCCGTTTAAATTATTAAAATATTCCTAATTAATTAAATAACCACACACACATATATATATATATATATATATATTATTTTTTATTTATTCTAATTATTTGGTTTGTCATGAAACCCATTTGCATTTCAATTATATTTTTCATCTTATCATGACCTTTATGTAATTATGTTCAAAATATGTATGTTAATTAAAAAATTTTATGTCTCACATTTGAATATTTCTATTACTTTTTAATATTTTTATTTAATGTATATTTTTTTTTCACATGAAAATGTTTAATACTCTCAATTTAAGTATTTAATAGCACAAACATTTCGTTTATTAGGTAATATAAAAAAAATCATTTACTTATTATTCTTATTATTAGTTTTTGTTTCATTTGAATAACTTTTTTTATTTCACTAAAACATTTTTTGTTATTTCTCAACTACTGAGTATATATGTTGATATTTGAAAAGTTTTCTTAGATCTCTAAGATATTTTTCAACTTATCATACCCTTAATTATACAATTATTTTATTTTGTGCGATTTCTTTTAATAGTCTCTCAAATTGTTTGTAAACATTAGTTAATTTTTTAATATTTTTATTTCTTGTTTTTTTTCATTATGTATAATACTATTTCAATATATTTTATTTAATTATTTTTTATTTTTTAACTCATTATCAATCATACTGTAATTTTTTCACTATAATTATATAAATAACTTTTATTTACTACAATATAAAAATTGAATGTAATTGTCATTAATATTTTTTTATCACCATCCAACATAATTGAAGTTCAAAAGATACAAGATCTATTTTAAAATTTTATTATTATGATTATTATTTGTTCTTTGTATCATTTTGATTAAGTAATGTATTATAACTTTTATTAGTGTATAAAAAAGAGATTCATTAGAATTTAAAATATTGAAGTAAACAAACATTTAAAATATATTTTAATTTGAATATTTGTTTCCTTTTATATTTTTTTTAAAAGTATTTTTAAATTTCATCAACTAGGTTTCATTAATGTTTGCAAATTTAATAAATGTGTTGGTTCTCATGAAATTTTATTTGGTATTATAATCTAAAATGTAAATAATTATAATTTATTTTAAACTTTTATTATGATTATTATTTGTTCTTTGTATCATTTTGATCAAATGATGTATTATAACTTTTATTAGTATATAAAAAAGATATTCATTAGAATTTAAAAGATTGAAGTAAACAAACATTTAAAATATATTTTAATTTGAATATTTGTTTTTCGCTTATACTTTTTAAAAAATATTTTTAAATATTATCAACTAGGTTTCATTAATGTTTGTAAATTTAATAAATGTGTTGGTTCTCATGAAACTTTATTTGGTATTATAATCTAAAATGTAAACAATTATAATTTATTTTAAATTTTTATTATGATTATTATTTGTTCTTTGTATCATTTTAATCAAATGATGTATTATAACTTTTATTAGTGTATAAAAAAGATATTTATTAGAATTTAAAAGATTGAAGTAAACAAACATTTAAAATATCAATTATGTTCTTTGTATCATTTTGATCAAATGATGTATTATAACTTTTATTAGTGTATAAAAAAAATATTTTAAAAGATTGAAGTAAACAAACATTTAAAATATATTTTAATTTGAATATTTATTTTTCTTTTATATTTTTTAAAAAATATTTTTAAATTTTATCAATTATGTTTCATTAATATTTGCAAATTTAATAATTGTTTTAGTTCTCATGAAATTTTATTTGGTATTATTATATAAAATGTAAACAATTATAATTTATTTTAAAGTATTTGATATGGAAGAAACAATCATCATTCTAATATTGAATATTTGATAATATTATGTTTTCTTTATCATAAAAATTTTATTATTTTATAAAAATTAATTAATTAATATTGAAGTAGTAAGAAAATGGGTATGAGTATGGATACGAGATTATATCCGTTACCCGGTGGGGATGGGGATGAGTCAAAAGTTTAATACCCGTTGGGTTTGGGTATGGGGATGAAGATGAATTTTTTTTACAGAAATGAGTATGGGATAGCCGCCCCGCCCCGTTGCCATCCCTGCATATACATATCTTTACACCTCCACACATCAAGATAGAGTAAGTGTTTCATTATATTTAGTAAAAAAAAAATAGTAAATACACATTTTCTTTCTATATTTCTACTTTACCCCCTTAATTCTTTCACTCTTTCCATCATATTGTATAAATCACTTGAACATAATATAATAAAAATATGAATCATTTTAATTATTTTTTATTTATTTATGAACATAATAATAAGGAATAATAATTTAAAATCATAATTCAAGAACTAAGTTAATATTTTTTAAAATAAAATTGCTCATGTTGTTATGCCATTATACTATAAAATGCTTGGTGAATCTATACGTTAATTCTTATTTATATTCAAGCAATAGCGAGACTTAGACAAAAAGTTCAAGGATGCTAAATGATATTTTTTTATATAAATTAGTTTTTAATTAAAAAAATCTTCATTTTTTCTCCTAAAAATAAGCATACACAATAGTATAATAAAGAAAATGACTATCATTCATTATCATATCATACAATAATCATAAAAAACTATCATTAAATGTCAAACATTACTTTTAGTCAAAGTGTTCCTCTAAGTTCTTTCAATTTTCGATAACTTTAAATCTTTAATAATTGAATCAAAACTAAAGTTTGGTACAATATTCCTTTCAATATATATATATATATATATATATATATATATATATATATATATATATTAGTATATAACTTGCTAAAGAATTTTTAACTTCATTATATGTAATTTTATGAACTTTTTTTTTTAAACATTTCTTCAATTTTTTAACTTATGAAATTTTTTAAGTTTAGTTGATGTAGATCCATTTTTTTCATCTTCATTGCAAAAAAAAAAAAACAATTCTTTTACCCTAAACCTTTAACCACATATAAAAGGAAAATAGATTGTTTCATAAAAACAAAGGTAGAAAATTATCTTACTCAAACAAATAAATTGTTTCATTGAAAATGGTCCTTAACTCCTCAATCTCAATGTGGTGGATTTTAAAAATAATCAAAGATTGAGGTTGTTAGAAATGTATAAGCCATGAGAGAAAGAAGAAAGGATGCGTACAAAAAAACGCACAAGAAAAGTTTGGGTAAAAACCAAAAGAGAGTTTGCTTCCAGATTTATTAAAACCTTTTGTTCAATCTATAAAGTACAATGTCCCATCATATTGAAGGTAAAATAAAAAATAAAATAAAATAGAATATTTGATAATAATAAAAGAGAATCAAATATATGATATCTCTATCAATATAAATAAAAGTAGGAAATATATAATATCTTTATCAGAGGTTGAAAATTCAAATAGAGAAAAAATGTCAAAAAGAGATAGAAGTATGAAATAGAGAGAAAAAAAATCAAGAAGGAGGAAATGTTGTTTTCAAATTGAAAAAATATATATATTTTTAAACTAACTTGTATATATAGAGTGGATTTTATTATTATAAGATATAAAGCATAATTTATTGAGCAGAAGTCAATTTTGTGAGTAATATAATGTTTTTTAATACAAATGTTTGTGTAATTGAAAATGGGGAAGTTATTTTCTCTAATAAAAACAATCTAAAAGGAAAAGGTAAAATCATGATAAGAAAGAACAAACTAGGGGACAAAGATTACATCAGATAACAAAAACTGTTCAAAAATTTATGGGTTAATTTCTTTTTTATATTACCAATTTGGATCCATTTAAAAGAAAAAGTAGGGATAAAGTTAAGTCGTCTTTCGTGTGTACAATTTTATTATATTGAAGTCACCGATATTAAATGCAACTTTAGTGTTTTAAAGATGTTTTTAATGGTATTGAAAGTGTATTTCATATACAACTTATTCAAGATGCTTCAAAATGAAGTTGTGTTTCATGCGCACAACTTAATCCTATCTATAATTTTTTTTAAAACAAATCCAGATAGGTAATATAAAAAAATTATTACCCCCTTCATAAATGATCCAAAATTTATGCATTAATCACAATTTTGTACACATCTTACTCTCATTTGTTACTTGTAGTTATGTGTAGGTGCACAAATTGAAGCTAAAAATATATTCTCACACAATTGTTTGATTTGGTATGATAAAAAATAATTACTATAATAATTAGGTACAGGTGATAAAATACGCATAAAAAAATGTTACAATGACATAGATTAATCGTTTTATACACATACAAGTCGCAAATACTTAGATTAATTATTTTATAGATTAGTGTTTATTTTATAATTAATTATTATCTTTTATATCATTATATATAATGGATTCTCCCTTTTGTCTATACATCTTCTCAATCAATCATGCTAGTAACCTTTTTAAACTAAAATAATTATTTTACTAATTTTATTCTTTAAGTATATTTAAAAGTTAACTATTCTTAAATTTGATCATCTTCTACATTTTAACAATTTTTATGGAAGTACAATTCAATTAACATGACAATTAAATATGTTCATGGACAAATCACGCCACATAACCTTCTAATTGCTTCTACATCAAAGAAACACAATTCCCCATAATAATAACTCATTCATATATTTATTTATTTGGACAATAATATTTTAACCTACTCTTTTTGACATGCTTTTAATTCACTACTTCAATCATCATTAGATTATCACATCACATCATTAAAAAGAATCAAAATAAATGATCTAATGATGATTGAAGTAGTAAGTTAAAAATGGGTCAAAAAGGTGAGTTAAAATATCATTATCCTATTTAATTTTTGTCATGGATTCCTTTTGTTGAGTAAATATTTGTTGAATGACTTTATTAGGTTCAAAGTGGATGAAAGTGACAATGTCCATTTGGCATGATAAAGAATTTGATATTCACAATACATATTTTATATTTTATTTTATCTTTGTCTTTAAAAATTAACATTTTAAAGAGATTGAGTTTTACCATATCTTTTTTCTTATTTATTTA
The DNA here is from genome assembly GCF_037176805.1 of Vigna unguiculata. NCBI lineage: Eukaryota > Viridiplantae > Streptophyta > Magnoliopsida > Fabales > Fabaceae > Vigna > Vigna unguiculata. The sequence goes on from NC_140800.1 coordinate 6,988,753, forward strand.
TAAGATAAATAAGAATCTAACTTGAATGACTAAACAAACTTGGGATGAATCGTAAGAATATATCTACCGTAATCCTAAAATAAGATAGCAAATTCAGAATTTGTTACTTTTAATGTTGTGCAGGAATATGGACAAATTTAAAAGTGCATGATCAAATACTTACCAAATTTTGATCAAGAATCATTTTCAAATTAAAGTTAAATTTGAAGAATTAAAAACATATTTACCCTTAAGAATATTCAATATAATTTTATGTTTAAATATGGATGGACAAAAGTACTTTTTTTAACATTCATAATGATTAGAAAAAGATTATTAACTACACTTTTTTCATATCTTTTATATGTAAAAGATATAGTTGAAAAAGGAAAGTTTATGAAATTAATGATTTTCGTGTTATTGAAATGATCTCATGAGAAATTCATGTAGCCATAGTTTTGATAGAAAATACACTCTCATATTCATAAGTTATATATAAGAGTGAATTTTATATATATTTGCTGTAGGACATTATTTTCTCTCTTGTGAGTAAGCTTATGACCTTTCGTATCACAACTCTTTGTTTAATCATGAGTAACTACATTTCAAAGAACAAGAAGTGTTTTATCTTTAAGTGATTGATGACTAAATAATACTTTGTTTATAAATAAAGAGTGAATCAAATCCAAAATAATATTTGGTTGTATTTTTTGCGGTGGTAGTTTGCATGCGAAATTTGATCAATAATTGGACGCAGTCCTTGTTAACAAATGAAATAATATAAAAATATCAAGAGTAAATATTTTTCTTGACTTTATCTCTTTGTAATTGCATTTTATAAAATGACATCTAATCAAAGAAGGAGAGTTTTTTGAAACAAGATTCATGAACAACTTTTGATAGTGCATTTATCAAGTTCAAATTGTGTTTGATCATAGATGTTAATATTTTGAAAATCTTTAAATAATTTCAATACACAATTCAACCCTCATTCTTTATATATTCTACTTGTTTTCACAACTAGTATCAAAGCTTAGTTTCTAAAGAATTAAATATCTAGCAACTACTAGAGGTAAGAGATCCAACATAGAATGACATTTTAATGTCAAGGCAGCATCCCTTACAAGGTCAATATTATTCTTAAGGGAAGAATTTTCCTAGTGAAAAGACATGATATAAATGTTTATCAAGTTTAGTCATGGAAAATCATAATTAGAGGAGATATTAAGATTAATGCTCCAAACAAGATTGGATGCAAGAGAATATTGACTTTATGTAGAGCCTAGTACACATTTATTTATGTTTTATCAAAAGGTTGAATATAAAAAGGTTTGCAAGTTGAAACCACCAAGGAGATTCAAGACTTCCTTAAGATCAAGCATGAAGGAAACAAGGATGTTCAGTTGAAGAAAGTTGTCACCATGTTCCACTGAGTCATTTACCATGAAGATGGAAAAAAGATGGTGACTAGTTTGAAAGTATGCTAGTTCTTTTGAAGAGGATAGAAGCTTTAAGATAAAGCTTCTCTAAAGCTTAGATTAACTTGAACTTGTTGGATAACATGCTGAAGGTTTGGGAACATAAAACCACAACCATTCATGAGCCATGTGATTTGAAAAGGCTCACATGGGATGAATTTATATAAACCTTAAAAGTGCATGAGGTGTGTTGGGTTTTTTGAGAGAGGATCACCAGAGAGATACAACACCAATGAGACATGAACTCAACTCACACAGAAGGGATTAACACTACCTCTAACCCAAAACCTTAAGACAATGAATTTATGGGTCTTCATCCTTATATGATATGTAATTTTCTATTTTTACTCAATGTGAGACTTACACTCACACTTTGATTCCCAACAATCTCCCCTTCAAGTGTGAGTCCCTTCATATTGGTACTTCCCCCTTGAGCAAAAGCATTTCAAGCCAAGTACTCATTACTTGTACTATCATTCACATAACGGGACACACTTGCTTGACCCTTTGTCAAAAAGACTTTTGATACTGGGACTCGTATAAGTCGATCACCACACGAACCTTCGACTCTAATACCACTGTTGAGTTTTTTGAGAGAGGATCATCAGGAAAATACAACGCTGATGAGAAATGAGTCCAACCCACACATAAGGGATTAACACCACCTTTAACCCAAAACCTCAAGGCAAAATAGTTTATGGGTCTTCATCCTTATATGGTGGTCAATTTTCTCATTTTTACTCAATGTGAGACTCAAATTCAGACTTGGATTCCCAACAACATGCATCTCTAAGATCGTGAACAAAGGTCTTCAACAAAGGTTTGCATAAACACGGTACATACATAAGGAAACTAGAGTTCTGAAGGCTTTAGAGAGAAATAATGATTCTTTTGATGAGTTGTAAAACTCAATTGATGAGGAAATATTGTTGATGTTCAAAAAGCTTAAGTAGATGATTAAATTAAGGGTAAGGAAAGAGATAATTTGGCAATAAAAGAAAGGAAAGTCACATCTAGGAAAAAGAAGGACGAAGATAACCAAAAGACCATTTGGTACAAGTACATAAGATTAGGGTATATAAGGGCAAAATACCCCAAGCTGAAGAAGAAACCAATATTCAAAAAGAAGAGTCTAATGACTATGTGAGATGTTAATTCATCATAGGTAGGTAGTTTTATTCATGAGGTTTTAACTATGTAGAGGCATATGCTCGTGCCTCTTATCTTACACTTAGATGCATCATACTCTCTTCTTGAAGTATTACAAAAAACTTCAAATTTCCTTTGTTGACGAGAAATGATTAGCATTGGCGAAATGGTGAATCTTTCCTTCAACTTGGAGAAACTTCATTCACATCTCTCATCCTATGTGAAAGATTGTCCTTGCTTAGTGAGTGTGGTTAAAGATAAAGCTAGTTGGGAAAAATCCTTAATAAATTTCATTTAATACCTTCCCAAACTTATAAAAGCTCTTAGTGTGGGAAATGGTTTTAGGTCTCTTTCATTCCAATACAACACTCACCTTATCTGGTTCTAAAAACACTCACCTAATTCTTGAGTATAAATTCATCTTGTGATTGAGTATTTTTTGGATCGCAATCACTTCTAACAAAAATTGAGTATTATTTGAAATTCAAACACTCTTGACTAAGAACACAAATTTTATAAGGGTTAAATATGTTTTTGGTCCCTTAACTTTTAGTCAATTTTGGAATTAGTCCATTTCAAAATTTTAGACCAATTTAGTCTTTCATTTTTTGAAATACGTGAATTTAGTCATTTTAATCATATTTTGTTAGGTTTATTTGATGTTTCATACATTTCATGATTGTATTTGAGTTGTTTATAATGCTTGACACATTTTTGCTTAAATGTTAAGTCAAATATTATTATAAAACACCTTTAAAACGTCAAATAAACTTAACAAAATTTGATTAAAATGACTAAATCCACGTATTTCGAAATATGAAGAACTAAATTGGTCCAATGTTTCGAAATTGACTAATTTCAAAGTTGAATAAAAATTAAGAGACCAAAAACCTATTTAACCTATTTTATAAAATATTTGATATAAAGGTCCACGATTTTTGTTCACTAGAAAGAAAAGTAACGTCTTATGATTAATACAAAGATTATCACTTTTCTATATCGCTAAATGATGATAAACAAAAGTTTTTATAGAGCTTGGAGCACAAAAATTTAGCAACGTTTCAATACTTTGAATATGACTTTTTCTCCTGTTTTTCTTCTAGAAAGAAAAATTTATATATGGTGAAAAATAAAGAGTAATATTGCCAATATTTTTTGACCATCGATTAACTTCAGCTTAAAAAAAAAATCTTTTTCCGTCTGGTAATGCGTGAACATATAGTTGTATTGACTGTGCACTAGGCATGCGGTAAATGCTTATATTTTATTTAAGTAATATATCGATAGTTGACGTAATAATTATTTAAATTAAATGATAATAATAATAGTTAATTAAAAATATTTAACATTTTATGTTAACCTAATTTCAAAATAGTAATTACTTATTATTGTTACTCATAATTATATTTCACAACATAATACTCATAAATTTAAATTAAATATTATTAATCATTCATCATGACCGCTTCAGTCCTATTAAAATCTATTTATAAAATTTCAGAACTTTATTTATAATTTTTTAAAATATGAAAAATATATTAAATATTATGGTTGATAATATGAAATAATATTATTTAAAACTATCAAATTTAGATAGGGCATTTTGTTGTATTAACTTGGTACTCACCAAAAATAATTTCTCCTTCTCTACTCTCCTAATATCATTTACCCTTTTGAAAGCTAAACCAAGCTCTCCTCTGTGCTTGATCGTGACGGCCGGAACCCGCTCGCCTCCGCTCTGCTCCGCCAGTACACCCGTGAGAACCTCCGCTCCACCGTCACCCGTGCCGTGAGAAACTCACCTCACATTCGCGTGCTCTCTGTGAGTGATTGTGCCTCTTCTAGGGTTTTTCAAGGGCATTTTTTTTTTCTTTTGCGAATTTAAGAAACCAGATATTCTTTTTCTCTTTCATGGAATCAATCAAATTAATATTATTCTTCTGTAATTTTTTTTTATATATTTATCTGGGTGATGTATGCTTAATGTTAGTGAGTGGCATATTGCATCAGCATATAGTCGTCTAAATCAAATGTTTGCACTTTGATCATAATTGAGCACACCCTAACACGTTTTGCTTGCCGAATTAACTGTTCCTTCCCTCACCAGAAAAGAATTACGGTTTTCAGTACATAATTGTAAGAATTTGTTAAACTGCAGTGTAATACTCAAGCTTGTGTGCCCATCGATGACACTTTCACTTTCAGTCCAAGCGTCCATGTCATGATTCTTGATAATTTGAAAGAGAAAAATATAACTTATGGTAGCATAACAGCCACCATAATTCTTTCTTGACAGCATTTGCCTTAAAAGGATGTGTCTGGTGTAAAATTTATGGTAACATAACAAGGCCCTGTCTGGTATTCTAATGACAGGGTATGATCATGTACTCAAATTTCTTTGCACAAATCACACTCATACGTTTAATTTAATTTTCACCACTATGATCAATTTCGTATCACAAATCACACTGTTGATTACAATCCATTATCAATAAGTTAAATGATACACTATCTGACTACCCTTAAGTGGAGATCTTGGCAATGAAAATGCTCAAGTTTATTCATTTGCGAGACTCTGAATCTTTATAATCTTAGATTTTGAATTCTCAAACTTGCAGAGTTTTAACTTGATTTAGTTTTCCATTGTTCTTACCAAATAATATTAATTTGATTGATTCAACCTCACAGGGGAGAGAAGCAGTGAATGTGTGGTTACATTATTTGGTGATTTCTGCTCTTGATTCTGATTCTTGGATTTGTTCTGCACTCTTCGCTGTTCTCACAATCTTATATTCCGGATTAGATTTCTCAATCTTTATCCCTTTATTTTTATTCAGTTCAATCTCAAAATATGCCTCCTTTTACTGTTATTGTCTGCTTTGCTTAATGGGATATTAATTATGCAACATAATCAGGATAAACTTTTACCTACCAAGCTCCTAAAAACACAAAGTAATCTTTTTAAAAATATCCACTGCTGTGATACCTGCAGGTATAAAATTATTTGAATAATTTTCAAACTGAAATGTAGCATGTAACAGGGTATTTTTTACGGGTGTCTGTCTATTGACTATCCGTCTCTACCTGTTGTCATCCACAACTGCTGGGAGGGCATGGTTTGAGCAATGTCTGATAAATTATAATAGGGAGTGTTCTTACTTCACCCTTAGTTTGAGATTTGATGAATATGTGTTTTGCATTGTAGAAAGAACAAAGAGGAGAAAATGAACAAGGATAAGATCTTCAAGTTAGCAAAAGGGTTCAGGGGTAGAGCCAAGAATTGCATAAGGATTGCAAGGGAGAGAGTGGAGAAGGCCTTGCAATATTCTTATAGAGATCGTCGTAACAAAAAGAGGGACATGCGTTCTCTTTGGATCCAAAGGATCAATGCTGGTACCCGTGTACATGGGGTATGTCTTCTCGCTTCTTTTCTTCTCTTACAAATCCATAATCTTTCTCAATTTTATAGTTGACCAAGAAATTCAGTGTTAAGTTTTCAAACTTTCATTGCTAAGTGTGTGTTTGATTTTGGTTGAGAAAGAGCCTAAAATATGCTGATTATAGAGAAATAGTTATTACTGTTGCGCTTGCATGTTTGGGGATTGTGTTATCAGAAAACTAAACATTGTCAGCCGTTTTGCTAATTCTTATACATAACACATGTGTACGCATATAACTCTAACACCTTCTCCAGTTGAATCTTCTGCCAGAGCTTGTAATATCAGGATGTTTTCACACATAGACGTCTAACTTTTGCAACAGTTCCACTTGAAAGCTCTGGAAGCAAAACCTTTGTTTTATATAGTTAAACTGTTGCTTCCTTAAATAGGCTGCATGAAAAATATAATGATTGCCGTATTAATTTTGCTTTGTTGTGATGTTACCTATTAGAATAATTCTTTGCTATAGCATTGTCTGCAAACATAGGACTGGCTTCTCTGCTCTCGAGTTTTGTGTTTGCTTTTCTCTTGTTGGTCGTATTTTATATATGAAGTAACTTTCTATGAGTCTTCTCTTTCCCCAATCATGTCATATATATCCAGCATCTCTAGACCGAGCAACTGCTACTGCTCTCTTGTCAATTGGTTTTAGTTAAAAGCTCAGGATGATGTGAGCTTTGTCTGATGATTAATGGGATCAATGAATTTATGTTCCGCTAATACTTTATTTATTAAGGAAGCATAGGAGGATGCACGGGATGAACAAATCATTCAGAGATGGATTTTGTCTCTTTTGTATGATAGGAGTATGCCATGGAAATGAAAGTGTTCTTTGGTGTAAAATAGCTCGCTTGTTAGACAGATTGGATTATTTGGTGAACTTGCATCTGAACCTTATTCGCTGTAGTAAATGGCAACCTTTATTGTGCATTAATACCTTTATTTAGAGTTTATATTTGCATGTCATGATGAGGTATTTAATCTTCTGCCAATTTCTTTGCTGAACATTTTTTCCTTTATTTGCCAGGTCAATTATGGGAACTTTATGCATGGGCTGATGAAGGAGAATATCCAACTTAACAGAAAAGTTCTGTCAGAGTTATCTATGCATGAACCCTATAGCTTCAAGTCTTTGGTTGATATATCGCGAAATGCATTTCCAGGAAACAAGAATGTTGTGATTCCTCCTAGAAAGGTCGCCTTTTAGGGGTCATGACATGACACTTTAGCAAACATTTAGTGGTCGTTTATGTTAGATTCCTTAACAAATTTTGAGGAGTTCGGGTTTCGTACGCTATCTTTTCAATTTTATATGTCTGTAATTCACGAAGACATTATTATTGAATACTCTTTATCTGTATGATCTTCCTCCTTCGCTACCCCTTTTCAATGTCAGAAATGTTGGGACAATAATAAGCCTTAATCCCAAGTACGGTGCATTTTGCTTCCATTGGCCTCTACCAAAAATTAAGATTTTTTAGTACATGTGTCTCCAAGGTTTTTGTTTCCTCTTAGAACTGTTCCTTGAATCTGTAAGTTGAAAAACCACAGCTATTTTTTGTTTCATCTCGATCCTTAGCAATGTCACTATAATTTGATTATCTGAACACATTAGAATGTTAAATTCATAAGACAAGATCATCAAGATATCACAGTAAATTTTATTTTAAATTTCTGTGCTAAGCGGAGTTTGTCTAATGTTTTCATTACACATACAGTACAGATTTGATGATTCACTCTTCGAAAACTATTACGAAAATATTACTTTCTTTTCTCATTTTATTTTACGATTATAAAAATTTACATTCTTTTAATAATTATAGTCTCCTTAAAAATAGGTTGTGAGGTTATAAAAACATTATTTTAAAGGAGAAATTGAACAGTTACACATGCAGGCCTTATCAAATGAATATAAACAGTTACACTTGTCCAATGCTGCCCATTAACAAGTATACAAATTGTGTAAAGATAAGAAGGTCATAGAAATAGATAAAATAGAATGTGAAGAAGTGAAAATTGAGAATGAATGGTGCATTCAAACACCAAAGAATAGATCTGCAAATTTTGTTTAGACACTATTATATAAAGAATAAGCAAACCCTTATAGCAAGGAACAATCTCAAGTTCTCGTCTTAATTTACACATTAGATGTGTGTTTTGGAGAAGGCACATAGCTCACATCACCGAGCATACAAGCAAAGTATTCTTTGGAGAAACAATGTGTTATTTTCTCCTTCTCTTGCATAGGACAACTAAGAAAAGTCCTCAACATAGTTAAATCAATCTTTGCACGAAAAGGAAGAACTAGGTTCCAAGAAAACATATATAGCTAGCTGCTCTCAATGTGTATATAATCAACATAACTTCACATTTCTTTCACCAAGGGAAGAAACAAAGATACGTACACTGCAAAATAAGAGAAAAAGAAGAAACAAAGGTGAGAATGTCGTTAGATGAAAGGACAAATGCACAAGCAGCTGCTGAACCTGTTCATGAAGATTTTATACCACCCTCCGATTGGGATCGCCAGCAAAATAGTGACACGCTGATTCTTATGCTTCCAGGTTCAGTTCCCTTAGTTTATGCCTTATATATTTACTTAAAAATGTTACTCAAATTAATTCCATCGATTAAACTCATTTTCTGATAATACTAACGAAGTTATCATATTAGAATCATCACGATTTTATTTTTAAAAGACACTTCAGAATATGAAAAGAAAAAGTTGTAATTAAATTATGATTGGTCTTCACTCTTAAACGATATAAAAGTATTGGATGTTCTGAATCAAGTTCCAATCGAGAATATCTCAAATACGATGATCGATCTTAACGATATTATTTTAATGGACTTGAGGTTGACGTCATAATATTGACTGTGTTTGTAAAGGCAAAATTTCTCTTAATCCTCAATTGTGTTGTTCTAATCATTCAATATTCTTATATGGCATATGCATAGAGAGGACAATTTAAATACAACTTTATCTTTCCATGTTTAATATATTCTGCAATGACAAAATTATAATGAAAATTTCATCCTTCAACGCGAAAAATAATTTGAATGTAATATTAATCCTAACAAATTTATCTCGATACACACGAGAACTTCGACAAAAAAAAGAAACATAATATAAAAACGAAAAGGAAAAGTAAATTTTCTTTGTAGGTGTACAGAAAAAATTCTATGAAATTAAATAATTAATGTGTATGTATGTATGTTTGATATAACAGGGTTTAGAAAAGAGCAATTGCGGGTTCAAGTGTCCTCTAACCGTGTCCTAAGGGTGAGTGGTGAAAGAAAGATCAGTGAGAACAAGTGGCGTAGATTTCGCAAGGAAGAACCCCTTTCTGATTCTCATGACACCAGTGGAATCAGTGCCAAGTTTGAAGCTGGAATGCTATACGTAAAGCTTCCCAAAGTCATGAAACCACCGTCGTCATCACCACCACCATCATCACCACCACCACCCCCACCACCGTCACCAACACAACAAAAACCTTCAAAGCCCCACCAACCAACAAGTACAATAACCGATGATAATCACAAACCAGATGCTACTCAACAACAACATCATGATGAAAAAGACTCAAAAGAAGACACAACTGAAGAATCCAAGATTGAGGAACAACAACCACTACCACCACCACGACCACCTCAAGAACATGAAGACTCTCAAGTGATGCTGCAAAGGGAGATGAGCAAAGCAGAAACCGGAGACAAAAGCAGAAGTTATGAAGAAATGCATGAAACGACACAAACGACAGTGAAGGAGCAAAAGGAAGGTGATGAAGATTCTGAAAAGAAGGTGGCACAATCACAAATAAAAACAGATGATGATGAGAAAGATATGAGGGAAGTTATAGGTTCTAATAAGGCTGAAGGAACTGGTCTTGAAGGGTTAAGTAGGATTGGTGTAGCGAAGATGAACATAAGGCTAGAGAAGATTTCTGACATGGTTTTGGAGGTTAAAAAGCAGAATAAAGTAGCCAACTTAGTTGTTCTTGTCTTTCTTGTGTTGCTTATTGGACTCTACGTAAAGAGTGTGGTCAAGTCATCTTTTGCAGGACCCAGAAACCAAGAACTTTAATCAATTGCTTCATTTTGTGGGGTTTCTGTGTCAACATGCATGAAGGCCATGAGATTATAATTAATTGATTGTGATCTTAAGTTCTTATAAATAGATTGTGATCTTAAGTTCTTATAATTACTTTTTGTATATTTCTTCCTTTTATCATGTTCCTTATTATCCAATGTTGAATCTTATAAGAAAAAAAAAATCCAATGTTGAATTTTGAACTTGCACAGTCGGAAGAATTCTAGGCTAATGTCACAGTCAGCCGACTAACCCGATGAGTTTGGATATAAAGTTTGAAGCTTTAAATAAATGATTTCACTGTTTTTTTTCAAACATAATAATATTTTTATTTTGATCTAACTTTTTTTATTGACTTTTAATCTACTATTCTAATTATTTTTAAATTATCACATCACTAAAAAAAACTAAAATAAATAACTAAAAGGTACTAAAGGATGATTGAAGTGATAGGTTAAAAATGGATTAAAAAAATAAATCAAAATATCATTTTTTTTAATATGTGTAAGCAACCTAAATCATGATTAGACAACAAATAAAAAAAAGATAAATAAATATAGAGTTGGAGTTATCTTAAGATAAATAAATATAGAGTTGGAGTTATCTCGTAGCTCCATGCACCTCAATTGTTGAAGCTTGAACGGTCTACACTTCCATGGCTTCAATGCTCCACACGTCCTTGCTCAAAGTTTAGAAAGAAAGTGGTTCGTCCTTGTTGCATAGTGTGTCTCGGAGAATGAGGTAAATGGGTATGAGTTTTGTTGTTTTTGACATTGTTGTTGTTGAGATTTAAGTTAATGTGTATGTGCCTATGCATGGGGGGTTACGTGCATGGGATTAATTTTTCGCGTTTTCTGTCTAGTCTGTTACTTCTATTCTCGGTGTATATAAACATCACAATTTTCATACTTCAGTAATATGAGAAAGTCTTCATTCTCTATCGGTAGCTCTCCCATTTACATGGTATCAAGAGCTCTTTACGGTCCAAGGACGTGAGTTGTGTGTGCCTGCGACCAAATCAGACGTGTGTAGTGCAATGTAGTGATAGTGCATTCTTCCAGCAAAGTGGAAGGAGTGGTGTCTTGGTTTGTAATCAAGAAAGGTTCATGTGCATTCTTGATCCGGTTCGTGGTGTAGCATGGCCGATATGGGTGGGATGATACAAGGGGGTCTACCTATCTTTGATGGTAGCATGTTCAAAGACTGGAAGATTAAGATGAATGCGATCTTCATCTTTCAAGATGTGGCTCAAGTTGTTGAGCATGGTGTTTCACCACCGGGTGCGAAGGCTACTGATGATGATAAGAAGGCTTACAAGATTCAACACAAGTTAGATGGCAAGGCAAGGTACTTGATCTATCAATATGTTAGCTCACCGATCTTTAATAGGATTTCCATGGCGGGCACAACCAAAGAAGCGTGGGATATCTTGGTGGCTACGTATGGTGCGGGGGATAAACATAAGAAAGTAAAGCTGCTGGCTCTACGAAGACAATTTGAGTTCCTCATCATGGAAGAAAGTGACTCGGTGGTTGGGTTCCTCAACAAGATTCAAGAACTTGTTAACGACATGCATTCTTGCGGTGACAAAGTGTCTGAACAACATATCGTGAACAAGGTTTTGCGGTCACTTCCTCCAAGATTCGATCATCTTGTAATTACCATTGAAGAGACGAAAAATTTGGATGCACTAACCTTCTAGGAGCTGCAACATTCGCTCGAAGCCTACGAGTTGTGCATGTCTGAGCGGAGATCCTATCAAGAGCATGTTCTTCATGCAAGAACAAATGGAAAGCAGAAAAGAGATTCCAAGAAAGGAACTAAGATAAAGAAGAAGGGAGAGTCAGATGAGTATAAGAACAAAGACCAGAAACAAAATTCTAGAGAAGATAAGGAGAAGAAGTATGACAAGAAAAAAGTCAAGTGTTATAACTGCCAAAAGTTCGGGCATTATGCATGAGACTGCTGGGATGGTGACGAAGCCAAGAACAGACCAAAGAAGAATGTGCGAGTTCATCTTGCAGAGGAAGAAAATTTTGATGAAAAGACTGTCATGTTGATGGTTGAGACAGATGCGAAGCTCAACGGTGAAAATTTGTGGTACTTGGACTCTGGGTGCTCCACGCACATGATCGGGAAGAAAGATTGGTTCGTGCAAATAAGTGATGTAAGTCAAGAAAATATACATTTCGCAGATAATAGTTCCTTCACAGCAAAAGGAACTGGTAGAGTTGTGTTGCGAAGTGATGGCAAGGACGTGATAATTGAAAATGTTCTATATGTGCCCGGGTTGAAATCAAACCTTCTGAGCTTGGGCCAGTTGATGCAAAGAGGTTTCAAGATGACGCTTGAAGATAAATCCTTATGTGTCTTTGATCAAACCCAGAAGCTGGTTATATATGCTGGTCTTTCCTCCAATCGGACCTTTCAGGTTAAGATGGATGCATTGAAGCACCAATGTTTTGCTGTTGTCAGTGACAAGTGCGAATGGTTGTGGCATCTCAAGTTTGGACATCTTAACTTTCAGGACTTGAGAGAACTTGGACAAAAGAAAATGGTAGTTGGTATTCCTCATATGTGTGTTCTAGACGAAGTATGTAGAGAGTGTATGGAGTGCAAGCAAACGCGAAAAAAATTCAATAAAGAGGTATCTTCGAAAACTTCGGAGAAACTTGAGCTAATACATTCAGATATTTGCGGTCCATTGCCGGTTGAAACACATGGGGGCAACAAGTACTTTATTACTTTTACAGATGATTATACGAGAACGTTATGGGTGTATTGCTTGCGAAAGAAGAGTGAAGCGTTTGAAATGTTTGTGCGGTTCAAGTCACTAGTTGAAAATCAATGTGGCAAGCAGTTGAAGAGGTTTCGTGTTGATAATAGGGGAGAATTCAACTCTCTTGAATTCAAGAATTTTTGTGCTGAAAATGGAATAGCTCATGAGGCAACACCACCATACACGTCGCATCATAATGGTACTGCAGAAAGGAGGAATCAGACGCTACTTAACATGGTAAGGTGCATGCTTAAAAGCAAGGGTGTTCCAAAATATCTTTGGGGAGAAGCGGTTTCAACTGTTGCCTATGTTTTGAATCGCTCACCAACAAAGAAGCTTGATGGTATAACACCAGAGGAAGCCTGGTCTGGTTAGAAACCAGATGTAACTCATATGAGAGTTTTTGGCTCTCTTTGTTATCACTGCATTCTAGATTAAACACGTAACAAACTTGATGACAAAGGTGAGATGGCAGTCTTGATTGGCTATCACGTAACAGGCGGCTATAAATTGTTTGATCCAAACTCTCGAAAGGTAATCATATGCAGAGATGTGGTGGTTGACGAAGGCTCGTGTTGGAACTGGCAGGAAACGAGACAATAAACTCAATCAGGTACAACACCAACAATTTCACTAACTGATGATGTTGTAGGTGATGTCACAATGCAGCAGGAGCCTCATGAAAAAACTAGAAGATCACAGCGAGTTACTCAGCCACCTACACGCTTCAAAGATTATGAAGTTTTCAATGATCTAGCGGTAACAGAGAATGGAAATTTTGTGCATTTCGCCCTGATAGTTGAGGAAGATTAGATAGAATTCTATGATGCTATTTGAGACACTCATTGGGTGCGAGCCATGGAGGAAGAGATTGAAGCCATAGAGAAAAACAAGACGTGGACACTGGTTGAACCACCACCAGACAGAAGACCAATCTCTTTGATATGGGTCTATAAAATAAAAGCAAATCCTAAGGGTGAAATTGTGAGGTACAAGGCGAGATTGGTCGCCAAAGGATTCCTCTAGAAAACAGGAGTAGACTATGGAGAAATCTATGTTCATGTGGCTCGACTGGAGACTGTTAGAATCATTGTAGCAATGACAACGTGGAAGGGTTGGTCCTTGCACCAACTAGACATGAAATCTACCTTCTTGAATGGCTATTTGGAGGAGGAAATATATGTAACACAACCATTGGGTTTCATAGTCAAAGGAGAAGAGCACAAGGTATACATGCTTAATAAGGCACTCTACGGGCTTAAACAATCTCCTAGAGCTTGTAACCATCAGATCAATTAGTTCTTGGAGAAGATTGGTTTTGTGAGATATGTTTCCGAACAAGGGGTGTACACCAAGTGCTGGAAAGACTAAGACAAAGAAGAGAAAATAATAGTATGTCTTTATGTGGATGATATGTTGTTGACTGGGAGCAAGCCAGAAGCAATTGCAGAGTTTAAGTCTTAAATGCATAGTGAATTTGAGATGAGTGATTTGAGAAGACTCAACTACTTCCTAAGCATTGAGTTTCAGTTCACAAAAGCTGGAACTATTATGCATCAGATGAAGTACTCACGTGATCTTCTCAGCAGGTTCGGGATGAAGGATTGCAATGTTGCAGTAACTCCAACGGAAATGGGTCTGAGATTATAAATGGGCACTGAGGAGGAAGATGTTGATCACACAAATTTTCAAAGAATCATTGGGAGTCTGAGATACTTGTGTAACACCATACTCGATTTGAGCTATGGTGTTGGCATTGTTAGCAGACATATGCAAAGCCTGAAAGTTAGCCATATGAATGCTGTGAAACGTATCTTACACTATTTGCGTGGAATGTGTAATCTTGGTATAATGTTTCCATACAAGAAGCCATTGGATGAGATGAAGTTTGTGGGATTTGCAGATGCAAATTGGTGTGGTGACAGGGAAGACAGAAAAAGCACTGCAGGTCACAAATTTTACTGTGGCGAAGGACCAGTGTCCTGGAATTCAGTCAAGGAACTCGTGGTGGCTCTCTCCTCTTGTGAAGCAGAGTATATAGCTGCTGCACATGTTGCGTGTCAAGCAGCATGGCTTAGGATGCTATTGAAGGAGATGAATGCAGAATTTGTCCAACCACCAACACTATTTGTTGATAATAAGTCTGCAATAGACTTAGCTAAACACCCATCAGCTCATGGAAAAAGCAAACATATAGAGATGATGTTTCATTTTTTGAGAGAGCAGGTTAATGACAAGAAGCTTGAAGTAGAGCACTGCAGCACAAAAGATTTGAGTGTAGATATCTTTACAAAGCCTTTGAGGCTGCTAGATTTTGTAAACTCAGAGAGTCTTTGGGAATTGTTCGGTTTTAACTTATGGAGGCATGTTGAGATTTAAGTCAATGTGTATGGGCCTATGCATGGGGCATGGTTACGTGCATGGGATTAATTTTTCGCATTTTCTGTTTAGTCTGTTACTTTTATTCTCAGTGTATATAAATATCACAGTTTTCATACTTTAATAATATGAGAAAGTCTTCATTCTCTATTAGTAGCTCTCCCATTTACAGTTGCTAACTGAAGTGTATTCATGGAAAGGGATTTCTCTTATAAGATTTTTTTTTCCAGATTATGAATACATATCAAATGTTGAATGAGATTTTGAATCTGAAAACATACAATCAGGTATGCTTCTGGATCTGACTTTAGTCCAACATATTGAATAATTCAAAATACATTACAAATGGGGACGTCCTACACCACATGCATACAATTGTTGGGAGGAGTGTCTTGACCAAGAGAGGTGCTTGGAGCTGCTTTTGTTTGGGGAAGATCCTCGACAAGACCAAATCTATAAGTGAGTCAGTTCGACTGATACGGGTTCACTCACCATGAGTTAGGTTAAAAATGAGTGAGTTCAGCTCGACTCTTTTTCTGGTAAGCCGAAAATTTACAACTCAACTCAGCCTATTACGGGTTAGTGGGTTAAGTAGGTTGACTCATTAACCCATATCAAAGATATCAATAAATGTAGAAAAAAAACTATGAAATCAGGATTTCTTTTTTTGATTCAAAGATAAAAAATACGTTTTTTAAAAAATAAGTTGATTCTGAGTTAAGTGAGCCCAAACCGTTTTCACTCATGACTGAAAAAATATTCAATTTCTCAATTCGGTCCAACTTAAATTCGTGACGAGACTGGTTGACTCACGAATTTGGTCCGTTTTGACATGTCTACTTATGAGGTGAAAACAAGGCCTTTAGAAACTTAGTCTACGGTGATTGTGAGTCTTTTAGAACATGAAAATTTTTTAATGGAGAGAAAGAGCAATGAAATTAGGGAGTTTAAAGGTTACAATAGTAAAAAAAAAAACAAGGTGATTTTTTTGGGAAATGCCAAAACAAAAAACAGGATGAATCCATCTTTAAAGTCTTCTCACCATTGATGGAAGAGATCGAGGTGCAAAGGAACACATTGAGAAGAAGCAAAAGGTAAACTAATTTTAAGTTTTTTGTTTTATTAAATTTTCCATTAAGGGTAATGAGGTAATGTCAATAAAACTATAGGGGTGTAAGAAGAAATCATGGAGGTGTAGGGGAATGAATATAAAAACATATTGGGCCTACTAGACCATAAAAAGAAATATGTGTAAAAAGAAAAAAAAAGGATGGTATATATGTAAAAATGAGTTGGGCTTTTAACAACATAAAAATAAGGTGTAAAAACCAAAGCAAATGTGGTGTAAAATGATAAAGTTCCCACAAATCATAATGAACTGATTCAAACAAACTACTTGCAATATGCTCACTTGATAAAAAATTCTTTTTTGTTTAGTACAAGGACAAACATCACATTCTATTATTATTACTTTTACTAAAGTGACTCACATGGGGATGAAATTTAACATCTTGTATGACGAGTGACCCAAATGTCTATATGATTGATCAATTGACAAATCTTTGTTAAATATTAATGCATGTACCTTTCGAATGCTTTGAACAAAAAAAGTCCATTCATTTGTTCACCTGTTTCAATCAATGTCGTTGTCTTTGGATCCTACATTACACACAATGTATGATTGAATTGAACAATACAATTGGAGACATCAATTAATTGTGATATAGAGATTAATTTGCAAGTTAATCAAGGCATAAAAAGGACATTATCAAAGTGCAAAGCACTGTCTAAAATCACGCTGTCCTCCTTCGTATATGTGACAATTTACCCCATTCGACAATCCTACCTGATTGTGTTGTAATCATTTTCAACAATAAATTTCTTGATGATGTGAGACTTCTTATTATGAAGATAGTCCTTGATTTTGGAAACACTCAAATATAAGAAGTTGTTGTCGTTGCTCAGTGATGTCAAATATTCATGTTGGCTCAATTGGATTTGAAAGAGCATGAATCTAACCATCGTCATTATTTCTACATGATATCTTGCATTTTGAAAAGAAGAATAAAATCCTATAAATTTTCTAGGTTTTTATACCATGATAAGCTTTATATCAAGAAAATTTATTTTTCTTTATTTATCAAATATATATATATATATATATATATATATATATATATATATATATATATATTACAAGATTCTAAATAAGGTAAAATTACATAATTATAATTAAATATGTTAAGAATATATTTCTTATGCAATAATAAAATGAATAATAATAATAATGATAATATAATAAATTGTAAATGTAAGTCTTTTTCTTTTTTTATACTATTTTTTGTATTCCTAAAATGCTTTGTACATAAAACTCTTTGTATATTTTATTATTGTTGTTTAAGTGTTTGAAATCATTATAACGTGACTTTGAAAAAAGTCACTATAAATATTAAAATGACGAGATATTTGTATTATTTTACAAAATATTAAGAAGTAATTTCATGTGATTTAACATCAGGTTAAATAAATTTTGAGCAACTCTAAAATTAATCGATAGTAAATTTTTTCAGTCCTTTTTATTTGAATAATTTAATAATTATATGAAATTAGCCTTATGTAATATTGTTAAAACATTTCAATAAGATGATTATATGTCAATAATATTTACTTAAGGTTGGCAAAATGACTTTCAACCAAATTTATATTTTTATTAACTTTTGATGTAAAAAGCCCTTATTGTTTTTTTTTCTCAAAATATTAGTTTTTAAACTAACACAAATTTGTTTGATGTTTTATTATTTAATACACGTGACATACATAATAACACGTTAAATTTTTTTAAGTTATAGATTTCTCCCACCAAAACATGATAAAAAGAAGAAAAACAAAACATTAACTAATATAATAGATGATTTTCCTCATCAGATTGCACATCTATTTTTCTAGATTCTTCTAGTTTGGAAACCCAAAGGGAAATTCCCATTTCATCACAAAGAAACTAAACATTGCAGTTTCTAAACCCAAAACAGAAGGGTAATATCGTCAACATAGAAATATTTCCCTTAAACCCTAACCCCCAACATTTTGTTTTCTTTGTGTCCAAGCAAATTTTCCCTTCTTCATTTCCTCAGTTTTCAACTCAAAAATCACTTTCTCTCTTCAATCCCAATTCGGATCTCTGCTCAATCCGTTTTCTTCGGCCATGTTCTTCCACAGGGTCTTGTCCCGTTCCTCTGCAACCCTTTGTCGAAGCTTCACCCTCTCTGTTTCACGGAATTCCCAACCTTTCTCCAATCACTTTCATTCTCTCCTTCACCCATCACCCAACAAGGTAACCCTATTCTAAAAACCTGAACAGAATTTTCTTTTTTTGCTAATTTTAGTATTGGGGTTTAAGTAGGGTTTTAGGGTTTATTGAAAACATTACAGTTTTGGCATTTTGTATTCCATGTGTGAGTTGAGTTTATCATCATGATATTTGGCAATGAGTTATTGTGTAGATTTTGTAATTGTTCTATTTTGTTCCTTACAATTATGTGTTCAGGAGATTTTGCTTTGGCTAAGTATTCTCATCATGTGATATTTCTGATGTTTCAGCTTATTCCAGTTCAAGCTACTTTGCGGAATCCACTGAATTCATCCTTGACTTCGAGATTCGGAGTTTCTTCTTCGGCCTCTTCTGAACCTGCCAGCAATGACCCTGTAAAGGCATGTGAGGAAGCAAAGGTGACTGATCAGTCTGAAGAAGCCAAAGCTGCTGATGAAACCAAAGAATCAGGTTTCGTTTCGAAATCTCGGTCTTAAGCTTGATTGGTCGAAATAAATATTTGAAGTTTTGAATGAACTGCGTTTTCTGCTTCAGATGTAGAGAGTGAATGTGATCAATCCAGGGATGATTTAGTAAAGCTTGTTGCTGAGAAGGAACAGCTTTTGAAGTTGAAACACAAGGAGATTGCGGAAATGCAGGACAAAGTTCTGCGAACTTATGCGGAGATGGAGAATGTCATGGGCAGAACAAGGCGTGAAGCAGAAAATTCGAAAAAATTTGCTATACAGGTCTTGACTTTTGACCTTTTTTAAATTCGAAAAAATTTGCTATACAAGTCTTGACCTCTTGGTACTCGCTCTTCAATTTTTTGCTGAGTGGCTTTAGTGTGATGTAGAATTTTGCGAAGAGTCTACTAGATGTTGCTGACAATTTGGGAAGAGCTTCCTCTGTTGTAAAGGAGAGTTTTTCAAAAATTGAATCTCCTAAGGAGTCTTCGGAAGCAGCGCAACTCCTGAAAACACTTCTTGAAGGCGTTGAAATGACTGAGAAACAACTTGCAGAGGTAGGTAGACTGTTATACTCTATGGCTTTGTTGTTTATTTGCAATAGTCCTAGCTAACATAATGTATTTTCTCAGTGTAAAGTTGTTTTACCTCTTGTTGCAGTGTTCCACATTTAGATGGGTTTCTGGGTACATAAGGTTCATTGGGTTGGGTCTGTTTGAAAAGGGTTTTGGAAAGTTGATATACCAGGAATAGGAAGTGGACTTTGGCTTAAGTTGGTGACTGTCAAGCTGTCAGGGTGTTATCTTCACTTTCTAGGATTGATATTGGTTTTAGAGAATCTTAAAGGAAAAATTAACTCTGGTACTTTGGTTTTGGTGGGTTGAATCGTCCATATAGTCTGCAAGGGAAGTAGCCTGGCTCTAGAGAAAATCGAAGAAGACAATAGAAGAGATTAGAAGAAAACTAGGGAATCAAACCTAGGGTCTGATTGTGCAAGCACCTTCTAGAAGATACAAATTTGCTGTGAATTTTAATAACTAATCATTCTGTTTTTTATAAAGCGTTTTCAATTAGACATCCTTCAAGCATTACGATAAGAATTCTAATCTTATGTCCCTTGTATTTAAGATTTAAGAGAAGCTTGGACACAAATTAAGAACACATTAAAATCCAGTTTAAGCCTGAGTCCAAAAAAGACCAGTACAAGAAAAGTGAATGCATAGTTAGGCTAATACATAAGTAACAGTCATGTAGTGATTGATGGAATATTAAAATCAATCCCTACAATAGGTCCGTGTTTCGATTAGAGTTGTCTAGAGTGGTTCATTTGGGAGCGAAGTTGGAATAGAGTTCATTACAGTGGTTGGTAAGGGAGTGAAGTGAAACTAAGTTAATCGTTTTTATATATTTTGCTTGACTTGATGTGCTCCTAGAAATAGTTCCAGTGTGTAATCTTGTTCATTTTGGTTGACAATCTATTGCTTATAGGTACTGAAAAAACATGGTGTAGAAAAATATGATCCTACAAATGAGCCATTTGATCCACACAGGCACAATGCCATCTTCCAAATCCCTCATGCTACCAAGGCCCCTGGCACTGTTGGAGTTGTTCTAAAGGTATTCTATATACTTGTTTGTTGTAGTACTATGGTTTTTTCCCAGTGTCAACATTTTTTTTTTTTTTCAAAATTGTGTTGTATTTGGAAAACCTTTTCGAACTCGAAAACTATACGAAGCTAGGTTGACGTGTTTCATTATTAATGATTCGCTTTTTGTTTATTGTATTTGCCATACTAATTATTTCCATCAATGTTTATCAAAGGTCTCAAGAGGTTTTGTATTTATGCTTGAGTCCTTGATAGAAAGGGTGTGTTGGAGATATCACTTTGACTGGAGATATCACTTTTACTTATAAGATTGTACGATTACCTATATTACCAAAGTTTAAGTCTATAGTGTTACTTGCTATTCAGCTGTCATCAAATCACTTGCAAATATTAAGTTTCAAATTCAAGATGTTCACTCTTCTGTGTAAGGAAGTATGTTGAAAATCTCACATTAATTAAAGATAAAAAATAATTATAGTATATAACCGAATGCAAACTTCATCTTTCATGTAAGTTTGATGATAGTGAGTTGGATTTAAAATCCACTTTTTGAGAGTTTGGAATAAATGTGGTCTTGTTCTTAGGTTTGCTTGACGGTTCATTCATAAATACTCAAACAATACCACCATTAGTAATTTCCTTTGTTTGCATCCCTTACCATCAATCCTAACAAGGCTTAACCCCCGGTCACTTTTACAGGCTGGATATATGCTCTATGATCGTGTTCTTCGTCCGGCAGAAGTTGGTGTAACTCAAGAAGTAGATGATAACAAAGCAACTGAGTGATGATGGCATGAAGGAAAGCCTGATAGTGAGTTCTTGTTGAATACCATTCAATGTTTTTTTTTTCTATATGCTTCTATTGTTCGAAGTCTTATTTTTTTAATAACAAAAATACCATGTACGATGAGCTTAATTCCATGAGATTTTGATAGTATGCATGCTATTTGCATGTTCATTATAGTAACATCTTTTGTAACCTCTCAATACCCGCACTGAGTTCAGGAGTTTTAGTACCTTTTTTCAATCATAATTTTACAAGGGTGAAATTGTAAGACTTTGGTGCCTGAAGGTTAATTTTCACATGCAGCTGCTCCCTTCCCCCATTTTTGTCCATTTATTGAGTTCTGTATGGTTTTCTACATATCATTATATCTAATGAATACTTGGGTCAGTAATTACAATTCTTGGTCAGTTAAAAGATTTTTTTTACTGTCATCAAATAATAGATGGTTAGGTATGCATCGCAGTCCAGGTTCTTTGCTGAGATTTTGGTGGTGTTGTAGAATCTTTAAAATATACTTATGTTAGTATATTAAATTTTTTTTAATATATTTTAAAGCATAAAAATTAGTATTCTTCAGGCTCTTTTGATACTCAAAACTCATTCAAATTCGCATGCATGGTGTGGTTGCCAATTTTTTTCAATTATTTTAGAAGTCATAATTAAAATGATTTTAATTGGTTGATGCAAATAATTTGTATTGAGAGTATATATTGAAATTATGATTATTTTTAGTTTGTGCTTTATATTATTTTGTTTCACCAAGGTTTCTTAGATGGGGCTATTAAAAAATTACATGATTTTTCATATAACAACCCTTAAATGTCTAATCATTTACAATATATACTATATTGTAACAGGCCTTAGCAAAAATTAAGCTGAGGAATTTAATTTCTTTTAATAGTCCTTAGCAAAAATGTGTTACTCGTCATTAATACGTTCAATTGCAGAATTTGCAGAATGGCAGAATTGCAGTTTCTTCTGAGAGTTTATGAATGCGATAAAGATTCAATCATTATTATTGGTATCAGTAAAAAACTGGAAAAAAAAATTGTCATTTTCAAAGATTAATGGTCGATTTGATTTATGAGTATTTGATATAAATTACATGATTATAAGAAAAATTGTCATCCAAAACAAAAACGGAGTATCTCAAGTGATATAGAAACGAAGACGGATAGTAGGTTAAAGTGAGAACTAATTTTATTTAATTTTTATGTAAATTAACAAATTTGAATCCATTTTAAAACGAAATTGAATCAGGTTGCAGATTCATTAAATTTCTGAATAACATTATTAATATTTAAATAGAATTTACAATTTAAGTAGTTATATAATGAAAGGAAACTGTACTTGTACTTAAACAATGTGACATGCCATTTTAAAAAATAAAGGTTAATAAATAAAGCTTAGTGTTAAAATCTAATTTAGATGCATATCAATAGAAAGAAGTTAGTTTAACGTCTAGAAAAACGTTGAAACAGAAGACGCCGAAAGTTATAATATATGGTTCTAAATTCAATTCTGTGGATGTGGATAATTTTTGACAATACTAAGTGTAAGTTTAAGTTTAGTTTAAATTCAATTGTTTTATAATTAATTTTGATTTTCAATAAATATTAATTTTTCATATAAGAATTAAGTGTCTAATCATATACCATATATACTATAAATGTGCATTTATCAAGGGAAAAAAACCCACTACAGAAATATTTAGGAGCAATTAGGTCCACTTAGTTGGGTGGTAGACAAGATAAGTCTGTCATCTAAAACCGAAAAAAGAAGTACAAGATAAGGAAAAATTATTTATACAAGTCACGTTTTCTCTTACATTAATTAAATTTTTATTCATAAAAGTCATATTTTCTCTTAAATTTCCTTCAAATGTGAATTTTTTGTTTAATTTTAAAAGTATTTTTAAAAAAAGTAATTACTAGCAATTAGGTTATAATTAGAAAAAAAAAATTAGCTAAAAGTATCTCTTCATGTCAATAAAACCAAAATCTGTAACAATTTTTTTGATATACTATTTCAAATAATGTATTGAAATAAATTGGTTTTAGCTTTTTTCTTCTAATACTTTTTTAAAATATTTTTTGATAAATATCTAAGCAAAAAAGTAATTTTTTCTAAAAAAAATGCTAAAAGAAACTCATCCTTAAACTCTATGAATCTAAACAGAGAGAAATTTGTTTCTCTATTACTAAAAATTGAGAAATTGCATCTAAATTTTGTCCTCCAAATCAATATGCAAAGACTAAAATGCAGAATAAGAAGGCAGTACACAGTAAACATCACATCATGCATATGATTATCCATCATGAAAAATAAGTGATCATCCCTTGTTGACCAAAACTAGTCACTGATCATTCCTATACTAGTGGCAGCACTATACACAAGATTATGGCTAATTACATTACATGTCAATGTACGATGGTAGGTGATAACAGGTATTATATACTAGCTCACTATTTCTTCAATCAACACTTCGCTGCCTCACACTCATTTTCTACTTACACATCACATACTCAGTTCATGGACCAACCGCTACACATTATTTTCCAATTCAGTATCACTCTTCTTACTGGTTTCATCATTGTGGCTTTTCAACTCCACCAAACCATCATCCTTTTTCACCATGTTTGAATCCTGCAACACATTCATATGTAGACCAATGTTAACAATGATCCTCTTTTATTTGATCCTGGGACCATTTTATTTAGTACAACATATGCAATGTTTATAGTGTTATTATACCTGAGTTGGAAAAATAGTTTTGTAATCCACTAGGGACAAATAATAGCAGCAGTCTATAGCAAGCACACATGATTGTTCTTGAATGTTGACACAAGGTTTGTTTGTGTCAATATTGTAACTTAGCAAGCAAAGGGTAATCTTAGAGGAGTATAATGAAAGAGAGGAAAAGATATTTTTCAAGCACATCAAATCCGGTAACTTTGAAAGTCTGAGGAATGTTCTAAATCATTCATAACAGGAATGAAGGACTCTGTCACTTTACCTTTGTTTCCTCCGACATTTCATTCATGTTCAGTTTCCCTTGCATTTCATGAGTCACATTTGTCTCTTTAACTTCAGATTGGTCACTCTCAGTTGCAGCAGGTTCGTTTTCTTCCTTAACCATATTCTTTTTCTGTTCTTCTAGCACAGCAATCTGCATCATGAAATTGACCAACCAATCCTCGGTATGATGAAAATGACTCATTTGACAGAAACAATGATCCACCAACCCATCATCCCATACACAAATTTATAACATAACGAGTTTCTACCAGCAATAAAAGATACAAATTTTAACACTCAATGGAACCACAATTTCCACCCAAATAAGGACTAAAGCAACCTTGTACATATATGTCCACCTTTTTCTCTTATATCATTTCCTTTCTATTTTGCCCCCTTATTTCTCAATTGTAATGCCCAGTTATTGTTGTTGTTGTACTTTTAGAAGTTAAACTTATTTTTTTCATTTTCCTTCAACCAAAAACAAAAAGAGAAATGTGTTCTTTTACCTACTTTTGGTCAAACTACACTTAGTTCCTATACTTTCAAAATTCTCCAAAGATATGACTTTAATTAACCCCTTTTCCAATTTACTAAAAATTAAAATCAGTAACTGAAGATTGATCATGAACTGGGCTAAATTACATATTTTAAAAAATTAGAGATCAGAATTCATCAATTTCAGATTACATGCACCAAAATTCAGTTTCATAGAAAGCAGAGGCATTAAACACATTTTTCAACAAAAAAACAAAAAAACTTTAAACTGTACTTCCTTCTCTCTCTTTTCTTCCCTCTCTAACACATATATCACCACCTAAAATTCACACATAAGGCAGCTAACAAACCACTTTATCACATCCCCAAACCCCAATTCATTTCTTCATTACAGAGCATAACTCCAAACCCACCTAACACAGCACAGGAACAAAATTCGAAACTTTTGACCACAGAATAAAACCCCAATTAAATATTCACCACAAAAAGCAAAAGGGTAAACCAGAAAAAGACAGGGAAGGAGAGAGACATACAGGGGTGTAACGGAATTTCCTCCTAGGAGGCTCGTCGTCGGTGGCGGCAGCGTCGTCGTCGGTGGTGGGGGTCCAGCGGCGGAGGAGGAGAAGAGAGGAAGCGTTGGAATTGGCAGGAGCGTGAGCGTTGTTGTTGTTGCTGTTGGTGGTATTGCTGGTTGAGGAAGAGGGGGTGATGTGGACCCACTTCTTCTTCCACTTCCTGACGGGACCGGTGAAGACGGTGGCGGAGCCGTAACGGGAGGAGGCGCGGCCGAGTCTGGAACCGACTGCCTCCATTTAGCGGCGGTGACAGAAGACGAAGAGGAATTGGAGTTTTTCGGTTGCTTCTGAGCATGCCACGGAAGAAGTGGCACAGTGAGAAGTGGCTTTTGTTGCCAAAATAGGATTAAAAAAGTAGTGGTAGCTTTCAAGATTATTTATTGTTATTGAAAATATAAACGTCGTAAAATTAAATACGTTGACATTTTGATGGTAATACATATAATTTAAAAAATGTGTAATTTTTATTTTATTGTGAAAATTCATTACTAATATGTAAAGGACAAAATTATAATAAAAATTATAAAAGTTATGTGTTCTATAAAACATAATTCATTAAAGGTTTAATTAATCGTAAGGTACCAGTTTGTTCAAATTGGTACCCGCTTTTAAAAAAGTGTCAATTGCATCCCAACTTTTGAAAATTGCTTCAATTAGGTCCCTTTCAGACAGAGTTGACTAACGCCGTTAGTCAACGTGCCACGTGTCAATCTGTGGTTTTTTTGATCTTTTTTAAAAAAAATTTAATTTTTTTTTATTTTTTTTTTAAAAATTAAAAATGCCACGTGTCAAGTCCCTGTGTGTGCCACGTGGCATTGTCAGTGCCACTAATGCCACGTGTCAGTGTCACTATTAGATGTCATTGTTTTGATTTCGATTTGGTCCCCACATATGTCTTTTTGTTTCAATTTAGTACCTAAGTATGAGTATCTGATTCAATTTTGTCCCAATTTTTTTTTTAATAATTAAAATATTTTTGTAATCCATTTTTTATAAGATTAAAAATAATTAAGTATAAATATTTTTACAAAATTAAGTACTAATATTTATAATGTTTCTCTCAATTTCAGACCAAATTTTTTATTTGTATGAATGTTATGCTATTTATAAGTACTAAAATGACTTTTACCACTAAATTTTAATATAAATATCAAATACTTAATTTTTTTTAAACTTTTATACTTAATTACTTTTAATTTTATTAAAAAATATTTTAATTATTAAAAATTATTAGGTCAAAATTGAATCAAATACACATAAGTAGGTACTAAATTGAAACGAAAAAACATAAATGGGGACCAAATCGAAATCAAAACAATGACATCTAATAGTGACACTGACACGTGGCATTACAATGCCACGTGGCACTGACAATGCCACGTGGCACACACAAGGACTTGACACGTGGCATGTTTAATTTTTTTTTTAAAAAATTAAAAAAACAAATTTAAAAATTAAAAAAAAATAAAATTTTTAAAAAAAAAAATCAAAAAAACCACAGATTGACACGTGGCACGTTGACTAACAACTCTGTCTGAAAGGGACCTAATTGAAGCAATTTTCAAAAGTTGGGATGCAATTGACACTTTTTTAAAAGCGGGTACCAATTTGACACTCTAGTACCAAACTGGGTACCTTACGATTAATTAAACCTTCATTAAACTATAAAAAATGATGTAGTTTTCTTTTTTTTAAAATAAAATTAATATGATATATCTATATTTATCAATAAAATATTAGGTTAATAAAATTATAATATTTTTATGATATCAATAATTTATAATTTTTTCCGTTGAAAATTTTAATACATATAATTTTAATTTAAATTCAAACAATATTAATGATATATTTATTAATATTTTAAAAATAATTGTAAAACTTTTTCAATATACATGTACATATTATATTTTATTATTTTTAAAATAAATATATAGTCATAAGTCGTACAGTGAATCATATGTGCTAAATAAAATAAGAGTTTAATTTTTTTTATAATTACTCATAAAACACTTAAATCATTATAAATAGAAATTATTATTATTTATTATTTATTTTAAAGTGAACTGATCATCACAATTTTAAGGAAAGATTTTTGAAAAGATCTTAAAAAATAGTTATCAAAATATATTCCCTTCACACTTGTTGAAAATATGTGTTTTCCACACATGTATCATATTCTTATATTCTTATTGTTACATTAAAATAATATAACTTAATATATATATATATATATATATATATATATATATTTATATATATTTATTATGATATTTTATTTTATTGAGTTTAAATTAATTATTATAATAAACTAAACTATTTTACACATTAATTTGTATATTATTTTTAAATATAATATATTTTTTAATACATTTTTTATATCATTTATTTATTTATATATTGTTATGTTCAAACTTGAATATTGGAAACTATGATTAAATCATTAATAAATTTAGAAACTTTTATTTGATTGTCTAATAAATTTTTAATATTTATTGAATATTTAATAAATTTTAATTTAATTTTTTCCTCTTAGCTTTTTTTTTTCTCTTAATGTAAATTTTGCAATTTTAGCAGCTTGAAACTAATAAAAATAGGGAGTTTCATCATAGTTTCAAACCAGATAATTCAGTGTACACAATATATTAATACAGTCTTACAAAAGATATGACTATAAAAATATATCAATTATACACTTAAACTAAACTAGTAAACTCTACGCTTAAACTGATCCCTGCTAAAGCTCCCAATGGAAAGCTCCTCCACAACCTAAAACGATAGATCCTCATCCTCCAAAAGTGCCCTTGACACTGCAACCACATCTGCTCCCACAAAAAAGGTGATCATCGCAAAAGGAAAACATACAACACGAGACAGAAACACAGAAAGCAAGGGTAAGCTAATAATGATTTAAAGAAGGTTACATTGGAGTAAGAGCATAATAACAATCAATTATCACAAATTCACATAGGAACATTCCAATACTCACATGCCATTCAACTCTAGACTCAATCATCCGGATATATGCAATTAACATCGGACCTCTTGGTGGCTTGCACCGTGTATGATTCCCAAACTCTGTAGAGTTTGGTCTCAAGGGGTTATCACCCAATCATCACACCAGGTAAGTCTCCTTCGCGCCAAAGACTTGATCAAGTCCAGTGGCTAAGACCTCCTGCTACTCCTCATGACATAACCCATTATACTCTATGAGCCTTAATGGTTATTGGAGCGTCAGGATACCAACCAAAACTAAGTCCTTATGTCTTTGCATACCCTACTTCATCCACACTTAGAATTTATCCACGAAATTCCTACATAAATCACATACAACAAGTCCATATTCACCCAATCTCACTCAAAGCATACCAAGACAGTCAAAATAATCCATTTCAGATCAGTTAATGCAATGAAACACATCAAAATAGCAAACACATGAAATCTGGCAGCCAATGCTCAGCCTCAGATTCCAACGCTCAACCTCAACATTAAAATTTCGTTCCAGACCTGCAGGGGTCCCAACGTTGGGGCACCGCTGGGCTGGCACTCAACGCTGATCCTCTCACATTTTCAAGGCTCAGCCTTGAATTTTGAGGCTCAGCCTCACACCAGAAAACAACACAGATTCTGGTTTTCATTGGGAGATGTTTCACTTGATTTCATGACCCAAATTGGCACCTCCATGGCAGTGTTGTCTAGTTTTCAAAATGGTTTTCAAGCAAAGTGTTCATTTTCCAATTCAACCTCAATTCACACATTGCAATCACAATTTCACTTATACCAAACATCAAACAATTCACATTCCATCACACTTCAAACAATCAATTCTAATTACACACAATTACATTCATTGTATCCTCTAATTAAATTCAATTATCAGCTTCCCTTACTTGACAAAGCGACTCTGCAGACCCAAACCGCTCAAAGAACACCAAAACACATCTAACTCCACATGATGTTCTATCTACACTTAGAAACTCACAAGAACGATCAGGACCTACCATTATGATCACTGATCAGCAAAGACTCATACTGATGATTAGAACGTCACATGCAAGCGGAAGAGAGCTCGCATGCAACAGAAAACAGAAAAAAAGAGAGCGGAAACTTAACTTACGCAAACGGAGAAACTGATCGGTCCAATTTGAATAGCTCGCCGAGAGGATCAATCCTACGGTCTCGGTTCTTCAATCAGACAACCAGAGAGACAGAACATCTAGAGAGAAGTCAGAGAACTCTAGAAAAGTGGTTTCTAGAGAGATTGTGTGTTTTAAAATAATGAAACTCATTTATAACGATTCTATTTATACTAAAACCTTTTAATATTAAAATAATTGAGTCTCACTATTTTTAAACCACTATCACTTTTTAAATGTCATTTTTTAGAGTCTTACAGTTAACTTACTATTGAGTGAGGTTATTATTTTATCATGTCATTTTGCTGAGTTGTATATGTAATTTTACTATCTTATTATTTTAAATGAAGTAAAACTATTATTATTATTATTATTATATAATACATTGTTGTTTGTTCTTTAAAATTATTGAACTCATAAATAATTAAGTTAAAACTAAAATTTTTAATTATATATTTTTCAATATATTGTGTGCAAAAAATTTATCTTTCATTTTATTTTACAATCTTATTTTAATAATAATCATTGTACACACACAAAAAAAATTTGTTTAAGTAAAATGTACTTTTTATTCTTGTCAAAATTGATATAGTTCAAACATAATTGATAAAATTTTCAAATTTAAATAATTAAGAGCATTAACAATAAAATACTAAAGTTAAAATTTTAAATTAATTTTCTATTGAATATGATATTGATAACTTAATTATAAAATTATTAATTAATAATAAGTGAACAAGTAAGTAAACAAGTAAATATAAATATTATCATCTTGTTTCATATTTTGAAATTATATCATTATTTAAGTTTTAGTTATAACAAAATAATTTATTTTTTTAAAAAAATGGACATTTTTTAGCTTGTTTCTGTTTAGCGTAATCAAATGAAAGATTTTGATAAAATTGAAGAAGAATTGGTAATTAGGAAAGCCAAACTTAGAAAAGAAGATTGATTTGTACAATTTCAAGGATATTTTAGTACCCTTGTATTTGTTCAACTTAATCTTTGTCCAAAGTGGTCCAATCTATCTTCTAAGTTTTACTTCCTATTCACCTATTCTTTTTTATAAAAAAAAATCTTCTTTTGATATGGAACACCCAAAATAGAAACAAGTTTAGAAATACTAACTTAAATATAGTTTCTTTTATTACCAAGGTGAGAATCGATGTTCAATTTCGATTTTAAATGTCACGAAAGTAAAGGAAACACAATTTTTTTGTACCAATGTATTCTTACAAACAAATACTGCAAACAAAACAAAAGGGACATTAATGCAAATTCACCACTGAGTTTTCCATAAATAGTCATTGTCGCAAATGAAAATGGATAGATTAGCAAACAAACCTCAATGGCAAAGCAAAGCCAACAAAGACACAAAAACAAATCTCCAAACCACCACCATTTCGTTAGTATAGATCAAACCCTAACTCACAAGAATGTTTTCGCTATTTTCACACAATGTGAAATGATGAAAGAACCCTAGTTTTGATAGTTAAAAAATATTTACATCAAACATCTTATTATTTAATGTAAATTAAATTATTTATGTCGGGACACTA